>NW_026588752.1:7191085-7314083 GCF_907164565.1 Psammomys obesus | reverse complement strand
CCTCCTCCTCCTCCTCCTTCTTCTTCTTCTTCTTCTTCTTCTTCTTCTTCTTCTTCTTCTTCAATACAGAGTCTCACTACATAGTCCTGGTTGGCCCCAAACTCACAGAGAGCTGTCTGCCTCTGCCTCTCAAGTGCTGGCTTCAAAGCTGTGCACCACCACACCTGGCTATTTTTCTTTCTAAAAGGTTGATTTTGATCATGTTTGTGTGTAGGTATATGTGTACAGATGTGGGTAAATGAATGTGAATGTGAGTACAGGTACCCTTGGAGGCCAGAGATGCCAGATCCCCTGGCGGTTATGAGCTACCAAACATGTGTTTTCAGAGCCAAAGTCTGAAAAAGCAGCAAGCACCCTTAACCGCTGAGCTGTCCCCCCCAACCCCCTGTCTATTTTTCTTAGTTTTATCACATGGAGCAGAGCCAGCTTGTTCCTGATTAACTCTGGATTGGCACAGCTGGCGGTCCTGGATGCTGCCATAAATTCCCTCTAACTCTAATCTCTAATTGCTCAGGGCAGTGGCTAGGGTGCCATTGATTTTCCATTTTGGGCCTTTTCACAGGGAGTGCTTATCACTCTGCCAGGGTCGGCTGTGTCCCACAGGCTTTTATCACTGTGCAGAAAATCGAATCCTGACTCTCACATCCCCTTCCAGCTCTGGTCATCTTTTCAAGATAAATGAGCTGCGAGGGAGAGGAAAATGTTGTTTAGTGGTGGAGGTGGGGTGTGGGCACATCCCCAAGAGTGTGGCATGACTCTTAGTCTTCTGTTGCCCTAAGAACTTGGGTCCCCCAAGTTCTAGAGTTACCAAACACCGTTGTTTCCTTCTCAGAGCAGAGGCCTTCCTCTTCTCCCTGGTTCAGCCCACACTGTGGCAGTGTTTTGTTTCAGCCCACGGTGACTTTGCCTCTCTGTGCGCCTAGTTCTGGCCCTTCAAATGGGCCACCTGGAAGCAGTCCTTGCTGTGGCTTTCCTGATTTCCCAGCATTTATCTGCACACAGCAGCATCTGCCCTGTGGATCTGAGGTGCCCAGGTCAGGGCAGAGTGAGAGTACTGTCATCTGGGAGTCCCTTGCAAAGCCTGCAAAGACAGCATCCCAGGAGAACACGCATCCTCTGACCCTCGTCACCACCCCACAGATCCTGGCTGCTCTTCCCACATGACCTTTCACCTCAACAGCAAGAAGCCAGGTGTCTAAACCATGGCCATGTGCCGACCCCTGTGCCCTTCTGAATCACCTGGAAGCCTGTGGCCCATGCTCCCTAGCAGCCTTAAGGCACCAGTTGTGTCCACGCTGTAAGGCTGTGAAAAGGCAATGGGGCTCTCTGGATCTACAGAAGGGGCCTGGCAGAATGTAAACTTTGTATGGAGGCAGCCAGAATGGACTTCTCACCTCAGAACAAGGCAGAGCAACCCCTGTGTCCAGCACTAGACTCCAGTGGGCTCCTGTGAGTGTCTGGTGCTTCAGGCCTAAGGATATACTGCCAGGACCCCCTCTGGGCCTTCTCCACTACCCAGACTGGACCTCAGCGTCTGGAGAAGGGAGAGGACACCAGGACCTGGGAGGAGTCCCCCTTGGGGCATCCTCCTTCCTGTGTGGGCACTTTATCTCTGCAGGGGAACCCTTTCAGTTCTAGACTCCCCGCGAGCACTTGAAGGCAGCTCCTGACATACTTCCCAGTTGCCCAGCATCCTATTCTAGCTGGAAGGATACACAAACCAAGGGTCAAAGTGCAAGCTGAGCTCCACTGACCTCAGCATCCTGAGTGGGGCTGAGTCCCTGAGATGAGGACAGGCCTGGGCACCTGCCCCATCCACAGGACCTGCAATCTTTCTGTACCATTATGCTTAAGTGTCTGCAGGCTGGGTCTTGGTGACCTCCTGAGGCAGAGTACCCCTTTTTGTTCAGGAGATGAACAGGTCACCCCATGTCTACTTGAAGTGCACTTTTCTTAGTAAGAAAAGGAAAGGTTCCCAAGAATTAGGCTGGGACAGCCCTGGGACTATCTAAGGAGACAGTCAAGAGAGACTGCTAATTATGTGGAGCCATGAGATGGAGTCATGTCCACCAACACACTGCCCCCCCCTTCCTCTGATCCCTCAGCTGACCAGCCTTGAGCTCAGTATGGCCCAGAGATTAATCTACAATAGTCATACTTTCCATTTGGAATTAGCGAGTTCATTAAGTATAAAAAAAAGCTAAGTAAAAGAATAACTAGCCAGGCGGTGGTGGCACACACCTTTAAGCCTTGCACTTGGGAGGCAGAGGCAGATGGATCTCTGAGTTTGAGGCCAGCCTAGTTTACAGAGTGAGTTCCAGGACAGCCAAGGGTACACAGAGAAATGTAGTTTTGAAAAAGCAAACCAAACCAAAACAAACAAGAAAAAAAAAAAAGGGAATAACTATCGAAAGACAGATATAGAAGGTCGCAAAACATCAACTTGGGTGCTGAAAATATCCAGCAGAAACCAACAGCTTTGGGAAGCCCCTTTAGGGGAGCCAGCTTGAGTTGCCAACAGAGAATGTCCTGGCTAGAGCAGAATGTCTGTCTCCTCATATGAGGCATCATATAAAAGAACAAATAAGAAAAAATAGAGATAGCATTATGAAATCAGGGGCATACAAACATGTAGCCAAAATGAAGCGGGGAAGTTGAGGCAGTCAACTGAAGGTCTTGAACTGAGCTTTGTCTCTGTGGATGGTCTTCACTGGCTGAACTTCTGCCTTCCCGTTCCCACTGTTATGTCCTAGAACAAACAATAGCAAGACCTGTTGGAGAGGAGTCACCTTCTCAAGAACAGTGTTTTTACTCTTGGATGGCTTTGCTCTGTTTTCTTCCCTGTCATAGCACATCCCTAGACAAGGGGCCTTGGAGGACACTTTTGAGACAAACATGGGTCTGAAATTAGAGGCAGGGCAACTGTGGTTCCACAGCCAGCTTCTTGGTGAGCTCAAACAACTGATTTACTGATATAATGTCCACTATGTATTGCCTTTGGGTAGGCAGGTGAAGGTATCTCCTGACATGGCTTTCAACCTTGGCTCATGGTGGTAGTCCTGAGGGATCACGGGGGTGCATGAGTATTGGTCAGCACAGTGACCGAGAGAGTCACCATGTTCGCAAGGAAGGTTGTAAGAGCTGTTTGCAGGTGCCGTCTGTGAAAGTATCATCTATTTATACTGCCCACGAGCTGATCAAAGCCTTGAGAAGTCTCTAGACCCAGATCATCCTTCCTGTTGTTCTTGGGGATGGAGGAAGGAATAGGACCAGGGCAGGCCCTAGCCCTAAAACCACAGGGCTCATAGGCCAAGAGCCTCTCAAAGCCTGAGGGCCTCTAAGCACCTGGAGCCCCATGACTGTCTAGCACCAATAACTCTGGCATAACGCACAGAGAGGAGACCTCAGACCAGTAGTTGGCACCTTCTATCATTCTTCCATGTCCCTGCCTGTGTTGTGTAGACTTCCTGGATCCTAGCCAACTTGGCCAGCCTTAAGATACCAAATGAAATTCTTAGGGATGTCCTAGAGGGAGGAAAGAGCCAGGAAGGGAAGAGGGGGCTCACGGGGGGGTGAAAGCTGGGGCTTGGCTAAGGGCAGCCTCAGTCACTTCAATCTGAGGGCAGAGGAAAGCTGAGACAGGTCTTGCCACAGCCACACACCTTTTACACAGAGGAGGAGGAGTACAGCCAGAAAAGGTGATCCTAATCTTTCCTATGTCTAAGAACAAAGTGACTTCCTGGGGCTTAATCCTACATTTGGGGGACCTATGTCCAAACCTTCCTTATACTCAGCTCTTTCCAGATGAGAAACCTCACGAGCTCCATTCAGCCTCTCTGTGCTCAGCTCTGGGTTCACCTCAGGAATGCAGTAAGTCTCATACTGCCTCATGCCCAATCTTCCACTACCCTTGCCACCTTCTCTCTCCTCAACCATCCAGAATCAGCCTCAAGGTCCAGCCCCCTCCAAGACCCCGTTGACCTCCCCCTCACCTGCCCAGCCCAGTGGAGTCTAGCTACATTCCCAGTTCCCCTTTAGGCCATCCTCTTTGATGGCCAGAAAGAGGACAGGTGATGTGGAAGAGGCACAGAATGTATATCCCTGATGACTCTTGAGTGCTAGGCTGCAGGTGAGCATGGGCTGGTAAAAGCTAAGGGCAGCCATGACAGCTAGCCACAGCTCACTGCTCACACCAGCTCAGCACCCTGCAGACACAGGGGCCCCTCCTGGGGGCAGCTGTAGTCACCTGTTGTCGGCTGTGGTGACTCAGATGGGGGAGGTGTGAAGACAAGGCCTAGTGACTGAATCACCCTCCCTCAGGCCCTGTGCCCCCCTCCCCTTCTCCAAACATCTCTGCTTGACCTGGTTGAAGGGGACAGTAGGGACATCTCCCTGAAAAAACTGGGTGGCTAACACCAGGGCTAGAGAAAGATAGTAGCCTAGAGAAAGATGGCACCCTAGGTCTGAGCATGGGACTCTGAAATAAATGGGCTCTCATGGCAGCTCTGCAGGACCAGGTATGCCCTCTGTGGCAGAAAAGACAGTGAAGTCACTGAGGGATACTACTGGCCTACCCCAGCTCTAGCCCCCAGAGCCCCTCTCCCTGTGGCATCGTCAGCGTTCCTTAAAGAAGATATGCCCTCTGATGGGGTGGCCTGGGACTCTCCTAGAGAGTAAGGTGGGTAGGAGAAGGGCCTTTCCAGGAGAGAAGGCTGGGAGCAGCCATGGTTTTTCAAGTCTATACCTGCTGGGGTGCTGGGATCTCTTTCTGGCCAGAGGACTGTCCAGGCAGATGTATGTGTCTGTGGACTCTGAGCAGAGGGGTCAGCATTCGGGGTGACTCAGTAGATAGAACAGCGAGTCTCAGGCCAGAAATAGCTCCTGCTGAGAGCAGCCACCAGCATCACCGTGACGACGGGGTGTCATGGCCCCCATCGGTAGATGTCCTGCTGTGTCATGGACAAGCTGTGCACACCCTTTGCCGTCCCCAGCCCCCGAAGCCTGCAAAGTCATGCTCTATACGGTGGAGTGCTAAGAGCTTGAAGGCTTGTGCCAGAGGGGGTAGCTGGGGTACCAGGAGCAGGGGACTCAGCACCCTAACACCCTATGAGTCATCCCATCCCCATAGAAGTGGTCAGGAGTCCAGGAAGGTGCTTGGGTAACCTGGGAAGCAGAGAGAAGTTGGTGAGCATCAGGAGTTTGGGGCTCCAGTCCAGGGTATGGACTAAGTGTAGGGTGTGTGACAGCGGGGAGGGGTCGGAGGCCACGGTGTGAAGACAGAGCCGACAGCAGCCAGTCAAGGCCAGCCAGTCCAAGGACAAATGGGCAACCGATGTGTAATTGGGGCCATAGGGTCAGTTCTTGGTGTCCAAGAAAGTGACCTTGTGGTCCAGGCAAGGAGACCTGGGGGCTTGGAGGGAAGCTGAGGGCAACCCAGGTAAGCCAGTGCTATCGGGGAGATAGCTGGTTCTGTGACACTGGTGGCAACATGGGGCCAGGGGAGCTGGGCATGGCCTTCCCTTTCCACTTCTGCCCTAGGGGTCAGTGCCCACCTGTTGCCGAATTCTTTCTTCCAAGCATAGCAGCCCTTAACATCATCATCAGAGAAGCTGTGTCTACTTGTGTGTGACCTTTAAGATCGGAGCTGGTGACCGTTGGCCTTCCCTCATGGAAGGAGAGGATGGGAGGGCTCCACACTCCTCACCGGAAATCTCAGCTCGTCCTTCCTGTCCTTCCATGCCAGCTGCACGCCACCTGTCCCAGCTTCATGCAGTCTGGTGGCTCAGGAGATATCAGAGCCTATAGAATACCAGCGGTTTCCTCAGGGGTGGGGTGGCATGAGTTGTCTTCTGTGCGGGGGTGAGACAGTTCAGCGACACAGCTTCTGGGTTGAGGGTGTGCCCGGATGGCTGCAGGGGACCCCTCACAAAGCCCAACAGACTCACCGCTTCGCCCAGCGAGAACTGGGTGGAATCGTACGTTGGTCTGTTGTCGGTGCCCTATCTGGGGGTAAGAGGGTGCTTGTCCTCCTATCCCCCAGGAAATGTTGAAGCAACGTCACCACAGGGGTCCCATAGGTGCCCCTGGACAGCACAGCCCTAGAGAGAGTGCCTGCAGTTCCTCTTTCAACGTTAATCCATGGGCCCAAGTGGGCAGGGAGATTGCCTGTCGGTCTCCTTAGGTTGGACATGACCACTGCACATCAGAGCAGCTGTGCTCAGTCAACCCAAGACTCCTGAGATCCAGCTAATGGCTCACCCTCTTGGAGGGGAAGTCTCAGAGAGCCTCACAAAGCACTTCCCTCCTCATGAGGAGTTAGAAGTTGGCTGGGGCGGGAGTGGGGGCATCTTTAGTATTTTTGTGAGTCACCCAGGCTGCCGGTGAGACTCTGGTTGTGCAGTTTCTCATAAGCTGCCCACAAGATCTCCAGGTAATATAGCTGCCTTCGGGTCCCCATGGCTGGTCCCTTTCTTGAGTCTGAGAGGTGATGGGGCAGAAGGTTCCGAGGACACCGAGACATGAACACAATGCTCCTGCTTGCTGTGGTAGAGGACCGTCCAGGGTGGACACCAGCCCTCCTGCTTGCTGTGGTAGCTTGAATCCCTGCTATCTCCTCTCACTCTACCCGGAACCTGGAGGCAGAGGGGTCCTCTTGGAGCAAGCTGCAGGGACCTCCAGGGACAAAACAGCCGCTTGTGTCTGGATGGTCTCAAGGCAGCAGCGTCCTCCCTACCCTGTGGTCACCAGCTTCGCCTGAAGAAATGAGACCCTGGGGACAAGTCTCACCTGCCATGGCCCAGGTGGCTGAGGCCACAGAGTGGGGAGGGATTATCTCCTAGCTATTTGAGGTGTGAGCATGAGGGGTCCGGGGCCCTCCTCGCCTGGCTTTTTCCAGTTATAAGACCGTAGGACCCACCCCCCAGTGGGACGTTTACACACGTGACCTGCTTAAAAGAGCACCCAGCTGCCCCAAGCCAGTACCCCACCTCAACACTAGTCTGTCACTCTTGGGAAGTCAGGAGAGGCCAGCCCCACAGAATGGCCTCTGTGGGAGGTGATAATGGAGTATGAGGAAGGCTGGCCCAGGGAGTTGATAGCTTGATCTTCTTCCTGGATCCAATCCCCTGGGAGAGGCCTGGGATGTGTGTGGGGGGGGAGTAGCTGCTGAGGATGGGGAGGGAGGGGAAGAAGTTATTCAGTGTGTGTGAGTGGCCACCAACCACTGCCGCAGGAAAACGCCTAGCCACTGTCCCCCAGGCTGGCACTTCTAGCCAGGCCATGGAAACAGGACCTGGGACAGAACTCACCATACCACCCCAAGGCAAGAAGTGGGGGCGGGGTGGGGTTCTGTGGCTGCCACCACCACAGCCCCGCTCAGAAGCCCCTGGGCAGCTTGAGTGCCCTGCAGCCTCTGCTCCTATCACCCTACCTGTAAGGCATCAGGGCACAGGGCCCACGGGTGTCATGGGTCCCTGAACCCATGAGCTCCCCTGCTTGCTGGCAGCACGCAGGCCACATTTTTAATGGCACCCCAAATAGCGCGAGCAGCTTTCTGGCTGTCGCTGTGGTGACCAACAACTATGACAAGTGGCACGGTTTCCTTGGGGACGAGAGATGACGTGTCCTCTGCAGTGTGCCCTGGTGGGAGGACCCAACGCTTCTCCCACCTCTGACTTGCAGGGGCTGAAGGGAAAGGACAAAGGCTTTGGAAGCGAATGCCAGGCCTGGGGTTGGGTGGCAGGTTGGTGCCAGTGGCAGGGTCACAGGCTGAGCTTTCTGTCTGAACTGGGCCCCTCTCTCAGGGACCATGCACCTCCTCAGGAAGCCCTCCCTGATAAGGCCCCGTGGCACACAGACACTTCATCCTCTCGGAGGCCACCAAGGACAATGTGTTCAGAGAGATGAGGAGCCTCCAGAGTGGGAGAACTCACTGACCCCATCAGCCCACTATGGCACCCTGCCCTGGACCAGGACTAGTGCCATGGTCTGTACTGTGAAATCCAGGCCACCACCTCCAGGAAGCCCTGCCTGTCCTCAACTGCCTCCGCACAGCTGTCCCACGTCCTGCTCTGGGCTTGGATTTCCAGGAACACTCTCAGTGTCTGCAAAACCTCCCCTGCAGAGGTTGGTCTGCCGTGAGCTGGAGGACATGTGGCAATTTCCCCTGGCGCAGGTATCACCAGATGTGGGGATCAGGGGCCAGAATGGGGTCAGGTGTCTGTGTGTGGGTAGCCTGTGGCGGCGGCACGTGACTCTCCTCCCCTCTCCCTTACAGTCCAGAACAAGAAACGAAACAACACCCCCTGCCCACCCATAGTCACAGAGCGTGCCTCCCCCTCCCCCCACCAGCTCCATTCTGGGGAGCATGGGGTAGCGGGCGGTGCTGGTTTGTGGGTGAGACATTGAGTGTGACTGGGGGGGGGGGTTCTGCCTGAATAATTGCTCTGAGGAGGGCTAATAGCAAAGGAGGGCCATCGTGTGCTACAAATGGCCTGATCACAAGGACATGAGCTGAGCCTCAGGCTGGGGGTGGGGGGTTAAGGGGGAGTCATGCAATATCCATAGCAGGCTAGGTGGGGCTATGGGGGCGGGTACCTGGCCTCCTCTGGATAGATGATTTCCCCTGGGGTGTGGAGGATGACAGGCTCGTCATGGACATAGCCTGGCTGTACAGGAGTTGTGAAGCGCCCGCCCAGATGGACAGCCATCTGCCTCTTCACGCCACACCACGCTCTGGGTGGAAAGCTAAGGTGCTCTTTATTTGAAGGAGACAGTGAGATCGGGGGGGGGGGGGCATCCCCAGTCACTGGTAGCCAGCCAGCTGGAGGACACTGGGGTAGTGGCTGCGGTGAGCCATACACTTTTGGCGGTCGATAAAGAGGCTGTTGGCCTTGACGGCAAGGTCCTTCTCCAGGTTCATGCGTGTGTCCTCCAGGTTCCGCAGCGCCTGCTCCGAATCCAGGAGCTTCTCCTTCAGTGCACTGAGGGACATGTTCAGCTCCTCCACCTCGCTCAGCAACCTGCAGGGGAGGGAATGGTGAGCTAGGAGAGAGACAAGGGAAGGGACAGTGACGCTACAGGGGACTCCCCAGAAGCTTATAGGAGGCCCACCAAAGTGGCTACAGTGCTGCAAAAATCCCTGGGAACCAAGCATGAACCAAGAAGGGCCCTCAATTCCAGCCTGAAGCCGTCCCCCAACCCCCACGACAACTGCGACAGAGCAGGGAGAAGGAGTCTTGAAACACTGCCCCCTTGTGGCAAAAATAAACAATGGGCCGCTAACTCTGATGTTCCCAGGAACGAAGAACCATCCTTGAAACCTTGATTTCTATAACAAAATTACATTCAAGGAAGGAGGAAGAAGATAGGCACTATATCTTAGAAGGGCATCCTGGAACTGGCTAGATCAGGAAAATAAAAGGTATAATCTACCATGCCTGTAGGTGGTATAGAACACAGGATTACAACAGAGGTGCTGGGGCCGGTGGTGACCCTGCCTGGCCTCTCTGCCTTGCAGGCCTCAAGAATCTAGGTTATCAGACTCTAGGCTCCTTCCAGGAAGGTAAGGAATCTCAGAGTGACACGAGTGTCTGCTCATATGTGGGACTGATCCTGTGTGTGTTGGGCTCATGATAGCCTCAAGGGCTGGGGAAGAGGAAGATTAAAGGGGCTGGAGGATGAGCCCAGCCACACAGGACTGCTCCAGCAAGCCAGTGGTACCTAAACTGTGCCCTGTCCCGGCACAACTCCACATTGGGCCGGTATGACCGCTGGTAGAGGCGGGTCTGGGCCACACGCAGAGGGGCCTCCTTGTTCTTGATGGCCTGCTTCAAGGCTCCCACCTGGTACTCCTGGTCCGTGATCTCCCTCAGCGTCTGTACAGGGAAATGTGTAAGCTTAAGGTAGACTCAAGCCTGGAGCAAATGGGGCACCTACCCCAACCCAGCGTGTGGGAAGGGACAAACCAGTGGCTCTCTCATCTCCCAGCCCTCACTGGAGCCGCTAACTTCTGGGCCTGTGTCCAGGGCCAGCCCTGCAGAAGGCCCTCAGTGGGTCCCATGCATCAGGGTAGTCTGTTTGTCTTCCAACACTGGCCAAAAAAGTCAGGTCTTGGAGGCAGCACAGGCCACACGAGAGCCTAGGAGCAGGACCCCACAAGCACACTGTGACCCCACACCACCTCCCTCCCAACCCCCACAGCTCGCAGCTCCTGCTGGTCAGCCTCCTGCAGTGGCTGTGCCAGCAGAAAACTGCTTTTACATCAGCTCGGGAAGTCTGCAGAAGTGTGTGGGGGTCTGCTTCTGGGTGAGCTGGTCACAGAAGGGCCCTTGAAACCAAGTCGTGACTGAGCAGAGAGCAACCCTGGTCTCCGTAACCCTGATCCCTGTGGTTAAGAGAACTCAAGCCCGAGGTGAGGAATGGGTGTGGCTTGAGTGGGGTAGGGGGAGGTGGGCGCTGGGGGCGGCCAGCGCAGATGTGAGTGGGCGTGCCCTAAGCACGGGATGGGCTTGCTGGCAGGGTGTCTTGGGTGTGCTTAGACAGGCGGGCGTGCCCAAAGGCGGGCGTGGCCCGCGGTCCCACCTTTCGCAGCTGGTACTGCAGTTTCTGGTATGTGTCATCCAGCTCTTCGCAGCGCTGCGAGAAAGCCGTGTTCACTGCGTCGCACTGAAGCCTCAGGTCCTCGGCCGTATCCCGCAGGACGCAGTCAATTAACTTCCGCAGGTTAACCGAGGCTACCCGCTCGCGCTCAGCTCGAATCAGGGTGTCCTGAGTGCACTTGGCCCATGACTCGGGCGTGGAGGCACTGAGGGTGGAGTTTGAGGCCTAGTCAGGGGGTAGCCACGCAGAGGCTCTGGCACTGTTGGCGATCCGCAGTGAAACCCGTCCCTCCCCCCTCCACATCCTGAGGTTCTCCTGGGCCTTCAGTGGCGGCTGCTTGCCCTCTGCTGGCCGGGAGCAGAAACGCAATCCAGGCCACCCATAGGCTTGTATGCACCCTGTATGGATTGTGGGTGCGAGGCACTTGAGTAAGGGGCTTCCCGTTAGTCTACCTCAGCAGCAGACAGAACTTCCCCACAGCTGGGCCGAGTCCAAGAGGGTGGGTGAGGGGAGCAAACGGGGTGTGGTGCCTAGGAGCCTACCTCTCCTCGAACTTGGCGGAGTGCGGATGGAACTGCACCTGGGTGCTCTGGTTGCAGTAGCGGGAGCAGGTCTCGTCAATGTTGTAGGTCTCTACTTTGTCTGACCAGCTTATCTCACAGGTCTCCTTTTGTTCCCGGTTCAGCCTAGTGTGGGAGGGAGGTCCAGGGCCCACTGCGCCAGGGAGCACTGGGAAGCAGGCCCCGTTCCAGCTTCAGGTACCTGCAGTCTGTGCTCAGGCGGCCTTCCGTGGCCAGCAGCACCCAGGTTCCAGAACAAAAGTGGAGATGATTGTGTGTGCCTAGCGGAGGAATGCCTGCGTTCCTGTCGGGGTCAGGGCCCTAGCTGTCCCAGCTCCAACCAGTCTTGGGGGCTCAGGGCTGTCCATCCCTCAAGTCCCTCAGGGGCTGCTGTGACCCACCGTATCTGGCCCACAGCTTGTGCCATAGTCCTCTTCAGGAGTTCCTGGATGTTCTTGATGAGCTCCGTTTCCTGGAGATAAGACAGGCCTATCTGAGACATAGCCCTGCCCTTTCCCTCAGGAGGGACTGAGGGACCCAGCAGGAGCCAAGGCACGGGCTTCCCCTCCATTGACTTCTGCCTTAATTTTTTTTTTCCAGAAAAAGGGGTATGAGTCCAGACCTTGCATGCTAGGTTCATTCTGTGTGGTTTTGGCATGTTGTAAATGTTTCCTTTAGGGGTGTCTTTGGGCTGTTGGGTCACCCATGACACTTGCCCAGGCGGGAGTTATCCTCAACACTCATAGATACTGAGGGACTTCAGCCTTATCTCAGACCCTAGACCACCTCTGAGGACACCAAGCCCATAAGAAAGATACCCTCTGTCCGCTCTCCACTGCCCACCAAGAATAGGTAGGAAACTCTAGGTTTCTTTTTACCCAGCATTTTTCTGGGTATCAGGAATTCTTTAATGGGCAAGTGCATGATTCCATGTGGTAAAAATCCTCCTGTGTCTGAAAGACCAGGGGTCCTGCTAGGCAGAGGGCTCTCGCCCTGTGTGGACCCCGAGGCCCTGTGTTGGATGAGGGCCAGAGCCTGCCTCCCACCCTGGACCTGGGTCACCTCACCACACCTTCAGCAGCTCCACCTCCACGTAGTCCCGGACGAGATCTGGCTGCTGGCGGCGTTCTCGGCACTGCAGGTTGTCGGTGGCGATGGAGAAGGGCACGGACGTGGCGTCCAAGGCGCGCTGCAGCCGCAGCTTCTGGGCCAGCAGCAGGTCCGTCTCGCCGGACAGTTCATCTATCTCCCGCTGCAGTTCCGACTTCCAGCAGTGCATGTCCTCCAGGCGCTCCCCCACCTTCCGGGTGGAGTCCTGCTGCGTTCGCTGAGCCAGCGCCTCCGTCTCCGCGGCCAGCTGCCTGCTCTCATGCCGCTGCCGCTCCGAGTAGTCCCGGTCCGCGAAGGCCTGGTGGTAGCGGGCGTAACTGTTCTGATACCACTCGTCCATCAGGTATTTGGCTGTGCGGAAGCCAGCGGTGACCATGCCGGAGGATGTGTCGGCACCGGTGTTGCAAGCCACGTCATACAGTTTTTTCGGCAGGTCACAGGCCTCTATTGACTGTGGGGCTGGCTCCTTGGTCAAGACTGTGTCTGTCTGTGCCATGGTGTTCACTGCCCGGCCGAGCAGGACGGGGTGGGGGGGATCAAAATGAAAAGAGGATCACGGGGCAGTCGTCCAGGCACGATCAGTGTGGCAGTACTGGTCACTCTATCCTGAGCAGGGCTCCTGGCTGCCTCAGGTATAATGTATACAGCAACTGCCTCCTGTTGCTGGGCAACGGGGCCACTCAAGAGGAGGGACAGAACTGCCCTCTTAAAGGCCCCCCCCCCCCCGCAGTGGCTGGGGAGGTAATGTAAATGGATAAAAGTGTTTGCTGTGCAAGAACCTGAGTTCGAGTCTCAGGACACAGGTGAGGACGATGGGCGTGGTGACACACGCTTGTAATCGCAATCCCGGCACTAGGAAGGCAGAGATGGTTAACCTATGGAGTTCGCTGGCCAGCCGGCCCTACCACATTTAATGTGTTCCAGGCCAGCGAAAGACCTCAAAAAATAAGATTGGCCAGGACTGGTGGCAAATACTTTTAATCCCAGCACTCGGGAGGCAGAGACAAGTAGGGCTCTCTGATTTCAAGGACAGCCTGGTCTACAATAGTGAGTTCCAGTCTGGTCAGGGCTACATAGCCAGACCCCTGACTCAGACAAAACAAAACTCCCAAACCAAATAACACAAAAACCAAGATAGATGGTGCCTGAGAAAGGTCACCTAAGGCTGTCTCTTGGCCTCCATATGCACACAAACCCCCACATGCTCGTATGCACTCATATGCTTTCACATACACACAAAGGGGGTCAGGCAATCTTCAAGTCGCCTCTCTTCGCCCCTCTGTGGCCCAAGAGGCTCAGGACTCGTATACACTAGAGGATCTTTGAACTATAGGGCTGGGGTAGTGAAAGGTCCTGAAGTCCCTGACACCCTGTCCCTCCTTCCTGGCTCCTCCGTCCTTTTGTCCTGAGATTGCCCCTCCCCCACCCCCATGCCTGGTTCTGAGGTTTGGCTTTACTCTGCTGGAGCGGGGCGGAAGAGGCTCTGCCTGCCTAAAGACATTTAGGGGTGAATAAGCTGCGGGAGGTGGGAAGGGCAGTGGCTCCCCTTCCTGTACTTTCACCCTCCCACAGCTCGACTCCATTGCTCATGTGTTCTGAACCCCTCATGCAGGCCCAGAAGACCAGACATCCACCCTACCTCAGTCTCCAGAACTCACTTTGGGAGGTGAACCCCTGGGAGTGTCTACAGGGACCCTGAACTTACCTGCATCCAGGGCCTCCCTCTGTCGAAGGGCCAGGCCCTCCTCTATCCCTGCAGCCCATAGCTGGACCACCCAGAGCATCCTGGGGATGTGGAGCAGTGTTCTGAAGGGGGTTCATCCACTGGGTGTATCTGGAGTCCTGATCTGCTCAAGTAAAAGGAGACAAGTTCTGTCTGGGCAGTTGTTCCCAGTGAGCTAGTTGGACAGGAAACTGCCATCCAACCTGGGCATGGGAAACCCTAGTCTAAGTCAGTATTCAATGTGACCAACAGAGGGAGACATTGACTGCAAAATGTGCCAGCCACCTATTTCCGGACTATTCCGGCCTTCCCTTCCACCTGGCCTTTCCCAGAGGCACCCACATACTGGGTCCTCTCTGAAAGAAATCCACATCCTTAGCCAGCATAAGTTCTACAACCACAGCCCCTCAGCCTCTTCCCTCGCCATTGCCCTGTCCCGTTTCCAGCCTCAGGCTTTCTCTACTTGACACACAAGCTCAGTTTCACGCCACCTCCCGCCCCCTGGCTTCTGCCCAGGCTGTGCATTCCTGGCACCCTCCCTGGTGCTGAGCCATAGCAATTAGCCCCTCTCTACGTGCTGTCAATCTTCTCATAGTGGGCCCTGGCATTTCCACCAGAATGGACAAAGTAGAAGCTTCCTACATGTGTGTTTTGTGGGCAGAAGCCCCAAGGATTCATAACCAGACCAAGCAAGATTTGCTCTTGTTCTTCAAGAGCTGGAGGCCAAGAGCCTTTGGGGGCCAATGTGGACCTCTCGCTGGCTCCTTTGTGCCTCAGTTTCCCCAGATGGTAGCAGGTGGAGAGCCTCCTAGAACACAACCGTGGCTTCTCCTTAGAATCATCCCTGATATGTTGACCGAGGGACTGCAGAGGAGGAAACCTAGCCTGGGCTCAATGACTCTAAATGATCTTCAGCTTCAGTATTCGAGTAGTGGGGTACAGCAGGTAGGTGATGCTCCCATGAAACCCCCAAGTTAAAGGAAGGCCAGGTCTCAGTGTAGTTTCCCCTGTGTCAGGACAGGCTACAAGGTAGAGCTTGGACCTTAGTCCCCAGATTGAGGGGTCAAGACTTGCCAGACATCTGCAGGGTTGGACTGAGCCTTTGCCCCTGTCAACCACAGCCTCTAGAGTAACCCCCTCAGTCCAGAGAAAGGCTGTGAAGGTTCAGTGTGTAACCTCTCCCAGCCTCCCCACCCCACCCCTTGGGGGAAGAACACCAGTTATTGCGCAAGACTTCCATAAGGGCTGACAAAGCAGTCACAACTATACTCAAAGTGAGGGCTAAGTGGGGAACAGGCAGACAGAGCCACAGTGGGGCACAGCCAAATTGAATGGGTTGTTTGGAGACAATGGTGGCGGACCCCGGAACTGTACTGAGTGGGGGCACGGGGTCCTCTCCGGTTGGACTTCTTTTTGTGTTGCAGTTGCAATGAGAAAATTGAGTCTGGGGACATGGGAAAGTTCCCTCATTCTCTTCCTCAGCAGAGTTAGGGACCTTGATGAAGCTAAGAGTGCCAGCTCCACGGACACTCTGCCTGTGTCCCCAACGACCAGGTCCCTCCACGCAGGACAGCCCTGCAGGATGCCTAGGAAATAGAGGGACAGTTCTGTGACTTCACGACTGACCGAGAGCACAATCTGTGCTGATTTCTTTACAAGCTCTAGACACCGTAAGTGGGATGGACATGGACGAAAGGGTTCTTTTCTATGGAGTCTGACCAGCAGGCCCCAAGTCCAGAGGACCTTCCCCCAGCTCTATCCTCAGCCTGCGAGGTTCTAAACAAGAAGGAAGCCGTACAGCCTCATAACCTTCACCCATGAGAAGCACATCCTTGCGGGTCCCAGGCTGAGGTGGGCCCAAGGTCAGACTGACAAGATAGGGCCAGCAAAGGAGAGACCGCCATCTGGCCACCTCCAACCCTGGCCAGCATCCCCAGGCATGACAGCCATCCTGGTGGGAGCAGACCCAGCTGCAGGAGCAGTGGGAGGCAAAACCACGCCTCTCCCCCTGGCTAGTGGGACTTTCTAATTTACAGAAGGATCCAAAGCTCTTTGGCATCCCTGAGCCAGTGCTGCAGTGGGCAGATGTCTGTGCTGCGCAGGCAACACGCAAGCAGGGGGAGGCAGCCAGGGACTTCCGGGAAGAAGAATCCTGGTGTCCAAGCTTCAAAGGGCCTCCCGAACGAAGGCAGGAAAGAGCTGTGCAGGATACTGGGTGGGGAGTGTGCCCTCCCCTGATGACTCCCAGGATCACTATGAAAGCCCTGCTTCCCTTCAGAGGATTAGACAAAACAAGGTGATGTCGCACGGATAGCATGCTGGCACAGGGCTGAGCCCAGTATTCTGGCCATCAACTGCAGTAGCCACTGGGCTTGAGTCTCTCCACTTGGCAAGGTAGGACCAGCAGGCCGAACTAATGAACTAATGACTCATCCCTACTTGACTCTCACCTGTTTCCCCAAGCAATGAATGCCCAGGTGGCGGGGACAGGGGGGGAAGGCATACCCATGGACTCTTCCCTGCCTACTTCTTTCCTAGAGAGGCAAGACTCAGACAGGGATCCCTGAGGTGAAGGCGGTTAGCTGTGTGTGGCTGTCCAGACATCTGTGTCCACCTCAAGGAACCTGGCACTCAGAATGTCCCCACCTCATGGAAGCACTTTGCTTGAGCAGCTTCTCAGCCATAGCACCAAGGCTGAGTGAAAACTCTTGCCTAGAATTCCAGCTACTGGGAAAGATAAGGCAGGAAGATCACAAGTTCAACTCTAGCCTGGGCAACTTAGGAAAACTTTGGCTCAACATGAAAACTAAAATTAATTAATTAATTAATTAATTAAAATTAAAAGGCTGGAATGTAGGTAGCAGAGCAGTTGTCCAGAAGAGACAAAGAGCTGAGTTCTGTCTCTGGTACCACCAAAACAAACACAAAACCCTAATAAAAGAAAACAATGAAATAAAACACAACTTGGGCAAGAGGCTTTGAGTTACTTCTTTCCACACCTTAAAAATAATAACCTAAACAGCTACCAACACACTCGCCAAGTGGAGAAAACATCAAAACGTGGAAACCCCATACAGACAAGCTAGAGAGAACCCACAACGCCTTTCATGAGCATCTCAGCAGGCCATTCAGCTCTTCAGGAAAGATGCACAGGTACCTCCCAGCCATTGAGCAATGCTCAGCTTTGAAATCCAGCCACAGGAAATGACTTCAAATCAAGGAAGGAGGTTCAAAAAGGACAAGGAACAAGCATTTGCAGCAAGCTTTGTCCCAGCAACACATCATCAGGAGGGAAAAAAAAAAAAAAAAAAAAAAAAAAAAGCAGGACCTGTACCTAACAGGAAGGCAAACAGAGCCACAGCAAGGATTCCTCTCCAAGGATAGGCTGTCTGGGATCAGAGACACACATTAGAAACATTCAGAGACACATATCTGGTGACAGGCAGGCAGGGAACAGGGCAGGGGCACAGGCAACTACTTATCAGGATGTCATAGACAAAGCAGCCAGGGACAGGAGGGCCACAGTCAAAGTTGACACCCAGGAGAATCTGAGGTTTCAAATACCAAGCCAACAGGAGGCCTGGCCTGGCATCAGCCATGGGAGCTGGGCAGAGACTGGCCAGCCAGGAAAGACACTACCATCCTGAATAGGAAGAGGTGGTTCCAGAGAGGACCTGCCCTGGTTTCCATCAGAAATGGGCCTTTGGGTTCCCTGTAGGACAGTGAAGATTCCTGGGGACAGTTTCACCCTGGCTGGCTCCAACTGCCCATTGAACCATGAGGAGCCTATGAAATGTATAGAAGCCTAGATATGACAGGGCTGGGGGACCAGGGTCTGACCCTCATGCGCCCTCACTAGGAGCTTCCTGTGCCGGGGAGCAATGAAGAATGCACCCCTCTCGTTGTAGCTGACTCGCACCAAACAGGCTTGTAAGACAGTACTCTGGGCCTACTGCCTTTGAGGACAGCCAAATCCCCACTTTATCAGCTCAGCTTTATCTGCAAAACCTCCTACAATTCCCCGAGAAGAAAATTAAATAGAGGATTTAGCAGAGATTCTGAGTCGGCCTGGGCAGGGCTGGGACTGCTCAATGGAGACTGCTGAGCTGAGTTCTAGCTGGTGGGCAGTCACCCCACCTGACCCTGCCTGGCCCTGCAGGCTCAGAGACCAATGGAAAGGACAACTTCAGCCAGTAGGTCACAAAGGCCACCAGACTTTCTCCTTCCCTTCTTCCCTTCCTTTCCCTTCCCTTCCCTTCCCTTCCCTGCTCCCTTCCCTTCCCTTCCCTGCTCCCTTCCCTTCCCTTCCCTTCCCTTCCCTTCCCTTCCCTTCCCTTCCCTTCCCTTCCCTTCCCTTCCCTTCTCCCTTCCCTGTTCCCTTCCCTTCCCTTCCCTGAAGGCTGGGGTCCTTCTGCAAGTCCCAGAGCAATCTTGGTAGCTTTCTCAAGGGGCGGGGGAGACTAAAGTAGATTGCAGCTGGTTTCCAGCAAGGGGAAACTCATCCTGTGGGATCTTGGAACTTCTGCTTCCTGAGAGCCCAATGAACCCTGACTCACTCTGTTATGTTCTTCGTGTACTGTTCCCCAACCTCATGCTTTGTGACATACTAGAACTGTGTTTCTCAGCTGCACAACAGATGAGGGGGGAATACACGGAAGAGGTCAGCCCAAAACTTGGGCCTAATTACCAAGGGTATGTGTCTACCTACATGAATGTACAGGATGGTTCTGGTCCAGAAGGAGTTGGCAAAGCTTTTGAAATCCTCCCAGAAGACCTATCAGCCATGAAGGGCCAGAGGCACACACTGAGTAAAGAATCTCTACGCTCATCAGGAGAACAGAGTGGTCACATTCCTGTCTAGAGACCATGCACAGTCAGTTGAGCCTCAGTTCACAGGTCCTCAGGAGCCCCGGTCATCCTGGGGCTTGGAGACATAAGGACTTGTCAGTACGGCCAGCCAAAGTTGCCAGTGCGGAAGGGCTGACCCAGCCTGGAAGGCTGTGGGGGCTCATGGTGCCTTCCTAGGACAGACACTACCAATGGAGTGTGAGCAGCAGAGTGAACACAGCCCACTGCCAATACTTAGTGGTTAGTCCAGCCCTATGACCTCCAGGGACAGTCTCCCAAAACCTCTAACTATGTGAGCTCAGAGGGCATTGGATCAACAACTCACACTTCTCTGCTGCCTCCCTACCAGATATCCCTAGCGGCTATCTGGAGACCCTAGAATCTCCCACTATACCCTGCCCTGAGAGCTAGGTAAGGTATCAACTGCAGTCTCTGGAGAATGGTGGGAAAGTGGGACACCCTTCTGTCCCTGGACCTAGTAGGGAGAACAAGAGTGGAACCCATCCATAGTGGGAACCCATGGCCTCTGGCTCCCCCAACTGTCACGGTGTTAGTTGCTAGGGACACCCCCATCCAGGCTTCTGGTCAGCCAGCCTGATGCTTCTTCCTAGCAGGCTTCAGTGGCCACCACACTTAGCTAGGCATACCCCCGGTTCCAGCAGGGACAGCAGCCCTGTGACCTTGATCATCTCCGCTAAGGGGGATGGGGCAGCCCTGGGAGCTCTCAGCCCCAGTGATGCTAAGAGGCCTCACATCTTCCAAAAGATGCTGTCGCAGCAGAGCCGATTAGGGCTGTGCTGCTGAGAGATAAGGGCCTGAGGGTCGTTTGGAGGGCAGTCGCTGAGAACGGACGGGGATGGCGGGGTTCTCACTACCATCCTGGTCTCTCCCTGTTGCCCTGGCCCTCCTTTCTCCTATCCCCTGGTTCTGCCCTATGAGGAGATGGCAGGTGAAGGGCACAGTGCTACCTTGAAGTCAGGACACCGAGGGATTCCTGCCAAGTGTATCTGAGAGGGGTCAGGCCCATGAATGATGTTGGTCCAGGAGCCTAGCCCAGCTTATTTTTCTGCCCACCACCCAGGGACAGAAATAGACAAGAGGGTCTGGACTCCACCCATCATCACTTAGTCCAAAGAGCCTCTGAAAATAGACACAAAGAAAGTCAACCAGACTCACATGCTGCACTCCCAAGGTCCTCTTGGGAGCCGTGGCTGCGGCCTAGAGCCACTTAGCTGATGGAACCAGGAGCACTCAAAGTTCAAGTCCCCACCAGGAGGGAGAAAACCACCCATTAAGTGCAGGAGGAGACAGCAGGCCACTGGACCAGTCTCTGCCCTCCTGGCCAACCTGTCCATCCCACCCAGTCCCCACTCCCATCCTCACCACCCCCTTTCCATGCCAGCCTGCAGACATCTTCCGGCCTTGACCTCCACACTGAAGCCTCTTCCCTGCATTTCTTCCTTTCCATAGAGCTAGCCTGAGCCCCTGATCTCCCCACATTATGCTCAGGTAATTCTTGTCACCCTGTGCTCTCTGAATGAAGCCACAGATTGAAGACGCTGTCCCCAGGGTTCATCTGAGGGCTGCAGACCTTACCCTGTTGCCTCTTTAGCACAGGTCTAAGGACAGAGGACAGAGAGGAGCTCCATGCCCTCTGAATGGGAGTGGGGAGTCAGCATCTCACAAGCAGCTCCACTTCTTGCCCTCTGGACCCCAAGCCAGAGCTGTCACAGAGGAGCAAGATGCACCCTGACCTCTGGATTGGAAGGAATTTGAAGCAGGGTGTTAGTGACAGGGCAAAATGAACGATTATCCTTCTACACAATCCCTGGCTGTTTTTAAGAAGAGAACAGAGAATGGCGTTATTATTATTATTAAGAAGCTGGTCAGTGGGTTAGCAAGGCAAAGAAGGGAACCAGAAAGCCTTCCACACTGCAGTAACGACCACATAGCCATGTAGGCGTCAGGTGGCCATCCCATCTTCTAGGCTAGAAGGGGAAGGCTGGCTTCTTCTTTTCCTACGGGCCCTGAGCTCACCCACATCCTCCCTCTGTGATCCTTCAGTTTTTTGCATCTCTACTTAAGGTGGTCTCAAATGTCACCTTAGCTCCAACATGTTGACACTCCTTCCAGACAGCGGGGAGAGCCTTAGATGGAAGAGGATGAGGAAGGGGCGGGCTTCCAGATGGCCCAGGAGCAGTTGCAGATGGCTACACATCAGGAGGTGAAAGACCAGGGAGGCCCCAGCCTTAACTCTGTGCTCTTTGAAGACGGAAAAGAAGGTGGGTGGAGGCAGAACCACGCCCCGGTCCACTCAGCTGCCGAATCTCTTCCAACAAGGCCAGGCTGCCCAGCTGCCACCTCTAGTGCCCATGGCCACATCCACCTGCTGAGACTGCAGAGCTGCCCAAGAGAGAGTGTTGCCATGTCCAGGCCGGTGTAGCCTCTGATTGTGTCCACCCTAGGGCCCAGTGTCAAGGCCAGGAAGCCAATGAGCGCTTAGTAGGTCATAGCATGGGATGGGATGGCAGTCCCACAGCGCTTAGTAACGACCTGCCACCTGCACCAGTAATAGAATTACCCTGACTATGTGTTGTTCCCTGCATGCACTGGTACGCACTGGGCACCAAAATCAAAGGCGGCCATGGACTGCTCTAACCCCCAGATCCATGCAGGACCTCAGTTTCTACTTGACACGTCCTTGAGCCATTGACTGTGGACTAGGCTAACATCCGCTGTCACAAGGGCAGGGAGGCTCCTGTACACAGTGGCTAAGTGCAGCAAGTGAGGGTGAGGAGGGCCTCTCAACACCAGGGCAGGGCTAGGGTGGAGGGTGGAGCTACCGCAGAGGCAAGGGGGTGTGGCTTTGGCTGCTCCCCATTAACGAGGCCTCCCCCTGGAGGCCCCTGATCAGGCTTGAAATAGCCCAGCAGCAGCCAACACAAAGGGCCTGTAAAGACGCCAGGGCGGGCTGGCAGCAGACCCCTCCCTGGCGCTAATGCACTGTGCATTATTGTAAATGGAGCTTTTTCTGAGCAACAGCAAGGGTGCTCAGAGAGACAGCCTTGACCGGGAATAGACTCTGCGTCCCGGCTCCAGATTCACAGGGGCTGCTTTCCTGGGGATGCCACCAGCCTCAAGGTCACCTCATGTCTGCTCTTCCCCAGGCTCCCCTGTCCCAGTCTACCATGTCCCTACTGGTCCCTTCCTTGATCATTCTGACCCTGTGGCTGCACCTCTCCTGGAATCAATCTCCCTCTTCTCTATCTGCAGGGATCTGCCCAGGACCCCTCTGGAAGATGGGTCCTGCACACTTCCAGCCCTCCCCTACCACCCTGCCTGTCCCTGGGTTTCCCCTCACTTCCACCTCCCACCCTATATTCTAGTTCATCACGTTAAAGATCAGGGTGGCAATCATTAAGGGCACATCAGTTTCTGGAGACATTTTACACCAGCCCCCACAGATTTGGTGGCTTAAAACAACAGTTGATTCTTCATGGTTCTGAAAACTCAGGTGGGGCCTTGGGACGTGGTAGGGACCTCCAGGGTACACCCTCCTCTGGTAACCAGGAAAGACCTTCCCTGTCCTTGCGGTTCCTGGGGGCTTCTGCTGGCTCAGAGCTGACAGTCTTGCCCAGGATGGGCTGGGGCTTAGCAAATCCGTTGGCCAGTTGGTGGGCTGACATGGCGTGGGAAGGGATGTATGGGAAGGAATCAGGAGGCCTGGGTGCTTGAGTAGTAAGCTCTCTGCCTGCTGTACAGGTAAGTCAAAAGTGCCAGCTGGAAATGGCTTTTGATGTTCTTTTAACAAACTGGAAGAGGCTTCCCTGCCCTTAGCACTAGCCAGGGAGGAGACACAGAAGGCCGTGGTGCATTCCAGGAAAGTGGCCTGGTTCTAAGACAAAAGACCATCCACCTTTGTATTTCAGTGAGAAACTGCTCACCAGGCCTGGGGAGTCAAGGGTAAAGGTCAGTCTAGGTCCCCATTGCCACAAGTTGAAACATTGCCACTGAGAGCCACTCCTGTCTGCCCAGACTACCCAAGAGCCCATGTGTTGGAGGCACCTTCCCATGCATTCCACATCTACCCATGGGGCTTCCCTGCCGTGGTGTTCCTCCCCAATAGTCCTAGAGGCTGGAAGTCTGTCAAGGCACCTTCTCCAACACTGGAATCTGACTGACAGTCACTTGCACCTCAGCCTGCTTGGACTCAAATCCTTCTTGCCATCTTCCTACTCCTCGAATATAGCAGTGAGGGGCCAAAAGTTGAGACCCTGCCCACCCATTTTTGAAGCCTAATAGCCCAGAGAAGAGAGTGAGCACATTGATTCACCCAAAAAAATGGATGCGAGGGCTGAGAAGATCCTCAGTCAGTAAAGTGCTTCCTACGCAAACATGAGGGTGTGAGACCCGTCATTCATATATAAACCTGGGCATACATCTCTGCATCCACAGACCAAGCTCTAGACCCATGGTTTGGGAATCACTTTTGCTTGGTCCAATTAAACAGCTCATCCACCAGCTTTGCCTGGCCTAGCGGCTCTGGTCATGCGGCTCCTGCACTGGCCCAATCTAAGCCAGGACAGAGTCTCACACCAGAAACAGCATGAATGGCTAAGACAGCATGCCTTCCTATAGAAGTATATTCTAATGAGAACTACCTGGATGAACTCAGGACAGAAATTTAAAAGAACAATTATAAACTTTATAGAATTCAAAAAAAATTTAAACAAGACACAAACACTTCTTTGAACTTTGGGGATAATAAAAACACCTCAGAAATGCTCAAGAAAATGCAAATATACAGCTGAATGACATGACAAAGATAATTCAGGACTTGAGAACTGAATTCAATAAGGAAAAGGAGATCAGAAGAGAAAAAAGGTGAAAAAAAACACCTCAATATCTTAATTAGAAAACTCAGGGAAAGCCCAACAGGTAGGATGAATCAAACAAAATCTAGAAACAGGACTAAATATAAAGCAGAGAATCTATACCAAATAAGCAAAGAATAAGAGGGGAAAAAAACCACACACACAAGAAAGAAATGCCTTTAAAAGACCAGATCTTCTAATTATAGGCATAAAGGGGGAGAAAGAATCCTGGGAAATGGCATAGACCAGATCTTTAATAACTTAAGAGAAGAAATCTTCCCCAAACTATAAAAGACATACCCATACAGACACAAGAAGCACACGGAACCCCAACTTAGACAAGACCAGAAAAGAAACTCCCCTGGGCTTATCACAGATAAAACACTAAATATACAGAGCAAAGAAGGAAAAAAAGCTGCATTGAAAGCTGCAAGAAAAGAAAATATAAGTCATATATAAAGGAAAATCCATTAGAATAGCAGCTGGTTTGTCAAAGGAAATTCTGAAAGCCAGAAAAGCCCAGAGCAATTCATTTCATGTTCTGAAAGACCATGACTGCCAGCCTAGACTACCCAGCAAAACTGTCTGCCATAGTCGAAGGAGAAAGAAAAACTTTCCATGATCCAAACATTCTTAAAAATCATATCCAACAACAGCAAAATGCTAATCCTAATACTAAACTAAGCAATACTTTAAACCAAAGAGAGGAAACAGTATATCCAGAAAAACTCGAGAAAGAAAACAAATGAAGCTATAATTAATGAAATACAAAGCACAAGAACATAAACAACAAAAACTCAACAAAATGATTGCAAGTCAATGCACACCTTTCAATAATAACATTAACTATAAATGGTCTCGACTATCCAATCAAAAGACTTAGGCTAGCTGAATATATTAAGAAAACAAAATTTAAGCTGGGCATGGTGGCACATTCCTGTAATCCCAGCAGTCAGGGAGCCAGAAGCAGGTGGATATCTGTGAGTTCAAGGCCAGCCTGGTCTACAAAGCCAGTACAGGACAGCCAAGGCTACACAGAGAAACTCTATCTTGGAAAAAAGACAAAGAAAGAAAGAAAGAAAGAGACAAACAAACAAACAAAATCTGTATCTCTGGCTATCTTAGATTTAAAGACAAACACACCCTTAAATGGAAAGGGTGGGAAAAGTACCCAAGCAAATGAGATCCAGAAGCAAGTAGGAGTTGCCATCGTAATATCTGATAAAACAGATTTCAAAATAAAAACCTGGGCATGGTGGTGTGTACCTATACTCCCAGTTCTGGAGAGACAGAGACATGAGGATCTCTGGGGCTTGCTGGCTAACGAGTCTACCTGAATTGATAGGTCCTATGTCCATTGAGAAACTCTGTCACAAAATAAGATGGGGAGTGACCAAGGAAGACACAAGACATTGAATTCCGACCTCCACATATGTGTATTCATGTGCACACATAACTGCATACACACACACATAAACTCACATATACATACACAAAAAGAATGGATGTGAAGGTAGAATTATGAAAGATGATACCCTTCCACATTTCAGGAGCATTCGAAGGATTCTTCATGTAATCACCTGGGCTCTAGAATGCACAGTGATTTCCCAAGGGACCAGAAATGGAAAAATCTGCCTCCCACTCTCTTGGGAAGGTCAGTGTCCCCACCTTGGACAACTCCTCAGCTTTCGCTAAAGGTGAGCCTTTCACATGACAGGAGGCTGATTCTTAATTGAGAACATAGCACCTGCCTTGAACTTCAGCCAACAGGATCTGTGATGAATTGTTATTTTTAAACTCTTCAGTGGTGTGTGAGGGATCTAACGGGGTTTGCCACAGGATAACTCTCATAGGCAAAACCAAGTTTCAATGAGGCAGCTGCCAGGCTGGCCCCTCCTCAGCCACCACTTTCTGAACCTGTAGCCAGGCACTGGTGGCTTGGTGGCCAGTAAAAGAGGTTCTGAAAGGTCAGAGTTGCTGGAATGGAAACACTCTCCAGGATGGTTGAGGCTATGGAATCCCAGCCAGAAGCAGGATATGTGTGTCTAACAACAGTCAACACAAGGAAGAGGATACTCAGGGAGAGGAGGTGCCAGCTTCTGCTACCAAAGGGCTTGAAGGGATGGCTAAAGAGCTCCAGGCACTTGGAAGCAATCACTCTGGATGCAGATGGGTAGAGGGATGGAGTCCTGGACCACAGGTCCTGGGCCCAGGGACTAGCTGGGGTGCCACTCTATGGAGAGACACCATGACCCAGTTTGAGAGTTCTTCCTGTTCACAGCACAGGTCTGCACAGACATGGTACCTGAGGATCTTACCCACACTGTATACAGAGTAAAGCCCTCCCCCCAGTTCCCTGGGGAGTTCGAATCTGTGCATCTCTTTGTCTCTTAGTAGCTGTTGAAAGCAAGTGTGTTAGGGCTGTTCCTAAGACCCCAGTTCCCACCCTCAGAATCCTTAGGAGGCCTTAGCTGGTGATTCTTGGGTTCCCAGACATGCTGAACCATCAAGAGAGGAGCTGTGACCCTAAGATCTTTGAGAGGAGAGATGAGATGACAGACAGCCCCAACCCTCCCTAGGAAACATCACTGAGACCCTTCAAGCAGAGGGCATAGCTAATAACATATCACATCCCCCTAAGTGACCCTGATCACTTAGTGATGATAAAGTCCCTCCCCTAAGCCAGACCCATGGCTTAGACTGCAACAGAGTGGTGATGTCCTCCAGGAACATCCAAGCCCCTCAGCTCTTCTGAGACCCCCTCCTTGCTGTGGGCTGGTTTTCCAGGATGATCCTACCCTGCCAGAACCCTGATGTCTCAGCAAGGCCCAGTCTGTGAATCTCGACAAAGCTGCTGACAGTTCTGCAGATCCTCCTGGGCAGCCTTCTGGGACAGCGGCAATAGGAATGGGGGTGGCACTTGACTCTAGACATTGCCCTGAGACAGAGTGGGTCCTGAAGTCATAGGATTTAAATGTCACAGCTGGGGATGAGGAGAGGAGAAGGAAGGAGATTAGACAACCAAGTGGAAAGAGAAGTGACTGCAGACCATGGAGAATTGCTGGTAATGGACGCTCGCTTCTAGGGGCAAGCAGTGCCTGCTGACCCAGTGCCACGGGTCTATAAATACCCTACCCAAAAGAGCTTAGACATAGGAAGCAGGGGTAGCCAGGGGTTCTGGTGGACTGGCCGCCTTCGAGGCCAGCTCTGTCACAAGCTCCTCTTACCCACACTGTATCCCAAACTATGCCCTAGCCCACCATCTTTCTATGCTTCGAGCTCTCTGCAAATTGCCAAAGCTGGAGCTGGCAGAGCTAGGACAGAGCCCTTGTTGAGCTAGAGTCCGGGCACACAGCAGAGGGGCCAGAGCTATGGTTGGCTCAACTCAGTGGAATATGGTAGCTACAGCCAAGGGCTGAGAGCCTTCTGGGCATGAGGGAATGGGAGTAGATTGAATCACTGTGGTATGAGGGACAGGGCCGCCCTACCACTTCTGCTGCTACATAGAGGACATTAGGCTCCAAATGAGTGGTGGGAAAAAGGCCTAGCATTGCCTACAGGGTGTGAGGTATGTTCGAGGCTGGAGGTCATCCCAGTGAAGGCTACAGCCATAGCCCTGAACGCTACCCATACAAAGATCCCGTGTCTAGGTCTCATGGGTCAAAAAGACCAGAAGTGTGGGCAATACTGGCCCTCTTGGGTGGAGAGTGCACAGAGAGCCTGCCTGCCTGCCCAGTCCGCCGTGGGCCCCACTGAACACTTCAGTTCACAGGGGCTGGGGGTCTGCTCTGTGAGTTCCATATGCTATAATATCTATATGCCTTGACTTCTACACCAGCCAGCTGGACTCTCAACTGCCTTCCCCATAGAAGAATTCAAGCAATCCACAGATCTCTTTCTAGCCCCACATTTCTCTTGTAGTTCCAGGGGTTCCATGTCTGACTGCCTGCATGTCAGTCCCTGGGTTTTAAGTTACTTAGAATTGTTGGAGATCCACCAGGCCACCCTAGATGCCCTGTATCCTCTGGGGAGACTGAGGCCTACAGAGGTTAGAGGCTGTAAACTTCCGCTCTAGTCCCCTTGTGGCAGAGTTCAGCTCAAAGCATGTTGCAGGAGGGCTGCCTGCTGAGGTCTGATCTCTACCCCAGGAAACCCAGGATATGCTGGACCCCATCTGGGTTTCTCTTCATTTTGGTCCAAGGCAGAGAGACATCAGCATCTGGTGTCATTTGGATCCGACGGAAGCCTCTGTGCCCCACCAGGGTTGGGGGTGGGAGATAATGGAGTCAGGCCATCCTGCCTCTGCTCCCAGCTCTGAGCAACAGCATCTGCTCAGGGAACATGGTCCCCTCTGCTGAGAGCTGAACTTGAGGGGAGCAGTGGGTATATGGGACCCAGACTATAGTCACTATCCTCCAGGGTGGTCTCCCTGAGCACCAAAGAGAGCTGTCAGAAACCCCTCCTGCCCCTGATGCCTCAAGAAAAAGCAAGGCTCAGCCAGAAGCAAAGCTCCTACATTTGGTTGGAACCTGTGCTCATCCAGCCCCTCGGTGCCGGAGACCGGCCGGATGCGCGTGGCTGTTGCCTGGCAACCCCCTGCCTGCGCGCCTGAGCCCCTGCGCCCACGCAGCCATCTCTGTCTGCGCTCAGCAGTCCTGCCCGTGGGCCCAGATGGCCAGGCCAGGAGGGGAAAGTGGAGGGAAATCTCCCCAATGTCTGCCCTGGACAGGCCAATGTCTCTGTCCCTCGGGGTGGATTCAGAGCTGTCCCTCAGTGGAAGAGGGACAGGCGGGGTTAGCCATGTCTGCCTGGGCGAGAAGAAGCATCTGTGGTTCCAACCTCCTACACACAGCATCCAGTTCTCCTAGTGTCTGCCCCGCCCCACCCGGAGCTCCTTGACCTTACCTCTGCCTCCTCCAAAGGAGCCCTGGGGATGAACAGCAGCCTTTGCCATTCTAGGTGAGGAAGCTGATGTCCGGAGGTTGTGCTAAGTCTAACCTGCGGCTATTGGCCCCAATCAGAGATTGCACAAGTCTGCGAAGTGAAAACCCAATTTTAGACCGGGGGTGGCAGGCCCTCCACCCGGGTGACAATCTGAGGATCACTGGATGGGTGTGAGGCTCCAATTAAAGACATCCTGACATCAACCACTGGGGGTGGAGAATGCAACTGCCTGTGCTCCAGGAGGTGACCCCATTGCCACCTGAGGTTACCCTACTGGACCCAAGCCGGGGCTAGGACCTAGCGTGACATATCTAAACCATTGTGAAGGGCTCCGGAGGCAGAGGTGACCCTCTCCCTACAGGACTCACCAGCTGGGACTCTCTCTCTCTCTCTGCCATGCATTGGCCCTGCAGCACCCTATGACCTATGAACCCCACTTTCCTGGCCATCTGGGCTAAAACAGTTCCACCTGCTTCCTGACCATTTGACCCCAGAAATGTCATTGGAGAAGCAAAAACACCTCAGATGACAGAGACATCAATGATAAGGGTCCTAGCCCTGATCATAAGAGCCAGTGGGTGGGTCCCTGACAGTAGTGATGGGAAAGGCACAGGGGACAGGAGGTGGGGGGCTATACTGTGGGAAAAGGCAGCAGATGCAAAGGCTCAGGGGAAGTCTATACCTCCTATGTGGGTGCATGAGAGGGACCACTATCAGGCAGAGGGGCCTGGTCCAACCTCCTGAACATCTCTGAGTTACAAAAAGCATGGAAAGCACAATGAGGGTCCCAGCTGGGCTGTTTTCTGGGCAAGGGCCTTAGCAAGGTCAGGCTGACCCGAGGAAAAGACTGGTTAGCCATGCTGTGGATGAATAAAGCTGATAAGCTCAAGAGAACCCCCCCACCACTGAAGGTACTGACGTTGTTTGATTAGTTTTTAAACTCTGGGATGCCTCCAAGCACCTGCAACAGCAGACCTGAACACCAGGAACAATCCCTACCTTGTCTACTCCAGATGCCACTTCCTAAACCTGGCCCAGAGCGTCACGGCATCTGCAGATTCCAGGAAAGCATCCTGGGTGAGGGAAGACTGTCTGAGGAACGGCACTGAGGGGTGGAGGCATGAAGTGTCTCAGCCCTGGCTGTGCCCACAGGCTCGGGCGGCAGGGAGCAATCAGCGAGCACTTGCTATGTACAGCAACAGTTGCTACCCTTTTCTCCACTGCCTGCTCCCATGCGGCAGGGACAGACCGTAGCACCCATGAGACAGAGTCAAAGTCAATGGGGTGGAAAGTTAAGTAGCCTCTGTACCGCAGACCTGCTCCTGTCCTGGGTTTCTACCCTCAGGCTGGTGCAGAGGAGTAAGATGCGAAGGGACCCGGGCCCAGCCCAGTTGCATGGTCAGAATTTCTGCCACCATGTCCACCTCCATAGCCTTTTAAAGTCCTTGCCCCCTGCCCTGGACCTAGCTTCCAGAGAGGCCAGTCTAGGTAAGTCTAGGCTGTGCTTTGGTCTGTCTGTTCCCTGCCAGGTGACCTGGGGTAAAGAAAGGCCTCAGATTATGGCTTCTGTCCCAGTCCTATAAGAGGAAACTGTGACCTCTGTACTCCATCCTGAGAACTTGAGGCCCCTTTAGCAGACCATTGGAAGCTCAGGCTGACCCACCCTGGTCTAGGCCTCACTGTCGTTTCCCAGGCCGCTGGTTTGTGCCCAGATTCTCATTTATAAAACCTGCAGTGGGGCCGCAGGTGAACCTGGGGGTGAAATGAGGAAGAGAGGCATCCTGCCCTGCAGCTGACTCATGAGAGGCAGTGGGCGTGGCTGTCTCACCGGGGCTTCTGGGCTCCTCCAGGCAGATTGCAGATTGCCGACGACTGTTTGTTGGAAACAGAACCGACATTTGCATTACCAGGCCCGCAGCCCTGGAAACCAAACACTGTGTTCTGAGCTCAGGCTGCGCCAGGCCAAGCAACGCCTCTGCCTGTCTAGGGGAGAGCAGGAGACCTGCTGGCATTTACCCCTATCCCAGGCTGAGTTATCTGAGGGGTTCTCAGGAGACTGCAGTTTTAGGAGACATGACCTCTATCCCAGGGCTAGAGGAACAGGTGGGGGCAAATTGGGGCTTTTGCCCTGCTTCTCTACCCCAGCCATTCTGTGTCGTACGGGGATGAAGGCTCAATAGCCAGTGTACAAAGCCAGTCCTGGGGCCCTGGGAGCTTGTGTCTCCACGGAACCTCTCAGCCCTTGAGCCACAGGGACCCAGAAGGAGCCAGCTTGTTCACGTCATCATTCCCCAGCAGCCAGCACAGCCCTTGGCACACAGGAGTGCAGGTCACATGTTTATGGAACGAGTGAAAGGTTCCAGAAGTCTTGCTCCAGGGCACTGCTCTCAGGAGCCTTCTAAGCTGGGATGCCTCAGTATCAGAATAGAGGCTGACATGGGGACACTGCCTGCCTGGCAAGATCCCTGGGCCTGAAGCCAAAGCTGCATGTGGACAGGTTCCGCTTGCTGCCTCCAGCCTCTGGACCTAGCCTCCCTCGTCTAAACTGGTGCCTAGCCTCTGCCGCAGAAAGTCTTGGGAAGCCTTACTCTAGGCAGCTTATTGCCTCTGGATAGTGTCAGGAGGCCCTCAGCAAAGCCGCCCACAAGCTGATCACCACGGCTGTTTCCGTGGAGACCTTCCCTGCCAGGCCACTCAGGCTCCGCATGTCTACAAAGAGCTGGGATGAGCCTGTGGAGGATGAGATGATGGTGGAGGCACCTAGGCAGGGCCTCTCCAGCTCCTCCCTCAGACACACTCACAGCCACAGAGCCCTCTTTACTCAGTGGCAGTGAGGCTGGCGTTCCCACCCGAAGCCCAGCTCATACCCCTATGAGCAGCAGAGGGGACAGTGAAAGAGAACTCTTCAGTGTCACCCCACAGGTCCTTCCCTGTTAGGCCCACACCGTCCATTCCCCACTCCTCCTCCACCCAGGGCCAGGGACCACTTTCTGCCCTGGTTTATTTTCTGGTGTCTTCAGGAGTAACTATATGCAGCAAAAAGCCAGGTTTTAAGGGTACAGTTCTCATGGAAGTTTGGAGGTTGAGTAGGAATATGTTTGGTGGCAGAAGGAAAAGAACCACACTTACCAGAAAGCACTACTGGCAGACATATCATGCCAAGTACAGTTCTCCTGTGGTCATCAATCCATGGCTAGTGGGGACGGGTTCTGAAATCAGAAGCACCCCAAGGGTTAAATGTGAGATGCTTCAGAAATTGTCAGTTCATGCCTGTGTGCCTGAATAGAAACTGAAAGAGCTCCAATTTCCCAGAATCCACTTAATCATTGACCCTCTTCTGCCTATACCAAAGTAATGGCGGTCATAGCACTCAGAGCTGACCACACTCAGTCACTGTCCACTGGACATGATAAGGTTTGAAGCCAGAGGCTACCTCTGGCCCTGCCAGAGAACCACATCTTGCACATTTACTTCTAATGAGCCCATGAGCAGTGCTGGGAGAGCAAGAGGGCAGGATGGTGGGACCAGTGGCCTCCAAAAGACATGTGAGAGGCTTGCCCCATGGGTCCGGGAAATGTGATCTTATGGAAAAGGGATCTCAGCAGATGTCATTATGCTTGAAGCTCCTAAGCCAGGATGATCCTGGATCATCGCATAGATTATCTGAGTGGCCCCAAGTCCAGTGACATTGTCCTCCTAAGAGACAGGAGGCACAGGGAGGGCGGGTTATGACAACAGAGGGGAAAAAACAGAGTCACATGGCCACAGTTGAGCCTGGAAGACTCTACTTAATGGAGCTGTGAAAACCTGCCATACCTGTGCTGGACATCTGGATTCCAAGTGTGGGGCAGCAGGTGTCTGCCTTTCCTGGCCATTTGTCACAGAAGCCTCAGAGGTCCTGCACATTGGCCTTGGTCTAACCCAAGAGACCCCAGCTGCAGGCCCAGAGTTCCAGGGTCACACTCTCCTGCCCACAGACAGGGTGAAGACTTCCCAGGGAGGGGCCAGAGGCTGATGAGGCAGGAATAAAGGCAGGGCTGCCACAGCGGCATCATTCCTTGAGCTACCCAGGGCCCAACTGCAGCCCCCTACTTAGGGCTGCTTGGTAGCTTGGAAAAATTCTACAAATATGTGACGTTCAGGGATTCAGTCCAAGCGCAGGGTGAACATGGCGAGGCTCTTCCCTCATCGACCTGGCACCGGTGTCTCTAGCCTTGGAAGAGCCTCTGTATCTGCACTAACACAGTCAATTTCAAAGCAAAGGCAGCATCCCTTGGGGGAGGAGTGGCATCCGTTCTCAGAACCCCAGTAGCTTCATCCCATCACATGATCGTGAAACCTGAGCCCCACCAGGACCTGGGCTCCCACAGAGAAGAGCCTTTCAGTCATGCCTAGCCCGGCTCATCCCCTTCCGCCTCTGCCCTGGCAGTTGAGATGATCTGCGCCAGAGAGATGAACTAACTGGGTCTTAGCTTGATGGCTTCATTCTTGAAAGCAGTTTCCTCATTGGATCAAACACAGTAAATAAACTCATTAGGAAGCTGTGGAAGCAACAGCTGCAGACCAGCAACAGCAGACAGGCCTTGAAGCAGAGCAAAGAAGCAGAGAGAGGGCTTGGTGTGGGGCTGCAACATGAAACGTGCACATACATGCAGAGTCGCGGCGCCCACATGTTCACTGAGCATGGGCCATGCAACATGAGCAATGCTAAGCACGCCCTAGGGGTTTACCAATGCACATAAGCTGTGAAGATCCCATGGTTTCCTCCTGCCCCTCTGGGGGCCAGTTGAGTACCATAGTCTCTGCTTATGATCTCCGATTGTGACAAGAGTCTATCCATAAAAAGTCCAGGCTGCAGCCTACTTGGCAGACATCTACCATGTCTCCAGGTGACCCATGATATGGCTTAGTAACATGGCTCAAAGCAGGCTACTGGTGTCACCTAAGCTAGTCTAGGGGTGCTGCTCATGGCCACGCCAGGGCTTGTTATAAGGCTTGGTGGTCCAGCCAGTGGCTTGGCTTGACCTTTTAGGTCTATCTCATTGGCCTTTCATTCCTGCCTTAAAAACCCAAGAAGGTCTGAACAGACTGTGTGTTTGTCTACCTATCAGCCTTTCTCCTTCACCAGGTGGAATGAGGGAGCATCATCTGTCAGGACCACGTGTCCCAGCTCCCAGACCAGGCTGCCATTTGTCCCCACTTTCCCAGCCGACAAGCTTGCTGGCCTATACTCGCTTATCTAAATGTAAGGGCAGCTGGGTTAGCCAGGGTGGTAAGGATCTATTCACTGCCGGTCCACCATCTTCCATCCACCTACCCATCCACACACCATGGTCACATTTACTTACTTTAGCTGGTGTCCTGTGCCTGCTGACCAGGCAAGATAGAGTAACGCAGCCTAGCCTTGTCCCCTAAGCAAGTTGAGGTTCAAGTCCTAGGGCACCTGCTTGCCACAGGAGTCACAGTCCTGCCCATCATGTTGCCCTACCTGAGGGACTTTGCTTCATTATCCCCACCAACCCCAGCAACTCTCCTACGTGAGCCTTGGCCTCCAGCTGCCTGGGCCTTGCCCCATCATGGCCACTGACTAGATGAGGTACCTTGGGGACAGAGCCCATTCTCAGACCCAGCCAGATGGCTACCCAGCAGCTGATAGGAAAGGGCAGGGCAGGGCAGGGCCAGGCCTATAGAATAACCCCTGCCATTAGGCCTGGAGCCTCTTTTTGGCCTCCCTCCCACCTGCCTTGTGTATGACTCCAGTCCTCTCTCTCCCTTCCTTCCCTGAAGCCTCTGAGAAGCCTTAGGGCAAGACCTTGGGGCTGGGCTCTTGCTCAAAGGTCAGAGCCCAGAATGAGGACAAATATTCCATAAAAGGCCCAGACTTCCAAGTGTAAAGGAGCCAGCTGCTCTAGGAGTGAGCTGCTGGGGCCAGCAGCATGGAGGAATGTGGGTCAGGCCCTTCTCCCAGATGCCCAGTGCCTTAAGGGGAAGCTGGGTTGAGGGGGTGGGAAGCTGGGTTAAGGGGGGAAGGTCGGAGACACCACCCCCAACTGCCTGGCCTCCCTTCTGCTACCGTTGCCTTTGCCTGGCTTTCCTTCATGTGTCTTCCCCTTAGCAGGAAACCCTGTGAAGACACCAAGGCACCATGCATGAAGGCCCCAGCTGAGCCCTTGGCCAGTGGCCACCCTCTGCACAGGGATGAATCACAAACCCACTTACTGTGGGAGAAAATTGAGCCTGGGTATAAAAGTCACCTGCTGTGGTCACAAAGCTAGAAGGTCCAGCTGACCTGTTACCTAGGTCTGTATCCCAGGGACCTGATACCCATGGGGCTCTCTCCCAGCTCCTTACTTCTCTTCCTTGCTCTTCCTCAGTCCTGGTAATGCTCTGGGGTCTAAACCAGCACCCTCATGCCCAGGTGGCCAGGTCTACTGTACAGGCAATTGTTTTTCCAAGGCATCAAAATGGGCAACCACCTGCTTACTTCCTCCTCACAGAGCTGACAGTTCATATGGGGTGCGAGGCGCAGAAGCAGCTGAACAAACACCACAGGGCCCCACAGTCGCCATGCCCAGCTGCTGGGCAAGCACAGGGAGGTGTCCAGTAGTAGGCACTATAGAGGCCATGGTGGCTTTCTAGCTCAAAGGGAGCTTTCCCAGCAGAGGTGGTGAGGCCCAGGGGAATCCTGAACCTCTCTCCACGGAGCAGGGATTGGACTTTACAGAGTGGAGACATGTGGCCAGGATACTGTAGGGTCCTGCCCAGCTATGCCATCTCTTCAGGACATTTTTGGGGGTCAGGCTCTCCTTCTAACTCCAGAGGCAAAAGATGAATCATTTCCTAGTCCATAAAAAGGAGTGGCAGGAATAACAGTGAGATCTGGTGTTCGTCTTTGCCATAAGAGGGACACAGGCCATGACTTGGATTATATGATGAAGGTCTAGAGTTCACCCAGAATAATACTCAAACCTCCCAGTGTTGTTGGATCCAAACTTGGGGTGCTTCCCCATCCTATGCCGCCTGCCAGCTGTGAGTTGAGAACTGGCAGGTGGGGTCATAGAGTGAATTGAAGAGGGGCCCGCTCAGCTGTGCTCAGCCAAGGACCCACTGTGAAGCTCCAGTGATTGCCTGACTCAAGGCCAAATCACCCCTCAAAGGAACCTTTGCCAGCCTGCTGTTTACAAGGAGGCAGGGCCTGAGTATCCTTTCCAGAGGGGGTGCTCCAATCTCAGAACCTGTCCCCCACATCTTCCGGGCTGTCATAATGGCTGCCAGCTTGTCCTGTTTAAATATTTAATCCAGTTAAATATTAAACCTCTTCCAAGTCCCAATTACAACTGGATCAATTCTCTGAGGCTGTGGGGACCGGGCTGGTGCTCTGTTCCCTTCCCTAAGCCCATCAGTCTGAGTGTGTGGAGGAGGGATGGGGAGATGTAGGAGGGGTCTCTGAGCAGGGGAGGAGTCAGAGAGGGGTAAAGTGAGTGAGGGGCCTGTAAGCAGAGGAGGGGTCTGGCATAGAGGTGGGGTCAGGGAGGAGCCTGGGAGAGGGAGAGAGCTGGAGGCAGGGTATTCTGGCTTCTCACAGTGCTCACTTGGGTCTTGGGGGCTCCTCTACCTGTGGGACCCCTCTCAGCACTGCTTCCCACACTGGACAGGAAGGGAATGTCCCCTCTCGTCCCTAAGGATCTGTCTGGTGAGAACAGAAAGGAGAAAAGGAAGATCCGCCAAGGCTCCAGGCTTCTAGACTGCCCCCATGGGATGGGCTGAGCCTGTGAGTTTCCATCTTATGGACTCTGCCTACAGGGATAAGGGCCAGAGGGGGTGGCAGTAGAGGGCACAGGAGGGGACCTTGAGAGCTGGACCTATTTCTGTTTAAAAATAACTTCCCAACTATGATCCATTTTACATACACTAAAAAGCAGGGAAAGGGCACCTTGCCTTCACCGCCCTTTGCAGTAACACAGCATCCTAAGGCTTTTGGGTGTTTGCAAACTCCTGGAACTGAGGCACACTTGGCATATCCTTTGGGAGTTGCCACTTCAGTGTAGGTGTGAACACCATCCAGCAATGCATGCAAGCATCTGCACAAGCTCCGTAGCCTAAAGTGAGTACTGAGATTTTCAACCACGTGTGGCCAGCAATCAACAGACAGGAAAACAGTTTGGGCCGCTCTTGGCCTTAAGCCTCATACGGCCTACTGAGTCTCACAGGACACCTCCTGTATTGGAGGGCTACAGTGTGATTGCAGTCTGAGAGCAGTGTCTTACCCCCCCCCCCCCGCCCCAGAGCTCTTTCCCCAACAGGTGTGTGCTCACTAACTCAAGATGTGATCTGCTGCTGAACTGCTTCTCACCCCGCCACAAATGATGCTCATCAAACAGAAGCTTCTTTCAACTTGAGCACTAATTGTAAGTTTGCATAACGTAATTCTTACTGGTGGCTGTGTTTTAACAAGCAGCTTACTAATTTCCTGAAGGTTTACCCACTGGCTCAGAGGAACCTGCTCCCACACAGGGCTGTGTCACCTGCTTAAGCACCTGCTGAGTTGGTGGCACCTGCACTCCCCTGATCACAGTGTGACTTCTCAGCCCATGTGCCTGGCCTGTGGAGACTGCTCCTGCCATGCTCCTGCTCTCTGTTCCCTCAAGATTTAGCTATCTAGCCTTGACCACATAACCCTGAAATCTGATGGAAGGGCTCTACCCTTACTGTTCTTTCCCTTACTATTCTTGGCTACTCTTGGTTCTTTATTCATACAGATAAAATGTATGGTCATCTTCTCAGAGCCCAAGAAATACCTGCTGGGGATTTGATGGAAAGTGCATTGAATGTGTAAATTCACTTGGGCACAACTGCCACCAAGCGTTTGCTTCTGAGAGTGTTTGGGCTCACCAGGGCTCCAGGTCTTCCTTTACGGCCTTGAAGAGTGTGTTTTGCTGTTTCCTGTCAGTGTCACGTGCATATGGAGTTCTCGGCTTGTGTGAAGCCTCCGGGTTCCTCCTTGCAGTTGTGTGATGATGGTTCTCTGTGTGCCCTGCACTCACTGGCCATTTTATCCAGTACTGGAGACTGAAATCGGGCTTTACACACACTAGGCAGGGGCTCCACCAGTGAGCTATATCCCTAGTCCTATTCTGTTTTATTTTTCATTTTGTAGTAGAGACTCATTAGGGTGTTCAAGCAGGCCTTAAACTCATGATCCTCCATTTTCAGTCTCTCAGGAACCACATGAGTGTAACACCAGGCCAGGTTCACCTGCTGGTCTCAAGGCCATAGACTTTCCTCAATTCTTAGCATTCAGTTCCCAGCTTCTCTTGGGGTCTCATCGCTCTCCTTGGCGAACTGCATGTTTATGGTGTTTGGGGCTCATTATGTTTCTCAAATCTAGGGCTCAGAGGATTCACTGATTTTGGAAAATTCCCAGCCTTCACCTCAGCAATTTTCTCCACTTACTCTTTATCCTCTTTCTAGAACTTCTCGAGCAGCTCACTAACTTTTTCTGGAAAGAGCCAGATAGAAAACTTTGCAGACTTTATGGTCTAGATAGCCTGTGGCAACTTTTCAATTCCTTTGGTTCAGTATGAAAAACCGTTTATCATGTGAGTGGGACAGTGTGTGTGAGAAGCCGGATGAGGCTGTCCCAGCAAAGCACTATGACAAAAGCACACAGTAGGCCCCGATTACCATTATGGTTCATTCTAGAAGCATGTGGGACCCAGCACTCATGCTCGAGCTGTCTCTGCTCTTTTTTATATGTTCCAGCTTGCCCATGCTCTGTGAGGCATCCAGTGATGTCCTATCTTTATCTTCCAATTCACTGATTCTCTCACCAGTCATGCTCAATTAGCTAACTAACCCTCCTGTTAGCTTTTTCACTTCAAAGATTATAGTTCAGTCATCTGTAATGTCCATCCCTCTTCCCCTATGGTATTTTATTTCTATCCTTAGGATTTTGTGGGGTTCCCCCCCCCCCAATCTTGAATCTGCTGCTGGGATTTATGGTGAATATGAAGGAGATGACGCCAGTCCTGGCAACACAAGGAAGTCGTCTTCCAGGTGCTGTGAGTTCAGGCCTGGCTGGAAGGTTGTCCCTGAGAAGTTATGACATCACACTTGCCATGGCTTTGGGTATCACTGGCTGGGAGTCAACTTCTCCATGTCTTAGCTGAGGAGTGCCAACCCTAGAGGTGTAAATTTATAAACCTTTGTGACAATTTCCCAGAGACCATGTTCTCCCCATTCAGAGTCTGTGGAAAACAGACCACGCCTGAGCGTAACCCTCTCCCAGGCTGCCTATCACTGAGGATCCCAGTTTCAGCCCTTGACCCATGTCAACATGTTCATCCGCTGGGACAGACATCAGGTTGTTTGCCTCGTTCTGTGGAGAATATTTTCTTCCCTTTCTGATAAATTTGGCTCCTGAGGAAACGTTTAGCTGTTTATCCAACATGTCTGGCACTTTTGGGCATCATTGGGGTAGATTTCATGTCAGCCTCTTCCTGTAGTTCTATGGTCCTTGGGACTCCTAGACGCATTCTGGGTATCCCCTTGGACCCCAGACTTGACTGGAATTCTCCATTGAAGACTTAAAAGTTCCAGGGATCTACAGCTACCAAAATGGCCATTGCCCCAACCCCTGGGCCACGCACATGCCCTGTGGACACAGAGCAAGCTCGAAGCTTGTCTTGGCACGGACATTAAACATTGATGAGAGTGCTGTCCCTGTTCCAGCTGAGGCAAAATAAAAGGAGGGAGGAGACACCAGCTCTGGCAACACAAGGAGGTCATCTGCCAGGTGGCTGCAGCAGCCGCTCAATACAGCTATAAGGAAGTGGCAACAAAGATGATCTATAGACATCAAGCAAGAGCATTTCCCCGGGGAAGCCTGTGCAGCTCCAGGCCCTTCCCCAGGCCACAAACCAGACTTTGTGCACCAGGCTTGTGAGAGGCTCTGAATGGGCCGAATCTCTGTGGATAATGTGGGCAAATCAGGGGCTGGATAACAAGAAGCCCCAGGCTGGACTCAGAACAACCTCCTGATAACTGCTACAATGCTCTGGCATGAATCCCAGCGAGGCTGCCTTAGAATGAATGGTAGTCCCTGAGATTCACCCATGTCCTGGCCCTGTTAATCTATTGAGATCACTGTGTTGAACACAGGACCTTGGCACGAATAATTAAGCTAAATATCTTGAGGTAGAGTCACCTGGGAACATCTGGGCAGGTCTTTAGCATGGAGAGAAGGCCAAGAGCTAAGAAGGCAGAGGTTGAGCCACGAAGCTTCAAGATGAGGAATACTGAGGCTGGTGGGTACACCAGAGCAGAGAGAGGCAGCAAAGATCCCCCCCAGGGCCACAACAGAGCTGACTTCTGTTGTTCTAAGTGCCCCACTTTGTGACACTGTATTGCAGACATAGGACAGCAAAAGCAAGGGATCCTGGAAGGCACTGTGGTAGATGACAAGACAAAGCTTGGTTTCAGCACCCATGGGGTTTCAGTACCCATGGGGTCCTGCCGCTCAATTAGTGGTCTGCATTTCACGGAAGGAAAGCCAAGGCTCAGTACTCCTGGCCACTGGGGCTAGGTCAGAACTTGAATTTGGGTCTCTTGCATCCCTTACCCCTTATGGCAACCAGATGCCTCAGCCAGGTGGGAAGGAGGGACCCCTAAATTTCAGGCTGGAGAAGTGTCTCGCTTCAAAAGGCAAGGTCAGCCTACTGAGATGAACAAGCAAGTGCCACTGGCCAGAGGCAGGAGAGAGGACCCTCAACCCCCACTCAGGAAAGGGTTAGCAACCTCCCCCATCTGCCCTTAGGGAATACTGCTCTGGGGTCTTCTCTGACTATGAAGGAAGGGTCCCAGTACAAAGCAAGTATTGCCTAGGTGTCTCAAGCAGGCTCATATTGCCTGCTGCCCACACTGTCTCCAGGATTAGAGGCCTCAGGCAGACTGCAGACCTTCCCGTTCCGAACACTGGTCCTCCCATCATCAGCTAACAGAATGAGCCTGAGAGAGCTACTCCTTCCCACTGGACCTCAGCATCCCTTTAGGGGAATGAAAGGTTGGCTTATCACAGAAAGGTGGAGCAGGCCAGAGGGGGCTTTTGGGGCAGAGGACTCAGCTACTTCAGTGGAGCTGCTGGCCCTAGGGGTGTGATCTGTGGTGGGGACAGTCTCTGGTGGCTCACACCGTGACTCTGTAAGATCTCCATAAGCTTGGAGCCACTGCCCCTAAGAGCGATGATCCACAGTTCAGGAATTCTGTGTGGCTTTGCTCAGGCCTGCTGTGGCCCAGCACAGGCTGCATCTCTGAGCCTGCCATGAGCAGAAAAATCAGGTCCAGGAAGACAGACGACACTGTGCAAGGAGAGGATGTGTGTGGTCTAGGACCAAAACATCTCCAAGAACTCACTGTGCTGATCGGGAATCCACAGCCAGGGCTCAGGCCTCCAGGGGCCCCAGCAGGGCAGGCAGGATGGGGCTGACCCAGGACAAAGGGCACAGCCAAGCAGGTCAGCCAGCCCCCTGCACCTATGTGAAAGTCTTTTCTGTCACGTCATGAGTCTGGGCAAATCTCTTTTTGGACTCTGAACTTTACATACTCAGAAATGCACAGCTATAAGGATTCCAATTCTTTTGACTTTGGGAAGCTATTTTATTTGTGAGTGTGTGTGTGTGTGTGTGTGTGTGTGTGTGTGTGTGTGTGTGTCCCCATCACCCACACTCAAGGTCCTGCCTATGTTAGATGAACTTCCCACCACTAAGCAGCAGCCCGTGCCCTCTTTCTATTTTTAATTTTGAGATAGGGTCTCACTAAAATGCCTGGACTGGCCTCGTACTCCCTCCATAGATCAGGCAGGTCTAGAACTTTATATCTTCCTGCCTCAGCCTCCTGAGTAGCTGGAAAGACCAGTCTACACCACCATGCCTAGTGAGGGGGATTTTTTTTTTTTAGCAATGTATTTTAAAGGGCTGAGATGTATATCAAGCGCACTGTACTTTGAAGTTTGACATGTGTACATCTGCAAAACCATCACTTCAATCAAGATGGTGGAAACATCTGTCACTCTCAAGCTATGATGCCTCCCTCCTTCCTGACCCCGAAATGGCTGTCCACCTGTTTCCTGTCCCTGCAGGCCAGTTTGCATTTTCTATAATTACACAGAGAAACCAGCACACTGTACTCTTTCCTGTTTGGCTTTTTTCATTCAGCACGATTGCTTTGGGTGTTACCTGTGTTTTATGCCAACAGTTCACTCAATCCTTGTGTGCTGCATTCTGTCCTATGCCACAGAGCTATGATTTGTTAGGGAGGGACCAGGCATTGGGCATCATCTCCCTAAGGGACCGCCTTGGACATTTAGACAAGTCTTCATGGAACAGCGTGTGTTTATGCTTAGGCGGTGAGGATGTGTTTCCCACCCTAAGACACTGCCACATGGTTTTCCAGAATGGCTACAATGTGTTCCAAATCCAACTGCTGGTCAGACGTTTTGGTCCCTGTGATGAATACTCCAACAGATTAAAGGAGGAAAGATTTACTTAGCTCATGGTTTCAGAGGTTTCAGTCTCATAATCAGCTGATTCTGTTTCTGGGATTGAAGTAAGGGAGAGCATGATGGTGGGAGGGTCTGGCAGAGCAGAACTCTTTTCCTTAGGATGGCCAGGAAGGATGTGGGAGAGGGGAGAGAGAAAGAGAAGGAGAGGAAGGGACAGAGTGGGACACAAGAAAGCAGGCACAGCCACAGTAACACACTTCTTCCAACCAAGCCCCTTCTAATTTTGCCTACCTCCCAATAAAGCCAGAACCCTGAATCCATCAAGGGATCAGTCTATCATTGATGACATCAGAGGCCCCAGGATTTAATCACCTACTCTAGAGACCAAGCCTTTCGAACATCTGGACCTTGGAGGGACACCTCAGATCCAAATCACAACCCCTCCCAGTGTGGAGACTCTCTCCCTAGCCTCCCCCTAACCCAGTGTCTCCTGCCTTATGCTTCAGCTTCTTCTAAGACCCCCAGACACACCAAGAATCCTTATCTGCTTATTCACCACTTTTGACCCTGATAACTAGCCTTCCAATTCTTTGGTCATTGTCAAGGTTTTAACACGAAGGAGATAGGCCACCACTGCCTCTGTTGGAGGGGAATCCCCAGGATAGGTTTTAGACTCTGGATCTATCGATCCTACTCTGGGGAGGAAGGACCTAACAGGAGTGCTAACTTAGTGTGGTCACCACAGGCTCTGGACACAGCTGGAACTGGGTAGCCTACACATGATGTTTGTTCCACAAACCCGGTACACCGTTGCTCCAGGGGTGCCCGTTGTGGCTGCCCTGATTGCCCACATTTGCTGTGCTGTGTACAGCCCTCTTTTGCTGAACCTACTGTCTGCATCCTACCCAAGCAGGCCGGCTAAGGAAACCAGCATTAAGTAGCATCAACAGAACATTAAACAAAGAGCAAATGATTTACAATAAATTATGTAAATGGTGTCGGAGCCCTCAAACAAGGCCAAGGAGCAGGCCTCAGCGGTGGCTGGGCAGGCACATGATCTGCTACCACCCTCCTTTGAAGCTGCAGCAGGGTGGGGTCGGGGGGGGGGGCCAGGTGCTGACCTTTGTCACAACAGGATGAGGGCATCCCTCATCCAGAGAGGCAGTTCAAATATTTGACAGTTGATGACTTAACTCAGCTAACTGTAAAGATAGAAAACACCCCTGGGGATGACTGTATGAAAGAGAGATGAGTCAGAGGCAATGCCTAGACTCCCAGCTGGCCATAGTCTTTGCAGCCCTGGATCCTGCTGACCTCAGACTGCTCACCTGGCCTCTTTACCTGCCTATGTGGGCTCTAAATTGGTCAGTCTCTATAACAAAAGCCAAGCTATAAAGTGTTACCTACACCCCCATGCTCTTAGCAGGAGCCCAAGCCTGACTCCCTACCCCTTGGTGCCCTTCTAGGAGTCACTGGGATACTGTCACCCTCTGACTGCCCCAGGTGTTATTCCAGTGTCGCAGGCAGTGGCGGCCCCTCTCTGTCAAGCTCCCTCCCCAACTCTCTTGGCCCAAGTGACCACCGCTAGCCCTAGGGTCTCAGCCAGGCTGGATATCTGAGGTTGGAGGAGCTAAGAACCTAGGGCCACATGCAAACACACTTCAGGGCTGTCTCCAGAGTGTCTGGTGCCTTCTCTGGGTACTAGGCCAGTGTCTGGAGGCTATGGAGCCCTTCCCAGAGCACTGGTGTCTTGAGTCTTGGGGCAGCATGGGAGTCTGTCTGACTCGTGACTAAGGGATCTACCTTGTGTACCTCTGGCCATCCATCACTCTGTGAAAAAGGTCCCTCTCAGGAGGAAGGAGCTCTGTAAGTGAGTCTTCAAGGGTCCAGCCCTCCCTTTCTGGCCTGGACAGGGCATGCCATCAGCAGGGCCTGGCATCTGCCTGTATTTCCCACAGGCCCTCCAGTGCCTGCGAGCTCACAGCCTGAGCTGACTTCCCAAGGGTCCAGCCCATTTGGCTGGCCAGATGTTTCTGCAGCTTGTCTCCCAACTTTTAGAACTCCTGAGACCCTAAGGACCCACAGGACAGGCTGCAAGCCTTGATCCCTTACCTAAGATAACAGCTACTCCAACCAGCTCCCATAGAGGCTGCACCCCAAGGACTCCAACTCATCCATGGGTATTCCAGTCCAGCCTTCTCCTTTCCTGCAGCGCCCACGGCCTCACAGACGCAAGACTCCTTCGAGATAAAAGCTGTGGGCTTCAGCATGTTCAGTCACCGTCACCCTCTCAGACCCCTTCATCGTTCACAAAGCGTCCTCACCCACTGCTGTCACACCTCTTCTGGAAGCCACAGCTGGCTGTGTCTCTGTGTCTTTACACATTCTGAGAACTTCATTACACAAAGCCATGGATACTGTCTTCTGTGTTTGGCTGCTTTGAGGTAGGGGCATCTTCATGAACTGTCCCATACGTGTTGAGGCTCTCCCTTCTAAATGATATCTGACCATGCGGAGAGGCCACATCTCACCCATCTCTATGTCTACTGAACATTTGACAGTTTTTTACCTCCAGGCTGCTGTGAACTGTGCTGCTGTGGCTGTTCATGAGCACATTTCTGTGTGGGCATGCTGTCACAGTTCCATGCTTAACTGTCCTCACGCCTGCCATCTTACCTTTACTTGTCATTTGATTGCGAAAACATTTTCCAATGCGGGTGATTCAGTTCTCAGGTCAAAATATTTGTGCAAGGCCACACAGCCAAGATGTGATAGAGCTGGGTCCAGCCCAAAGATTAGCATGGTCCACTGCTTGCTCCAAAGGTCCATTGCTACATGGAGGCCAAGCTGGCCCCCAGCACCTGGACACCAAGCAGAGCAGTGTTGGCCTGGTTTCCAGATAACACTGGGCTAGGACAGACCTTTAGTGACAGTGGCCTGAGGAAAGCATTTACTTGCTTACAGGGGACAGAAAGGATGGTACAGGGAGGCAGCAAGAAGAAATAGCCTCGCTGATCTGTAGGGACAGACATCATGACAAAGTCTTAGACTGTAGGAACAAAGCTCTCCGCCCGTCCTGCTCCAAGTCTGGCTTACAGACCAGCTAGCAGGGTGTCTGCGTTAGTTACTACTGCTGTGCTGAAAACCATAATCAAAGGCAGGCAACTTGGGGAGGAAAGGGTTTCTTTCACTCACAGTTCTTTATAACAGTTCAATCATCAAAAGCAGTGACGGCAGGAATTCGTGCAGGGCAGGAACCTAGAGGCAGGAACTGATGCTGAGGGGTGCTGCTTACTGGTTTGTTTCCCATGGCTTGCTCAGCCTGCTTTCTTACAGAATACAGGCCCACCAGCCCAGGGGTGGCCCCATTTACAATGGGCTGAGCTCTCCTGCATCAAACACTAATTAAGAAAATGCCCTCAGGGTTCCCTACAGCCAGATCTTCTGGAAACATTTTCTCAATTGAAGTTCCCTCATCTGATGACTCTAGTTTGTGTCAAGCTGACATAGAACTAGCCAGTACAACTAACTGACCCCTTTGCCAACTTGACATGCAAACACATCACATTTCAATTAGAACCTTTCTTTTTTTCGTTTATCCCAAGATAGCATGTTAGCATTACTATAACAATATAAAACATAAAAGTCCCACCATTTTTACAAATTCAAACACATTAAAATGTTAAGTCTCTTCAAAATATCCATTCTCTTTGAAAATCCAAAATCTCTTTTAAAAGTCTTTCAGCTGTAGGCTACTGTATGGCAGTCCCACTCAGAACAAAGCAAAACCAAACTCTAACAATGTAAATAACTCAATACCCAATAATCTGGGGGTTCACTCATGATCTTCTGGGTAGCTTACATCACTTCTCTGGTCCTGTCCTCTGCAGCACACACGGCTTGTCTTCTAGGCTCTGATTGGCTCCTCTCTACTACTGCTACTGCTCTTGGTGGTCTTCCAATGGTACTGGCATCTCCAAAACTGCTGGGGTCCCTTGCTTGGACTGGGCTGCACTTTCACCAATAACCTCTCCTGGGCTCTCTTCAGGGACTCCAACCCTGCAACCACAATGCCAAGCCTCAATTGCTCCCCATAACCCCTTCATTCCTTCAAAACCAGTACCACCTGGGTGACTCTTACGTTACCAAGTTTGGCTGCCAGCAGGAGGTAAAACCTTGGCTGCTTCTGGAGCACAGCTTCCATCTGGAACTTGAGCCAGGCCTCCAATCTGCACTGCTCTCAACAATCTTAGCTTCCAAACTCTTACTAAACATCCCACTGACCTCTCAGTAGCCCAAAGTTCCAAAGGTCCTTCCATAATCCTCCCCAAACTATGGTAAGTCACAGCAAGACCCCATTATCTAACTTGTCTTAGTCACAGTTATTCTTGCTGTGATGAAACACCATGACCAAAGCAACATGGGAAAGAAAGGGCTCCATATAGCACAGCTTCACATAACAGTTCATCGCAAGCAGTGAGGACAGGGATTCACACAGGGGGCAGGAGCGGATGCAGAGGCCGTGGAGGGTGCTGCTTACTGGCTTGTTTCCCATGGCTTGCTCAGCCTGCTTTCTTATAGAACCCAGGGCCACCAGCTCAGGAGTGGCCCCATTTACAAACCCCCCAAATTGATGCGGGTCCTCCCAAATCAATCTCTGATGAATAAAAAGCCCTTTAGGCTTGCCTTACAACCTGATCTTATGGAGACATTTTCTCAACTGAGGTTCCCTCTTCTGATGATTCTAGGGTGTGCCAAGTTGACATGAGACTGGCCAGTACACAGGGCCATCTCAGGAACACTCAGGGAATAGACTACCCCCTGTGCCTTGCCTGATACCACTGTCCCAGACACCCTTCTTCCAGAGACATAAGGAGGCTAGAATTGATGGCAACATTAGCATGCCCAGCCCACACCCCAGAGATGCATGGGGCATCAAAGTTGCTTGGCATCCTTAGAGAAGGCAGGGTGTGGAATCAAGATCCCCAATTCTATTATAGCTCAGTGGACACCAGTATGAGGCTGCCCAGCTGCTTGGTGATCCCATTAGCTTCTCTGAGCCCCAAGGTTGCTTTGCTATCACTCACCCATGCAAAAAATATCTCTTGTCCACCTACCTGAGGGAGAGTGTGCCTGGGGTCAAGGCGCAGCCTTATACATACCCACATAGAACCTGCAGGCACACCTGGCCTAGTAGACATACAGGTGACCGCTACAGGGCTGGGACGCTGGGTGACAGAGGCTTTGGTTGTGGGAATCCAAGAGGACCCCAGGCCCTCTGAGTTTAAAGGACCTAACTCTAGGTGAAGCCAGGTCTGGCAGCCTGGCAGGGCCAATGTGGCATGCAAAGGGTGCCTGTGGTCTGAGGGAGATGGTTAAGAGGAGATAGGATAGTGGGCGCCTAGGCATGGGTATTCACTCATTCACGGAGGCTGTGGGTCCAAACTCCAAGCTCAGACTCGATCCAAGCAGCACGGGAGCCACTGGGATTTTCAGGAGGGCCATGGGTGTCCATGGCAGAGAAGACAGCCACATGAAGCTGAAATGGAAGGTCTCGAGGATCTGTAGCCAAGTCAAGGGTGGGTGCCAAGAGCACCTTCTGAGCTGGATAGGTGCCCACAGGCTGTGGTGAAGGCACTCCTACTGCTGACTGCCCTGTGGGCCACCCTGCCTTCAGCTGACCTTCAGCTAGGTGGAGTGACCAGAGATCCCCAGTGTCATAGCCCGGAGGTTCTCATTGGCTCAATTCCCAGGTTATGCGTCCCCCTTCCAGTCCTCAACTCTTTGTCAAGCAGCTCTACACACACACACACACACACACACACACACACACACACAGAGAGAGAGAGAGAGAGAGAGAGAGAAGAAAGAAAGAAAGAAAAAAAAAAAGAAAAAGACAGAACCAAATTTTCCAGAGGCCTGAAGGATTTTTAAATGCATCAGAACACTCTGTATGGTTTAATTAAACAATTTTAACGCCAACTTCCAAGTTGTCCTATGCTTGTCTCTCTCATTCCTTGCTCACCACGTGAACGTATTATGCGTTCATTGTTTTGAACCCGATTTTCTCATCTCATATCTGAGTAGTGTCTGCTTTTCATTTCCTCTCCTGAAGGCAAGTCTGTGTCACGTGGATATGCTCACGCCTGCAGCAAAGCGGACATCAGCGGGCTGATAATGGATGCTCAGGTGTGGAAGGCCACTGCAGATGACCACTGCCACAGGATGCTGAGGAGAGTTATCAGCCCAGGGACATGGGACCCTGTGAGGGCAGTATAGCCGGTCCTCGGTCCTCGGGAGGCTTGACAGAGCCGGGGGAGGAGGAGACACGGAAGAAGTTCCCTAAGGGTGTATCACTCTGTAGGTGTCCCTGAAGCTCTGGGTCCTGCTAGCTGTGGGCACTGTCAGACCATTGATTTCTTTCAAATAATGGTTCAAAAGTCCACAGCCAGGCCTGGGGAAATGGCTCAGTCACACACACACACACACACACACACACACACACACACACACACACTAGTCCAGGGCCTTCTATAGAAATTTGAACAGCAGTGTGTAACAGAGATGGGTGAGTCAGCCGTCAAATCTAGGGTGCAGGAAGCTCCCTCCAGGCTCCACGGGGCCCGGTAGAAAACCAGCGCTGGCCCTCTCCTTCCATCTTATTGCTGACCTCTGCAAGGATGTGTTCTGCTCTGGGGCATCCTCCCACTCCTCCACCATCTCTTGGTTTCCACAGCACCTTTGCATTGGGGCCTTGAAGCCTCCAGCCCTCTGATCCTCTTCCCTTATTCCCCAGGAAGCCTATCTTCTCAGTGACATCAGAGGCACTTGCCCTGACCAACTGATGTTTATCTGCTCCATCTGTGCACGTGTTCACGGCCTGCCTCCCACTGGAATGGAGCTCCCAAGATAACATGTCTAGTGGTCACCCCGGCTGTACCTCTGCTTGAGCCCCTCTGCTCATGCCTTTCAGCTCCAACTGGGGCCCGCCACCCTATCAGTAAGCTCTTGCACTTCATCTTAACCTTTAACAAGGGGTTTAAGGGAAGTGGCAGGCTTACCAGCAACCTTGTCCAGGACCCTGCGTTGGTATGATTTGCCTCACTTGTCTGTGCTTCTCTCGACTGTATTCAAGACTCTCGGCTCTCCCGGGTCCCTCTCCTGGGTGGCTAGGTCCTTAATTGCTCTTCGAGGACCTTAATTATGAGCCGCAGCCACCCACTGGTAAGTAGGAGCATTAAAATAGAGTAAATGTTTTCCTTTTCTTGAAAAGTTCATATATACAAGATGAGGTGCTGTTGGGCCCAGGGGCCTGCCCCGCCTGGACCAACATACAGGGGATAGAGTCCTTGCTCTCCACCACCTCCCTCCAGCCTGTGCCCTTCCCAGGCCCGGTGATGAGGTCCCCCCAGAGCCCCTGAGCCACGCATGGGAAGCTCCACTTCTCTGCAGTTCACCCTACCAGGGGCCCATCCAGGCATGGGTTTGCTATGTTGCTCTGGCCCTCCAAAGAGCCCAGCTGCCCCAGGGCAGAGAAAGGGTGGCTGCTCTTTGTCTAGGACAGGAGTGGTCTTTCCCAATAACACCGTGAAAGTGAAGGTGAAAGAGCCCCTTGTTGGTTGAAATTTGAGTGGATACACACCTAGGAGCTGGAATTTTATGACCCTAGAGTGGTAATTGTGAGAAAGCAAAAAACACTGCATAAATTCAGCGGGAGGGAGGGAGCAGCCCCTCTGTTCATGCCTTCATGGGACCAGGATCCTGCAATCCCTCGAGTATAAAGGGGCGGGGAGAGGGCCAGCGACATGCTTAGGATATACCCTTGGTGAGCCGGTGGGTGCGGGGAGACTCCATTCCGCTTGCGCTCTTTCACCAGGTCCTTCCGTGCGCCCCAGTCTCCACGAAAGAAGGGAAGGGGGATGGGCACCAGCAAGTTTGCGGAAACTGGGAGGAGTGTGAGGGAACTGCGTGCCGGAGCACCCGGGCTGCCCCAGGACAATCGGTGTCGCGTCTCGCATCGCGCCCCACGTCGCCCATGCGCCCCAGGACACTGGCGCCCCGGCACACCCAAGACACACGCGGTGGGGGAAGGGCACGCGCCTCGCGGCCATGGTCACGGCGTGCCTCCCACGCCTGCTGAGCCCCGCCCCCTAGCCGACCCTAGCAGTGAAGGGAAGGGGCGGCGCGCGAGGAAAGGAGGGGGTCCCCGCCTGCTCCGCGCCCCCGCAGTGGGGGCGGGGAAGGACGTTGGCGCCGCTTCCCCCGCCCCTCGCCAGAGCATCCCTGCGAGCGCCCCCTGCTGCCGTGTTCTCCCACGAGATGGTATGGGGCGGGAGGAGAGGTCGGGGAGTGGGGCGCGGACCGGGTTCGCCCAGTCCTGGACTTGGGGCAGGCGGGGAACCGGCACCAGAGAAGCACGGACCAGGAGGTGTGGGATAGCTTGTGTCTGGGTGGGGGCGGGACGGGCTGATGACCCCCGCCCACTCTCCGGTCCCTATCCCGGTCCCTGCGGGTCGCCCCCGGCCCGCCCCGGCCGCACTGGCCCCGCCCCTTGGGCCGCCCCCGCCGCCCCGCCCCCCGTCACTGCTCACTCCGAAGTTTCCTGCGCTGTGCACGGACGGGCTCCAGGGCTCGCTCGCTCGCTCTGTCTCCGGCTCGGCCGCGCCCCCGGCCCGTGCCTGCGGTCCGCGCCCGCCCCGCCGTGCATTTAGCGGTTTTCCGCATCTGGACACCGTTGCTGTTGCTGGGCGGGCCGGAGCTAGAGCCTCCGCGAGAGCTGGTGTCGGGTGGGCCGGGGGCGCGGGCCGAGGAGGCGGTGCTGGCCCAGCTCCGGGCTCCGGGCTGGGTCCCCAGTGACAGCGCCGCCCCGGGTATGCCCGCGGGGACGCCGCTGGCCACCGGAGCGAGGTGAGACGCGGCGGGTACGCGCGCTTACTGCGCGCCTTGGGACCCTTTGAACTTGAGCTCTGTGGGCTCGGACCCCCTAGGGCTCCCGCAGCCCTTCGCCTCGGCCTTGGGGGTGGGGCTGCCAGCCTTTGCCGGCGGGAGGGGGCGGGAGGGGGCGGGGGGCGCATTTGTCTCTAATAAGGAGAGACAAAGACATCCCGGCGGCCGCGGCTGTTCCCGCAGCTCCGCTCCGCCTCAGGCGGGGCGGGGGCGTCGTTCCTGGGCCAGGGTCACCGCCTGCCCTCTCTCCGCAGGTGCTGCCCTCCGCTACCATGACCGAGGGCACTCTGGCCGCGGACGAGGTCCGGGTGCCCCTGGGCGCTTCGCCTCCGGCCCCTGCAGCGCCGGTAAGGGCTTCCCCAGCGAGTCCTGGGGCGCCGGGGCGCGAGGAACAGCGAGGATCCGGGTCCGGCGTGTTGGCTCCGGAGAGCCCAGCGACCGAGTGTGGTGCGGACCTGGGCGCCGACGAGGAACAGCCCGTCCCATACCCGGCACTGGCTGCCACGGTCTTCTTCTGCCTCGGGCAAACCACGCGGCCGCGCAGCTGGTGCCTCCGACTGGTTTGTAACCCATATCCTTACAGGGTTGGCAGGGCGCTGGGGGCTGAGGTTTGGGACTCCTTCTGCGTACGCCCTGTGAACCCGGCTTTTGGGATCCGGCGCGGGCTGGGTAGGGGTGCGAGGGCAGCGTTCTTCTCAGAGGTGGTAGGGTTACGCCTCGGAACTTGCTGGTGTGATCTGGGTTCAGAGGCAGCTCGGGACGGAGAGTATGGGCGGAAGCAGCGAGGATGCCGCCGGCTTGGAAGGGAATGAAAGATAGTTGTTAACTCCTGCGGTCGGAGAGGGGGAGATGGGAATCCCCGCCTTCTTAGCTTTCCAAAGGAACACCAGAGTCTAGGTGAAGCCCCACTCTGGAGACTGGGAGGCCTGAAGGGGAGAAAGTTTTCCACCTGCTCTGTGGGCACTGTGTGCCAGGCAGGGCTGGTCCCTGGTTCTTTCACGGAGAGCCAGTGACGTTGGTTGAGAACTCAGTCTTTAAGGCTGAAGTCTGTTCAGGGGCTGATTTAAGTCAGGCACAGCTGGGGTTAGGGGAGCAGGGAAGCAGCTAGCTTTGAACCTGACCCCCTTCTCCACAGTTGCCTGACTAGAGAGGGAAGGACTGTGCCTTTTTAATTTTCTTGGCTCCAAGGCTACAGACTTTCACAGAAGCTTCCAGAACAGGGTTGGGTCAGTGCTGGAGGCATTTTGGGGGTGCAAAAAGGGGCTCCTGGCCACTGAGCAGGTGGCCTTTGGGGAACTGCCCTGGCAGGCTCTGAGGAGGAGCTGAAAAAAAAAATGCCTGGTATTGCTTGCTCCTTACCCCTCCCCCAGCAACTCAATGAAGCTGGTCACCAGGGTAGGCTGAGGTGTGGGTGCTGCTGCTGCCTTCCTGGGCTGGGTGGGTGGAGGGCCAGGGAGTTGACATGGGCCCATAAACACTCTTCGGGAGAGTCGGAGGCAGAGGCAAAATGAGCAATGTGTGTATATGTTTCTCTACCTTGTGTGTTTAACTGTATAAATATTAAATACAAAAGAGAAATCTGTACCAAAAAAAGTAATAAAGCCCGTGTTTCTTTTCACTCCAATCCAAACACTGGGTGAGTCAGATTTTTCTCTGCTTATAAAGGAGGATGGTGGTCTCAGGGCTATGGCTGTGGCCTACTCTGAGCCAGGTTGGGCTCATGCCTGCCGTCTTTGTCCTCTGCAGTTGACTGTGGTGACTGCCAGTGGTGGGCATCCTCTGGGTTGGCTGGCCCTCTGTGCAGGAGCAGGGTAACCTTGTGTGCCAGCTGTCAGTTTGTCCCCTCTGCAGGATTTAGGCTGGAGGTGACTGGGTGATTGGCTTGGTGGAAAGATGATGTGGCTGGGAGTGGTAGTGGGCCACTGGGCAGTGCCACTGTGGAACTTGGGAGGGGACAAAGGCCAGCCCTGTATTAATACCTGAGTTTGTTGTTTCCAAGCTGGACAAACTAAGGGAAGAAGGGAGTGGGCCTCAATTTGCTCTTCTGACAGCCAGGATCTGGCTGCACAGGAGTCTGAGGCTGACCCTGGTTCTTTAGCTGCTGTGTCCCTGAGGACTTCTAACAAGGTTGTTTGTGTTGCAGCATGCCGGGAAGGTGGGGATAAGATGTCTCGTGTAGGTAGAATGAGTCCTCAAGGGTTGTGGAAATAATATCGCCACCTGGCCTGAGCCAACTTTATGACCTAAAGTGGAAGATGCCCTTGTAGGCCTAACAGAGAATCAGGTGTTATCAGCACTGGAAGAGAGGGCAGGAGGGTGAGGAGAGCTCTCAGCTGGGGAAGAAAAAGGCCAGGCTGTCCCTGCAAGTGAGGCCACCAAGGGGAGAAGGTCCTCCTCCTGCTCTGCCACACCCCCATTTTCTTGCTATGTGTACCTCAAGACACAGCTAGATTCTCTTACTTCTGAAAACCAGGGATTCCGCGTATCCCAAGCTAGGGAGATGCCCTACACAAAGAGCTGGTTTCCTAGGTTATATGGCCCTGTCAGCACTGTGCATCTGTCCAGTGGGGTGGGTTCACTAGAGCCCTGGCCACATGGGGGTGGTCTGACCCCCAACAGATGCCAGGCTCTGGAGTAGGGGTGTGAACCTGGGCCCCACGGAGATCCTAAAATAAGCTGCATGCCTGGACAGGCGGGAGATCAGCTTACTGGGGAAGCCCGTGTGGGCCGAGGCTTTCCAAGCTCTTTGAGGCTCTTTACATTCCTGGGAGTTGGGAGGAGTGGCTTTGTATGAGGCAGGGGAGCCCCGGGTGATTGGCATGGCCAGAATTTTTACAAGAGACTGTGTAGTGTCCTGTGGCTAGAGTGTGTTTCCTGGGCCTCCGTTCTCCCCTGCAGGTAGACATAGTGTCGGCAGGACCTTTTGTCTTTCCCAGAGGGAGGAAAGTCGGCTTTGCTCAGGTGAACCTTTGCTCTGAGAAGCAGCCGCTGGCTCCCAGCAGATGCCTGCCAGCCACAGCTGGGCTTCTATTGGCTGTCGGAACCTAGGGAAGTACCTTCTCCCAGTCCGGGACCTTTCTGAAACTCTCATATGGCTAGCCGAGATACCGATATACACATAGTCCTAGTTCTGCCTAGATGGTGTTTCCCATCCCTGTGGCAAAGGAGCCTCCAAGGACAGCCTTTGTCTTTATTGATTTAGTTTGCTCTTTAAAAATACAATCGGGCTGGAACTTTTGGGGAGAGCGCTGTTTCTCCTACACAGGCTTATTTATAGAGGAAGGTGGGTGGGACCCGTGTGTTGTAGCCTTCTCTGCTGGGTTATGTTCTGCCCTGGCTCCCCCACCCCACCCCAGGCTCCTGACCCAGAACTGCCTGCAGCGCAGCTGCCTGTCCCAAGCAAAGGGAGGTGGGGCCTCAGGGGTGTGAAGCTCAGGAGTGGGCACCGCTGTCTTGTGTCAGCAAAGGAAGTGAGCTCTGGGTGTTTAGGGTATAGGAGGAGATCTGGAGTATTCAGAGGTGAGAGTCTATAGGAGCATTCCCCCTTAACCTCTCCTTCCCCATAACTGACAAAGAGTGAAGGGCATGTCAAGGTCACATAGGTAAAGAGGCAGTTGGGCTGAGCCCAGTTTGGAAGTTCACACATTTGTTGTAGCCCCAGCTTGACAAGCCTAAATCTTCATGACATCTTTTGAAAATGGATGCTTTGAGATGTCCCAAGGGCACGCTGCTCCAAGGTGCCTGCCAGTCCCTGGCTCACCACTGGCATGCGTGCCCCCTGTGGGGACTCACTGGGTCTGGCCTTGGGCATGGGGAGACAGTCCTTTGTCCTTGCCCTGCTTTGCCTTCATCCTGCACTTTGAGAACGGTCCATCTCTGCTGCTTCAGAGCATCCAGGCTGGCCCTCAGGGGTACTGTCTTGATTGCTGGGGGTCACTGGCCCTCTAGGGGCTCTTGGGCCTGAATTATGAGCCAGGCATATTAAAGTAGCACAGGCTTCTGTGGCCCTGGCTGGTAATCTACCGAGGAATGTTGTAGTGGGGGTCCTTTGAGGGTTCTTGGGTCTGAGGTAGGGGTGGTTGCTTCCTCACCCTCAGCCTCTTCTCTATAACCTGACACCTTGCTGGGTCTTTCTCCTACTGTTAACTGTCCATGTCAACTTCTCTTTTCTCTGGAGACCCTGAATGGCCTGGCGGAACAGCTGCTGTCTCCTTTAATGTCTACCACTCTCAGCCAGTTAGGTTTATGGGATGTGGATGAGAGGACTACTGTCTTGACAGGCACTCTTGTCTGTCTAGGGACACTTGTCCTGCATTTTAGGAGTCAGCCTTCCCCAAGGTCCTAGAGCTGAGCATTCAGTGTGTGCAGGTCACTGCTGGGAGAAGAGTGGCAGGACACATGTCCCCCACCATTGACACACCACCTAGCACCCGCCAAGTGGGACTCTGGAGCATGTGTGGATTCATGCCGTGTCTGGGTGAGGGTGCACCCACTCTGGGACTCCGTTGGTACAGGCGAGGGAGCCTTATTACCAAGAGCTGTGGGTGGTGGCATGTCGGGAAGGACCCTAGATGGATGAGTCCCAGAGTGGGTCCCTGTACACTTGTGTTGGAGAGTCATTCATACCCTCATCAGGGAGCTGACATACCCGTGAGATGTCACCTTTCCCGTCTCATCCCTCCACGAAACAGGCATAATGCCAGCAAGGCCGAGCATGTCCTGCTGAAGGACTGCAGGGTACATATAGGCTTCAGTGCCCATGAGGAAGGAGTAGGAGGCTCAGTGTAGGACAGGCCCTCTCTGGCAAGGACCGTGTCTCCTGGACCTGCTTGGGTGGCTCAGGAATGGCTGTTACCTTAGTGTATTTTGATTTGTTGGGCCTGTCTTCGCCACCATACAGTGTCCTAGGATAGACAGAAAGTTCTGCCCACCTAACCGAGACATCACCTTCCTAACCCACATGCTTCCTACCTGCATACTGGCCCCCAAGGGGAGGTGGCTCTAGGCTCAACCTCTGTTGCCAGCAGATGCTGGCTCCTTTTAGCAGGCCTTACCCTGTTTGTTTCTAATCACCCCTGGTGTTGACCAAACCCAGTGCCCCTTTATGATAATCCCAGCACTTCAAATGGACACAAGAACCTGACCATTAGCTACATAGGAACCATGGCAGGCCCCACATACTTGTTCTCCATGTACACCTTCCCTGATTGATCCTTGACCCCCTGTGTTATAAGGAATTGGGAAAGGAAGGGGCTCTTGACACCAGTGCCCTTGACTACTTATTAGGCAAAAGTCTCCCTAACAGAACCATCCAGAATCCAGCTACCTGTATACCTGTGGCAGGTGGAGCCCTTTAGAGGGTGCATGGTCTAGACTAGAGGCTGCTGGTACCAGGACCAGGGAGGTGGTACCTACTTGATGACCACTGTGTCTTTGTGAGAGGAAGCCAGTAGCTTCTTCGTGTGTGTGACCAAAATGGCCAGCAAGTGCCATGGTTTTCCTCCTGAGGTAGGTGGGAATTACAGCTGAACTACATGGGAACTACATGGTCCCCATGTAGCTGATGGCCAGGCTATTGTGTCCTTGAAGTGCTACAGGAGGGGGGAATATGTGATCCAGAGCTTGCTGTTAGGAGTGGGGACGTGAGAAGAGATAGAGAATTGGGGTGGGTAGGCCAGCCTGAGGACTCAGGAACCTGGTAGGCTTCCTCTTGGGGTTTTGGACCCTTCCTCAGAATGGGGCAGTGTTGGAACACAGCCTTTTGGGAAATTGAGATAAGGCAGGAATGTAAAGGCAGGACAAAGAATGAGAAGTGATTGCTGGTATCCTCATAACTTTGGAGGCTGAGACACTCTAGCACCATGCTGGTAAAGTGGCTTCACTGATGCAGGCTGTGGGTGTCTCTGTGGCCTGCAGGAGCACACAGGGTGGTCCGGGAGCTCCCTTTGCTTCTTCGTGTGTGCAGTGGGCCTGGCTCCCAGTGCTGCTGGCAGACGCCCCATTCAGGGTCAGGATGTGGAAGAATGCGGGGGATGGGACAGTCTGTCAAACAGGGATGAATCCAGAGCAGTGGCCTGTGGCCAAGTCCAATCCTCAGTCTTGAGCAGTCAAGGTCAGGCGTGCAAATCCGTTACCTTTGTTTATGCAGATGTCCGCCCTGCAGCTGAGCCTGTTGGGGAGGGGGCAGCAGCCCTCAGGACCTGACTCAGAAAGTTTTTTCTCCGCCTAGTGAGCTGTTAGCTTTCTCCCTTCCCCTGGCCTAACTTGGAGCATCCCTAAGAAATACTGGCCCAGGCTAAATTTCTCAACCTGAGATAAAAGGCTGGCCACAGCCCCGGGCAGAAACAAGGTATGTTGTGACATAGGGCTGGATCCTTGATCAGATACAGGGGACAGAGGCTCAGACAGGACTCAGTCCAGAGAGCCAGGGATGTAGAGGAAATGAACCTTCTGGATCTCCGCCCCTCATCCCCAGCTCAAGAGAGCTGGCAGAAGGTCTGGGTATACCCAGAGTGTTGTGCCTACCTGGAATAACTGACAGGCTCGATGTTGAAGCCACTTACCATTTTCTCAGGAAGGACCTTATGGAACAGACTTGAGCCGCTGCTACCACGTGGTTGCCAGGCTTGGTGTCTTCTGGCTTCTCAGATCCCTTTAGGCACTGTGGCTGGCAAAAGGAGGAGGTGGGCCATAGGCTGGCAGATAGATTGGGGTTCTGGCAGCGGGGGCAGAGACCAGGGACAACTGAGGAATACAGTGAATTAGGTAGGTGCTGGACTGTGGAATGTCAGCCTCTGTATATTCATTGCCTCCTCAGCTGGAATATGTGAGCTTTGGATAAAAGAGCCCTAGACAATCAGGAGCCAGCCTTTTTTTTTTTTTTTTTTTTTTTGGCCCAACACAGGCTGATCTTGGCTACAGGAGGAATTTGGGGGTCCCAGAGGACTCCTGTTTTACACATAAGCCCCCCCCAAGCTTTTGCCAGAGTTGGAGCCTGGACTTAGAAGCCTCCCTCATGCTCCCAGTGTTAGAGGTTGCCCTGGGATTAGAGCAGTCACTCTGACTACTCAGGTGGGGAAGAAGATGTCCATTAGGCTTGATGCTGGCATACCTGTCCCTGTACCCATACTCACCCACCACCTGCTGACAAGAGACCCATGGGCAAGACCTCAGCCCTGCCTGGTCCAGCCAGGTTCCTTCACCCTTTGCTGTTTCTGCCCCTTGGTACTTCTGCATTCTCTCATGAGGGAAGTAACCATGGCCCAAAAATGGGTTTCTTGTATATGAACATTAAATAAAGAGTCATTGTTTTATTAACATGGCAGTAGTATGGAACCTCAGTTTCCTGGCTGGCCAGACCTGCAGCAGGCAGTAGGCAGAGGACCTGCTTAGGGCTGGGGAACAGGCCAATCCTGGGGATCACAGCCCCTGGCTGGCTATGGGAAGTAGATGATTGCTACAGCCTGCCATGGCCTGACCCTGGCAGCACACAGGATGTTCCTGGCAGGCACAGTGGTTTGGCTTGTTGCTCTGTCCTCTTCCCTCTGGACTGTGCTATTGCTGTCCCCTCCCCAGGCTGGGCTCCAGGTTGGTGCAGCTGGGACAATAACGTGGGGAAGGGGCTTCAGGAGTGTAAGGGCTCTGCCAACCCCACTTTGTTCTGGCCCTCTTTTTTACCCGCCTCTACCTGGCAAAGCCCTTGGTATGTATGGGGGGGGGTCACCTCTGGGCCTCTCACAGACATGAGGACTAAGGGAGGCACCCTAACACTGTGTTAGGGGACAGTGGCTTTTACAGTTGGAGGAGCTGGAATCTCTTAAGTCCTACGTCCCTGTATTTGCAGGAAGGTTAGCAGCCCAGTTGACTCTGAGGCTTGTGTGTACGGAGAAGCTGAGGGCAGGGTGCCAAATGGGTAGGTGCAGTGGCTGGCTGTGGTGCAGGGCGAGCGGCTGTTAGACAGGCCTGTTGTATACAGGGCAGGTGTAGCAAGGAACTCCAGCTGGTGGACCTAAGCCCTAACCGCTGGAGCTACTTCCAGCTCCAGTTCTGAGTAGCGCCTGGGCTCCTGGGTCTTGTTGCATTGGCCCATACTCTGGGGTATGCAGCCCCCATGGTGACAGAAGCTATGAGTTCAGTCGGGGTTTTGGTTTTGGTTTTGATTTTGTTTGGTTTTTTTTTTTTTTTTTTTGGAAAGTAGAGAGACCTTTAATGTAAGTAGACTCCTCTGAAGTTTGGGTGGTGAAAGAGGTACCAAAAATTGCATTGTTTCTGTGGCCTGATTAGCTTTGGGGCCTCAGTTTTCTCCCCTGTGGCCCTGTGGCCTCCAGCTGAATGGCAAGGAGGCTATACACATAGTGCTTCAGTCACTTTAATGGGCTGAACGTTGTCCCCTTCGGAATCTGTGACCAGCAGAATGGGAGGCCATCCCCATTTGGCAGTGAGATAGTTCCAGATGTAAGTGACTGAGCCGAGGACAGGTTGGACCCAGTGCCTCAGATCCAGTGATGGGAAGAGGATAGGCTGTATGAGAACTGTGAGAGAGACGGGAGCAGCGTGGCCCCAGCCATAGAACACAAGGACTGTCACTAACACCAGGAGGTGGAGAAGGCCAGACACAGCCTCCCCAGAGCCTTGAAGATAAGCAGTCCCTGCTGAGGCCTGGACTGGGGACTTCCGGACCAGACTGAGTAGGAGTGAGTTTCTGTTGTTTAAGGCCGCTGGCCTGTGGTGCTTTTGACAGAGACACAGAGCCCAGCCCAGTTAGTGGCACGCTTGTCCACATGGCTGTGCGTGTGCCCTTCTGCGCATGCACGCCTGAATGAGCCTTTCCCAGATAGAACGCCCCACTCCTGGAGCGAGATGAGCAGTTCTGCTTAGCTAGGGCAAGAGGCTGTGATGTGCTAACCGGAGGTGGCCACTTGGGATAAATCAGATGCTCAGTGTCAGGCTCTAAGACAAGGGGTGGGCCACCTGGGGAGAGGAGAAAATCAGCCATGAAATCGGCCATTCTGACCGCCTGGTCTGCCAGTCAGGCCATGCACGGGGCTCACTGTTCTGGTCAGAGGCCCCTCCCCAGGGCTACTGCAGGTGTCTGGTGTGTTTATAGGGAGATCTCCAGGGAGCTCTGAGCTACTCCCATTCAGCCCAGGGGCTTCCTGGAAGGTTAGCCCCTAAATGGGAGTCTCTGGTGAGTTTTTACGGAGTGGACCACACTGCTTATGAGGGGTCCTGCTGAGGCACCCCTGGGATTCCTCAACCCCCTCTCCATCATAGTGGTCACCGTCCTTCAGTTCTGAGCAGAACGGGGGGAACAACAGATGCACACACTTGGCTATGAGAGCTGGTGTTCAGGTTCCCAGAACTGTGGTCCCCATAAGGCCTTGATTGTTACCTGTCTCTAGCTGTTGCAACTGTCTGCAGAGGAACAGGACATTCTTCTTCTTGGCCTCCAAGGAGAGGAGTGTTGTCCACAGATGGCCAGGGAGGAGATTGCTCTAATCTGAAGCTGCACCCTGCCCCCAGCTCCCAGCCCCTGTGCAGAGAGTACTGAGAAGTACATTATGGCCCATTAGGCTTCTCCCAGGGACACTCAGGCCCTGCTCTGCTAAAGCTGACCATTGGGTAGTGATCAGGCTAGAGGGATGTAGGCTGGCTATGAGTAGGGGTAGCTGGAAGGAGTAGCTATGGGCTGAGAGTGAGGCCCTGGGGTCCTTATTCTTGTGGTTATTCTGTGAAAATATGGTCCTGTGGTCACCTTGAAGCTATCCTGGGCACCTCCTGGCTAGTGGCCATGCGATACCGCCTTGAGGATAACTAGCCCTCAAGATTACTTTGCTCTTGGGGTTCGTGCCCAACCTCTCTGTTCCATGCTTCAAGCAGGAGAGGTAGCCTGCAAGTTGAGGGCCTACAGCCCTGCTTAGAAAAGCCATGGCCCCATCTTCAATGTGGCAGGGCCCAATCATGAATCTGAAGATGATGGAGAGAACAAGGGACCCCATGGAGGGCCTGGAGTCAGAGAAGTATAAGAATGTCTATTCTTCAGGAGGATGACTCCTGCTGTCTTTCCAGGCTAAGGGTTCTAGTCCTAGGATGCCTGGTAGGTGTCCTCTGAGGGCTAGTCCAATCTCACACAGGGACAAGAACCCTGCCCAGATGCCCAGCCACTGCTGTCAGGAAGGTACAGAGGGGCAAGGGGTCCATGGGGACCACACAGCAGTGTCCCCATCATGTCCCTTTGTCTTTGGCAGCAGACGCCAGTCCAGCCTCTGGCCGACAGCTGGTGAGTCAGCCTGCATTAGTGCCTCATTAAAATGGACAGGCTCTTCCTGGACTGCTGAGGGAAGCCCAGTCGTCTCCTGCCCTTGCCCTGGCTGTGCCTAAGGCCAGCTAAGACCTCCCTGTTGATGCTTGCTGCATCCCTACTCACACCATGGCCTCAGTGAGGCTCAGGATGCCTGTAGGATGCTTCCCATAAGATACTTTGCTCCATCCTTTCTGAGGTGGTGATGGCCTAGGCTGCTTCACTGTGGTGACTAGATGGGTCCTGCAAGTATCCAGCAACTATTGCCAGGTCTTAGGATCCTCCTATACTGGGATTGTCACTCAGCGTCTTCTGTACTAATGTGGAAGTGAGGGGCCAACTTGGTTCCTTGCCCCACAAAGAACAGTTGTGAGTGCTGAGACCATGTGGCCATCTTCCAGGCCAGTTTCATAGTAGGAGTGTTGGGGGTTGGGGCAGGCAGGCTTAGCTTCTCCAGTGCTGTCTGTGGGTGATACAGGCCAGCTCTCGGCTGGAGCTTGCTGCTAGAGGAAACTCAGGGTACTTTGTGACATTAGTGTTCCCACCAAAAGATGCAAATGGAACCTCCTGGAAAGTAACTGAAACAGAGAGTAAAAGTGGTTTTTCATCTGAATCCCAGGTTTAAGGTTAGGGGACTTGCTTATATTTTGTGAATGTGCATGTGCGCCACTGCACAGGTGGGGTTCAGGGGACAGCTTGTGGAAGTTGGCTCTCACCTTGCTTCATGTGGGTGCTGGGAGATCGGACTCTGTCTGATCAGGCTTAGTGGAGGAGCCATCCTGTGCTCTTTGCTTTGAGACAGTCTCACGTAGCCCAGGCTGGCTTTGACTTCATACACAACTGAGGATGACCTTGAGCTTTTGATCTTCCTGTGTCCGTCCATCTCCTGAATATTAGGACTATGGGTCTGTACCACTATGCCTACTGTGTGCATGGTAGGCACGCACTCTACCAACTGATCATATCGCCAGCCCCTATGTTTTTTTTTAAACCTTAGGAATTGGGTGGTTTCACCCCAAGCACTTCATTTTAGAGGATTGTGGTTATCTAGTGTGGACACAGCTGACTTTCATTCTCCAGGGTGTGGGAGCCTCCTCCTGGGTGAGATCGGCACTGTCTAGCCCTCTTGTGTGGTATATGTCTGGTTAGCCCTTCAGACCCTGGATCCAGGGAGGCCTCTGGTGCCCAGCCTGGTGAGATGGTACCTCCTTGGAACACCTCCAGCCCCTGTCCTGTGAGATGAACAGTGGGGATGTATTGGTCATTACATGCTACCTGAGTGTGTGGCAGCTACCCACACCTGCCAGACCTTTCCTTGTCCTGGGACTGCCAAGGACTTGCCCCACTCACAGCCCTAACGCAGCCAGTCCTGCCTATAGATGTGGACTGCTGCTGCCTCCCCACCTCATCCTCTCTGGAAGCCTTGCTGGGACCAGGTGGTTGATGACAGACACCTACTGCCGGTGTCTGTCGTCCTGGGTCTCTGTTGTCCCTGTGGGGCAGACCTTGCCAGATTCCTTTCTGTGAGATTCAGGCCTGAGTCCCATAGAAAGGACATTGTCTGGGGTTTGCTTGTACTGTCAGTGACTAGCCGGATGTGGGTGGGTGTAGCTTAGGGCTAGGAGGCCTGCAGGTATGGGGGCTCATGGCCCCAGTTGAGTTTCTGAGTACAGGTCACTCCAGTTCCCTAGTGTTCTCCCAGCTTGTGGAGGGTGATGGCTTCCTCTCCTGTCAGAGCCACAACCCTGCCCCTAAACTGGGTGTCCACCAGGAGTGCCCTCCAGGCAGTGAATCATAGGTGATTTGGTTCGGTGGTGGTTCTAGGATGTGAAACACAGTTGTCAGTGTCACAGGGGAGGGTAGTGCTGATCTGTTTGGTGAGGAGAGACCCCCAGAAGACTTCCTGTGGAGCATGTTATGGGTTGCTGAAGGGAAGGTAGCTATCTGGGAGGTGAGGCCACCGCCCAGGAATGACTCCCTCATACCACTGTGTTCCCAGTGCCATCATCAAGAGGAATGTTCCCACAGACAGACAGACAGGAACAAGCTTGTCAGGTGGACCCGGAAGCAAAGGCTCACCAACCAGTAGCAGATACCCAGCCATGGCGTTTGCAGAAGCTGGGCCTATTGCCATATTCTTCCATAATATCCCAGAACCTTGTGTGCTTCTCAACATTGGATCTGGGTCACCAAGCAAATGGGCAAGGTCCAACCAGCATGAAGCCACAAGGGGAGGTTGGCTGAATGCTGGGAGGGAGTAGAGAGTCTCATCTACCAAGGCCTGGAAGAGGGGTGCTTAGCACCCCAACACTGGAGCATCAGCCTTGGCAATTGAGAGATCCAGAGGGAGAAGCCTTCAGGCCCTACCCCCATCCCTTCCCATGCCCAAGTCCTTGCCGTCCTCTATGTGTCCCCAACTCCATCCCCAGGTGGCAGTGTGCACCACCATTCCCAAGGTGCGCGCTGGCTACAGCTCTGCCTGCTTCACCCCGACACCAGGCTCGTGTGCCCCCCAACCCCAAACCTTCCCTACTATCTTTCCTTTTTTCAGGATGAAAGCTGGTTTCTTCTCTTTTGCTGTGAGAGAATGGACTATACTGTGCCCTGTGCATGGGCGGGTTCATGGCTTCTTATTGGAAAATGGGCCGTCTGGGCCTGGACCACTGGGCTGTTATTACAGTATGGGGTGTGAGTGACTGTGTGGCTGCAAATGGCTCCTGATCTTTGCCTTTTAATTACGCATTGCCATATCTCTGCGACCACTCCCTTGACCTCATGTTCCCGGTTGTGAGCCCCCACCAAGAGTTTCTCAGAAGTGGCGGCGGCAGGGATCTCTTGTCACTTAATGCTTTCTCGGGGCCGGCAAGGACTGATGAAAGGGACATCTAACCTCTGGTAGCATTGGAGTGAGGGACGGTGAGAGAGCGCATTTCACCCACGAGGTGGTCTGGGACCCAGTGTGGATATAATGAGCTTCATGGAGTTTGCTACGTGACCCTAAATATTGCCAAGTTCCTGCTGGCCCAGTGTGTCCCGGAAGTCACGTGCCTGGCTGGCTGGCACGTCACATGTCCAAGGGTCTGCATCCTGTTCACCTCTCCAAGAGCATCTTTGTTCTACCCAGGGGCACAGAGACTCAGTGAGGCCAGTGGCTGCTACTCCACAGGGTTGGGAAGTGGTAGGCTGACCCCAACGCTGCTTGTGCTATTGGGGAGGCTCGTGCATCGTCACCTATACACTCGCAAGCTCTGCATCTGTCACCCTAGCCTTACGCTTGGGCATCTGTGGCTTCGGCATGCTTCCTAGCACTCCTCACCATGCAAGGAGCACCGTACGCGTGCCATCTCCACTGGCCCCTTTCTTCATCCACATTTTCCTCTTCCGGAGGTGCCGTGTCATGGGATCACATGGCTTGCGTGTGTTGGTGATAGAGCACTGTGAACCATCTGATTTTGAGGTTTAGTTTCACTCTAGCAGGCCCCAGGACCCAAAGGTGTTTCTTTGGGGTTTGTTTTTTTTTGTTTTGTTTTAATTTTAAATGGGTCCTATTCCAAGGTACAGATGGAGCTTTTGTGCTAAAGGACGAACACGTGTCCAGGTGGTTCTACCTGTGGCTGAAAGTGCCATAGTGAATGGACGGCTTCTGAATTCAGTGCAGTGTCCTGGGTTTGGTCCTCCTGGGTAGGTACTAGGAACAGAATTGCTGGCTCACATATGAACATTGTTTGGTCACATAAGAAACTTGCAGAGGTTTTACAAAACAACGGCCACTTGCCAACCCTGAATCCCACCTATGGTCTGGCCCCAAGGTGTCATGATAGGACACGTGGCATCTCTGGTGTTTTGCAGCTTGTCTGGTGGGTCTGCGATTAGGAGTCTTGGCCGTGGTCCCTGAGCTTGGCTGCTCCTGCTATGGGAACAGGTAGGTCCAGGCTCCTAGGAAGGGTGGGGACAGGTGTCACTGTCAGGTGGTGTCTGGGCCATGGGTAGGAGTAGCTGGCGTGTGTGTTTGCTCTGCATCCGTCCCTCCCTTCATTCTCGGGAGGATTTTTAACACCCACACTTGGAATAAAAAAAAAAATTATTAATGAGCTTGGTGCAGTTGCCATGGGAACCTGTTGCTAATGAATCTCTGGGGTTTCCTCTTACCTTTGCGGAGCTAGAGCAAGGCTGAGCTGTGCTCAGACCAGGCATGCTTCCTTCTCCTTGGGTTGCCGTGGCAACGGCCGTCACTAATCCCCAACCAGCTCCTGGTTTACCGGCCTGGCCCCAGGAGCCAGCTGCCCGCTTATGCTTACATAAAGCCTCTTACTGTGATCCTAGCTGCTCCCAGCCACACCAGGTTCCCTGGAGCATTACTCTTCCTCTAGGGCCACACATGGGATCCCCAAGATGTGGAGAACAGGTACAGTGTCTCAGGCTTTGCTAGAGAGAGGACTCTACATGGCTTGGGTAAGTCAGAGTGCCTACTCCAAAGTACCCCAGCAATCAAGGGGCCTAAAATGGGACTCATGAGATGACAATTGGCATAACTGTTACCCACCAAGTGCATAGCCTTGCTGGCCCCTAGCTGCTGACTCGATGGAGACCTATGACCCTTGGAGAAACAATAGGCTGTCCTGATCCTGAATCCTAGTGCCCCACCCACCAGGAGACAACTAGAATAGGTTCCCAGGGTTTGGAGAACTGCTATGTGGGTAAAACCTGCCTGTAGTCAGATCAGGGGGCAGTGCCGAAGAGCCTTGAGTTCAAGGGATTGGGTATCCAGTAAATAGTTGAGCAGGATCCATGAAAGGACAAAGGGAAGGTTCTGTGTCACTCAAGGCAGTGGAACATTTGGCCTAAACCTCACGCATGGGCCTGAGAGAATCAACCTCTCAACCTGATGATCCCTTCCCGGGCTGAAGACTGGCCGAGGTCAGCTACTGGATCAGTGGCCAGCCCTACTTCCCAGCAGCATGTGTCCTCAGGGCATCTTACAGGGGCTTGCAGGAAGGGTGGTCATATACAAGGAGGCTGATAGGAGGGTGTTGGGCAGCTGCAGGCAGACTCCTGCCAGCTTCAGTTTGCTTGTCTAAGGTGTGGTTATAGGAGATGGTGTGGGTGAGAAGGGCCAGAGTAGATGACAAGTCCACACACTGCCAGGCCCTGGCAGTCTCCAAGAGTCAGCATGTGGCCCCTGCAGGAGTCAGGTGTTTTTTTGTGGCTTTTTTGTTGTTGTTGTTTTGTTTTGCTATCTCTGTGACAAATGACTGAGAGAAAACAGTTTAGGGGAAAGACCGATTTGGATTCATGGTTTCAAAAGTTTTGATCCATGGTCTGTTGACTCCGTTACTTCCAGCAGAATATCCAGGGAGCATGTGGAGAAAGCCAGGAAGCAGGACTGACGGTGCATCAGTGGGCTTTGTCCTCCTTCCCTTCTTCCTTTGAGGTGCGCTGATTACAGGCTGGTGCTGCCTGTGTACCAAGCATACCTCAGTCATCTCTGGAAGCAGCCGCCCTCAGGGGCACATCCAGAGGTGTGCCCTATACTCTCTTAGGCACTTCCCAATCGAGTTGCTTCTCTTCACACCTCCCATCACAGAGCCTGGGTGGCTAATGTCTGCCTTTGTGGGTTTTAGACCTGTGAGCCTTGGAGAACTGGGTGAATGGATATGACAGGGAGCCTACACTAGGCTCGAGCTGGTGGTTGGCCAGGGGCCCAGCATCCACAACTGGTGGACACTAGCAGGATCCCAAAGATCCCAGGATCTTTGTTTGTTTTTTTAACCCAGCAGCGTGACCCGTGGCTGACGTGCTCGCCCAGTCTTTGGTATGTTGGTGGCTTTAGAGCTGATGGCCGTGGTGGCAGCTGATGGTGTTGAGACCAAGTCCTGTGTCCCTTGGATTTTGGTCACCTGGATTTTGAGGGTCTACCTTTGTTGTCGTGCACGGACTTGGGTGTTGGGAACCACAGCCTGTCAAACATGACACACACAGTCAGAAGGCAATAGTGTGGAGCCGCTATGGGTGTCAGAGTGTTTAAGTCTGTTTGTCCCCCAACCAGAAGCAACTCTTGCTCACCTCTGACTTAGAGTCATCCTAGAGAGTGACCAGGCTGGTTGGCCCTCAACCCCTGTGACATCATGGGATTTGTCTGGTTGGGCCTGCTCACCCTCCTAACCCATAGGCAACCCCTTGTGAGGCTCCTGTCCTCAGTCTGGAGCCCAGAGACACTGTCTGACAGCTCTGTGGTAGCTTCCCTCCCTCCAGGGGGGCTACCCCCATGAGATAGGAACAGTGTTGCAGGTGTTGAGGTCAAGCAGGCAAGACAGGGTGTGGCAGGGAGATTGTCTGCTCTTGACCCTGGGCTGTGAAAGCCACAGCCCAGGAGAAGGGTGCGGCGCTCCTAGTGCTGCCCCTCCCCCATATTTGTTCCGGGTTCCTTGTGCCCGCTCTTCACCCTGGTTTCTCTCCTGGAGGAGCAGGGCGGTGACTAGTGATCCCAGTCACGGGGCAAGGCAGGAGCATCCCAGCCCAGTTCCCAAGCCCTGGGCCTTCCTCCCCTGGAAACCAGGAGCTGGGCTAAGCCACAGCGTGGGGGTTGGCAGGAGGCCACAGAATAGTCTGCTGTGGATGTGAGGGGTTTGGGACAGTCCTGCCCAGTCTTCCCCTAGGGGAGCCTTTGTCTCCCTCTCAGGCCTGTTCCTGTCCCCAGGGTGAGCTGTCCATGTGCACCTAGGGCTGTGTCCATGCAGGTGTGTGTGGACAGATGTCCCTGGCCACCGTCATACAAGTTTAGTGCTTGTAGCAGTGATATTTTCCTACTCCTTTGAAATACACCCTGCCCAATGGCTGGGATTGGCTTCGGGATGTTTTAATTCCTAATTTAGACTGTTTATGTGCTGGGCTGGAGGTTCTGCCTGCCCCTCAGTGCCTCCCTCTTCACCACTCTCTGCTTCCAGTTATCTGGGGATTGCAGGGTTCCCTGGGGTGTCAAGGAGTTACCTAGGCAGAGCCTGGCCCCTAGCCCCCTCCCCTGCTAGCCACAAGTATCTTCACCAGCTCTGCAGGGGCACCCAGGTCAGTGAGCACTGCCCTCTTCCGGGTCCCACCACAGGGCCTTCTTTGTGAGGGCAGCCCCCTCCCCACATGCTCTAGGCCTCTTTGGGACAGGGTTCAGAGGTCATGCTGTGGCCAGGCTGTCCTGTCAGCCTGGCGGCCTGGGTGGAGCCATGGGACAGGGACCAGAATCTGACAGCAGTACTGGATACATCCAGCTGTTGCCTAGGGAGACAAACAGAAACAGGCAGCAGGGAGCCCCTCACTGACTACCACTCTTGGCCCCTTTATGTGCTGTAGGGACCACCTGAGGATTGATGGAAACTGCTTGGTTTTAATTAGGAAATGCATTCTGCAAGGACTGGCCTGCAAGGCCTAGTTGCCATGTCAATAGAGTAAGGGGCTGTCACCCCCACCACTGCCCCTGCCACTCAGGCTTATGGGGGCTACAGAGAGAGGGTAGGGCCCTTGTAAGCAAGACCCACAGCTTGATCTTCTAAGACAGCAGGGATTGGGCCTTGGCCACTTTCCTCTCCTCCTATGTTTGCATGTGTGTCTGTGGCCACAACTTGTCCAGAGAACGACAGGAAGAGGGATCTTGCCTGGGGACCATGGCACTGCCTGATAGCCCAGGAGCCAAGACTCAGGTGTCCCTGGCCCTAAGGAAATAGAGGCATGGACTCAGGGGCTAGGCAGTCCCTGTGTCCATCTCAGCCTCCACCCCCAGAATACCCACAGACCCAAGCAGAGGCTTCCCCATCCCAGCCTCCTCTAGGTCTTTACCTAACCTATCCCCTCCCCTGTCGACAAGGCTGGTATTCCCTCTCCTGGTGGTATCGGGGAACACTCCACCCTCTTTGGTATCCTCCATGTCTGCTTTTCCTCGCACAACTCAGAGTCTTTTTCTTGGAAGGGCTGTTGGCCTCTGTGAGGTGAGACTCTGGTAACTGGGAGAGGAGGGCCCTCAAGGCCCAATGATAGAACCATTTAAATGGAGCAGGGTATGGATAAGCCTCGCCGCCTGCCTGCTCATTGCAGGTTTCTGTCCCTAGAACCGGCGGGTCACCAAAGCCTTTTCACAAACCCTTTTACCACTCAACAGAGACCACATACGTGTGGAAGTTTCTGGGAATAAAATCTGAATCTTGGAGGAAGCAGGAGACTGGGTGTGCTAGAGTTTCGGTCTCTACAAGGCTAACTCCTTCTAGCCTGCAGGGACCCAGAGCCCAGGGAGCCTGTGACCTGTCACACCTAATTAGTGCTTGCTCTCGCTGCCTTTCATCCTCTGACCCCAGCTCTGTAGCTGCGGGTCCTCTTGGTCCAAACCATCTGTCTTAAGCTGTTCTTAGTCAGGGACAGGCAGAGGGTAAAATGTGAATCCCCCCAACTCCCCCCACCTACCACACACACACTTTATCGAGATCCCTCAAAATGTGACTACCTTCCCCTTCATTTGTACTGTGAGAATTTCTCAGGCTGTGTAGGTCCTGTGGTCAGGGGACCAGTACCATGAGAGGCCTCCAGGTGGCTGGGGTGGGAAAGTCAGGTCCTGCATTCCAGTTGGCAGGTTCTCTGTCTCTGGGTGCAGTTGCTGGGGATGTGGCTGAGACCATGCCAGAGTGGACAGGGCCATCCAGTGGTTGGAGGGGCCGCAGGCTAGCCCTGAGGTCTCTCTCACCCATCTTGCCTAGTAGAGCCTGTTGCTGCGTGTAGGGCTAGGATAACTATCCCATCTTGTGAGATACCTCCTCTAGGCCATTCTCCCAGCCCTCCTCCCACCAGGAGACTCCTGCCCTGGGGTTCGGCCTGCCTCTCTTGTGGCATGCTAGCAGGATTTTACCTGAAGTAATGTGCTGAGTCTTGCAGCATCAGCTCCTTGATGTGACAGGGGGTTCCTCAAGATGTGGGAACAGTAGGTAACGTCCCTCAAGCTGGTGCTCCACACTGCGCTGGCTCCTCATGGGAGCCTGGAGGTTCCCTAATTAAGCGATTTATTATTAAAGCAGCCATCTTCCTTGGAACCTGCTTTCTCCTGCTGCCTCGGGGACAGGCAGACAGGCACCCCACAGGGGCCGCACCAGTGGGCAGCATGCAACCCGACACCCTACTTAGAATTCTTAGCTTGTGTAAGCTCACCAGTAACCCTGAGTAGTGCTTCGTGTTCCCTTGGGGTCATCTTAGAGCCAGGAGGGTGTTTGTGAGACTTAGCAACCTAGTTCCTGGGGTTAAGCAGAGGCCACGGTCATCAGCCCTGCCCTAGGGTGATTTGTATAACCACAGGACGGACCTCAGAGACATCCTAGGGATGGGGATGGGAGGACATCATGCTTAGTTAAGTGGTTGGTGTCTGGAGGAGGGGGGAGGCTCCTGTCTAGAGCAGCATGGAGACCCCTAGGGAGGATGGGCTATTGAGCTAGTATGGTTATAATGCTTATGTTCTGAAGCTGTAGATGGGTGAGTGCAGTGGTTCATAGGAATCCTGGCCAGTGGGAAGTGGGCGATCTTTGCTGGTACTGACTGGGGTGTTCAGAAGCCCAGTTGGGCAGCTAGAGTAAGATGGGAGCCCTGATACAATGAGGGGACCCAGGTCTGAGACTGTGTTCCCTGACAGGGTTGCGCCTGCTCTCCAGCCCTCAAGACAGTGCCTGTCCTGCTCAGGGGGTCTCAGGATCCTCTCAGGAGGGCCCATCAGCAGCTGGAGCAAGGTCCTCGTGGTTTATCCTAATGATGTCTAAAATCTCAGAAATTTAGGGGCTAGAGAGATGGCTCAGTAACTAAGAGCATGTACTACTCTTGCAAAGGACCCAAATTTCATTCCCAGCACCAACATGCTGGTGCTCACAACCACTTATAACTCCAGTTCGGGGGGATTCGACACCTCTACCCTCTCAGGGAAACTGCACTCATCCACCTACATAGACCTATGCGCAGGCACAGACCCACATTTGCACAATTTAAAAATAAATCTCAAACTGGCCAAGTTGATTCGAAACACCATTAAAAATAACACCTTGTGCGCTTAACATATCCTTTCATGAAAAATGGCTGTTTTTCCCCCCCAAACACAGCAGTTCAGTGGGAGCAGGGGCATTTGCTTGTTCATCTTTGGGGTCTCAGCCATCTGGCTTGATGGAGAACTGTGGCTTGTGGAGGAGCAAGGCATGGGAGGAAGGATTTGTGCTATTCTGCCACAGAGAATTCTCTGGTCTTTTTGTGGACTGAACATCCCCACCCCCACCCTGGGGTCATTTATCACCCAGGACATGGGCCATGTCTCTGCCTCTGTGTGTTGGTTTCTGAGGCAATAGAGAGGGCTGGGCACAGTCTCCCTTCCCCTTTGTTCGGTGCTGGACCCTGAGGCGCACCTACCGACTGAGGATCTGAAGAGCCATGAGTAACACACTCCCACAGCCAAGTGTAAATTGAGTTTATCCTTCAATTTGCGGGTGTGTGTGTGGGTGTCTCCCTGGCTCCCAGGGAGGGGGATAGCACCAGGATTCCCCAGCTGTGGGTAGCCAGAGCCACAGGGCCAGCCAGCCTTGCTGGATTGGAAGCTGGTATGGGGCCAGCCTGAGAGGAAGACGGGATTAGTTTCATTAGTTCCATCAGGAAGACGAGCTCTGCACTGTGCTGTCCCGACCCACCCCTCCTGGCAAGGATATCTAGCACCTCCCCAGACATCACACAGAACCTTCTAGAACACGCGGAGGCAGTGCAGCTTGCCACACCGGGGAGGGGAGAGATACCCCATTGTTGGCATTAAAAAAAAAAAAAAATGACTCAGATGATCCACAGAGAGAGCTTCCTTTTCCTGCTGGTTTCCAAGAATCCTGCTTCAACATAATGGATCGAGTTATTAGGGGATCGATTGAAACTCTGGTAGTTGGATGGGAGCCAGAGCCAGCAAATTGGTACGGCACTGGCCAGGAGACTCCCTGGGGTCCAGGTCTGCGGTCGGCAGGCTGGTGGGCAGGCAGGCAGCCAGCCAGTGAGAGATACCTAGCTCCTGGTGGCCACAGAGGAATCAGAGCTCTGGCAGGGTGGCCTGTCCCTGCATTGGGGGCCTGCTGTGGAGAGAGAAGTGGGGAGGGAGGGGAGAGAGATGGTGTGTGTGTGTGTGTGTGTGTGTGTGTGTGTGTGTGTGTGTGTACATATGTACGTACATGCATACACTTCCAAACATGCATCTCATGGGTGGTACCCTAAACTCTGACCCATTTAAACCAAGGCCCTACTAAGTCTCTGTAGCCCCACATGACTGTAAGTCCCTACTGTGTGTAAGGACTTCTGTGTGTCCCCGTCCCACAGTTGGAGGAAGCAGGGGTGCTCTGAGGAGGCCCAACATTCTCCTTTTCTCCAGTAGATCTGCTTATGGGTTTGTACTGTGACACTCCTATGTGGGGTGGTAACGTGGGCCCACAGAGCGCCCCACTGATCCCATCTCAGGGTCGTGGCAGGTAGCGATGTCCTCAGGGCTCCCTCCTCTCACCACCTTAACTCTTTGAGCCTTGTCCCACATCCGTTAGCTTATCGTGAATTTGTCCTTCACTGTCCCCTGCACCCAGCTTGATAAAGGCCAGCCTCTTGTCAGTTTGCTCTCAGGTCCATGGACCTGCAGTGCATTGCTGACATGCAGTAGGTACTCTGTGATGGATTTTGCTGCTCAGTGACAAGGAAGACTTCCTGAAATGGGCCTTTTGAGGCTGAGTTTATCAAAGCAGAAGGAAAAGTGGGTGTTGCTGAGTGTAGAGGCTGACAACAGGCTCAAATCAGCCGTGACTTCCCCATTGTCCCCACTAGGTCCCCAGCGTGACCACTCTCCAGGGCTCTGCCTGACGCTTGGGTCCAAGGCTGCAGCATTTCCAGGCCAGGGTGGGATCAGTCTCTGGGGCCAGGAGGCAGGCTGTGCTAAGTCTGCCCGGCTTCCTCTCTGGTCATGTGGATGAGCCACGTAAGTAACGCTCCATGCACAGTGCTTCCCACTTCTCTCTAAATTGGCTGGCATGATGGCTCAGCTGGGTTCTGGGCTTAAAGAATTTCATCCCATTAAACACGAATACCATGCGGTTTGAAATATTTGTGCTGGAGCCGCCCTGACTCTTCTTCAAGCAAGCCACGTGGAGCTCTAATTAGTGCCTGGCGGGTAGCCTCCACTGACTTGGGGTGCGTATGCATGGCCTAGCTGTGATGTTTCCGTGTTGTCCCTCGCTGCCCATGAGTTTGGCTGTTCCTTAGACTAGGCAAGTTGGTCTGGGCCTAGAAGGACCTGTCCCTGCAGGGCGAGGCAGGCCCATCCACTCTGAGCATAAGGGCTGCATATGACCTTGTTTTCTGGGGCAGTAGACAAAGAGTGACTGGCGGGGGTCACTGATGGCTTGATTAGCCAGGCCCAATTATCAGTGACCTGGGAGGCCACATATCCTGCCAACACACAGTTCTCCCACCAGAACACGTAACATCCACAGGGACTATCACATAAATGTCACAACACGAGCTGTCACCTCAAGACCCCAGAAGCTGCAAACCCAAAGACTGTGTGGCTGGTGTCCACTTCTTGTGTCCTCACGTGCGTGATCCGTGTGGCCTGCTTTCCTCCCATGAGAACCTGTTGTGTTGAACAAAGGCCCTGCGACTACACATGTCAAGTTCTTGGTCCTGAAGCTAGCCCACGTTCTACCCAGTTGGAACTGGCCTTCCCAGGATAACTGACCCTTGGCAGGAGGTGGCCAGCTGACATGGGCTGAAACGATTGTTTCCCCTTGAATTCAGCTATTGAAATATCCCCGTAGTGTGTTAGAACTAGAGGCTGAGGCCTTTGTGGGTTGTTATCTGATCTGTGGTGATCAGAAGCGGTCATGAGGGTAAGGGTCCCCAGAGATACCCGTGTGCAAGATCTCTGTCACTTATGGACACAGGAGTCAGCTGCCTGTGCCCCAAAACCTTCCCCACCACACCCTAATCCCAGCTTCCAGACTCCAGACTAAAAGACAAGTTGTTATGGGAAAGCCGTCAGTCCTGGCAGGCTCCAGTCCTCCCTCCAATTCCATGTTGTGTCAGACTGGGGCCAGGTATGCCTGGAGCCTGGGACTCCTCCATATCAGGTTCTTCACCCACCGCTGGCTCACACCTGCATGGACCATCCTAGCCCAACCAACTCAGCACCTGGGCAGTGGCTTCCCAGAGTGAGAACAGCAGGGCTTATGGTTCTGAACTGTGGGGCAGAGCCGCCGAGAATGTGGTCAGTGTCTAAATGTCATGCAGGGGCTGAGTCTCAGGTAGCAGGATGCCTGGCCTCCGGGATGAAGCAGCAACCTTGGGAAACCAAGGTCCAGCAAGCTTCACTTTGAAATCAGACTTTCCAGGGGCCTGGGCCATCTTTTTTAAATGTCATCACTATTAATAACATGGAGGTTGATGGAGGAAGGACAGGGACAAGGCCAAAGCCAGTTCATCCACAGCCTGAGCAGCCTTTGGGCTAATGTAGGCCAGGTGCTACAGAGACAGAGCCAGTCCCTATCTGGACTTTAAAAAGCTGCCTGAGGCATGGGGCGTTCTGCAGTGAGCATCAGCATAGCTGAGGCCTGCTCAAGGCAGCACTTCCTAGAAGTGCACAGAGATGACAGAAAGGGGAGGCTTCACCCAGCTTTGACGCCTTCCTGTGTCCATTGAGAGAGGAAGGAACTGTCTGGCAGCCTGTCAGACGGACCCAGGCAGTAACAGCTCAGGCAGAACAACAAGTTACAGGGACCTCCAAGAGTTATGGGGATTCCTGGGCTCTGTATGGGTAGGAGGCCTGACAGGTGGGGCCTGGCCAACATCTAATGGCCTATATTCAGTGTCTTTAGCAACCAACTAGGCTTAAGGAGGGAAAATCCCAGCCTCACTTCCAGTCCCTGGGACTTGAAAGTTCTAGATGTTGTCCGCTGGGGTATATATTAGTCTCCAACTGGGTCTTGGGTTCCACAACCTGGTCTGGCCATAGCCTCAGTACAGAGCTCCCAGTAACCTAGCAGCTCAGGAGGCCCTGCCTCATTCCTCAGTGAGACCTGGGATCTTGTGCCCACAAAGAGTGAGTGGCCACGGGGTCCCAGACACTGGCGGCTTTCGGCCTGGCAGGCTGCCAGGCCCTGTGAACACGGCAGCTGCCCTCCACCCTGATGGAAAAGTACAATCACCAAAGTGTGGTTCACTGTCTCCCAGTGCTTTTAGGGTTGCAGGGAAGTGGATAGGAAGGGTAGGATGGGCTTGGGGCCCAAGGACAGGAAATATGTCTTAGGGCGAGACAGCCAGAAACCGGAGAGAGGTTTGCGCCAGGCTGGGAGGGCAGGCCGGTGGTAGGTATGGCTGTGAGGTCTCCCTTTTAAATAAATACCCGGTTGCCAGGCAACGCTGGTGGGGATAGCCAGGCTTTGCATAGATGGATTGGGGTGGGGGTGGGGGGCGGGAGAGGACCCAGTTGGAACACAGCCTGCTGCAGGGCTCCTGTATGGATGCCAGCCATCATGCTACAAGGTGCCCTACCTGTATGCCTGGGAACCCAGCTCCCATGTGTGTTTGCAACAGTCTACACACATACTTCAGGTTACAAGTGTAAGCGGGGTTTTCAGTGTTAAGGTGTAAATGACGGCAACCCTAGCAGAACACAGAAAAGAGAAGGGACTCAGCCACATGGATTAGGGAGTTCAGGCCCACCCAGGGAGTAGAGGGAGAGCTGAGCACCTGGCCTCACGGCCCACTTAGTCTCTCTATCTCTTGAGGGACAGATAAAAGTCTTTTGACCCTCAGAGAGGGTAGAGGACAGACAGCCTGTGTGCGAGCCTATGGTCGGGGGTATGAGAGAGGCATGGCTTAGGGGCTTTACTGGCAGGAATGTGGCTGGTGGCAACTCCTCCCAGTATAACTTTCTTCATCCCCTGTGGGCAGAGCTAGGTAAGGCAGCAGGGATTCAGGGCTGAGGCAGAGTGCTGGGCGGGGCAGCCCAGGGCGGAGAGCGACAGAGCTGCATACTGAGAAGACACCCTGTGACCCTTCTAACTTGAGCTTCTTCTCAGCCTTCAGGCCCAGACACCATAGGGTCTACACGGCTACAACCGTCCGTTCTGGGTCCCAAAGAAGGGCCCTGCTCTGTACTCTCCCAGACCGGCTCCTAATCTTATTGCCCAGCCACGGAGTACAGAAGCCACCTGGGGCCCCCATCCAGATGGGCTCACCACAGTTCTCCTGCAGAAAGGAGCCAGACCCTGGGGTGGGGGTGGGGGAGGGGAAGAGTACCAGGCCATGTTCCCATGGAAGGAGTGTCCAATCCCCTGGGGTCACTAATTTGAGCTGCAGGCAGCTGTGCAGCGAGGCCCAGGCAGTTATTTCTGGCCCAGAGAATTCCAGCAGAGCGGTCCCTGAAAGCCCATCCCTGTGGGCCAGCAATCATCTTTCCCAGGAATCACCTGGCTCTGTTTCTTTTGTCTACCTTCCAGCCTTCCCTTCCAGGACCATTGGAGTGGGGTGTGCAGAATGCTTTTGGGGGGACCCAGCTGCCCAGAGGTCAAGCTAGGCCCTCTCACCTCCTCCCAGGATGAAACTGGCAACCCCTGAGGAGAGTGGGGGATTGTCTGAGGAGCAGCTCGGGGGAGGGGCTGTCACTGTGCCGGGTGCTCCTGAGGATCAACCAGGAGAGTGAAAATATGGGAAGCTGGCTGGGCCTGGCTCCCCTTCCAAGCAGCACCCATGGTGTTTGTCGGGGTTGCACGCTGCCGCCAAGTGGCTGGCAGAGTCTGGGTGAGGTTTCTCGCCTACACAGCCTGCCTTCCTGCAGGCACAGGGACTAGAGGGGTGGGATCAGGCACTTTTCCACTCAATTATCCCTTGAAAAGATCCCGAATCAAGCGCTTTATTAAGAGCTAAGCAGAGACATTAGCGCACTTTCTAATTAGCATGGCTTTAAAAACTGCACAATTAGAGCCATTGGCATGTACTCAGCCAGGCTCCACAATGTTAGTCTCTGAGGATACGGGGACTTGGCCTGGGGAGGCCCGGGGTCCTGCCCTCCTTTGAAGACCTCATAGGGTGTGTTTACATGTGCACACAAGTGCCCCTGTTGTGTGTGTTTTAGACATGTGCAGTGCGGTAGGACAGATAGTAATGTAAACATGCCTGGTAGCCAAGCTTGGCTCTGGCACTGTCCCAGCCTGTCCCTTTGGCTGACCAGGTACCCGCTTTAGCTAAGGACCGGAGCAATGAGCTGGGGGGTGGGGCTGCTGCGCATTGCCCAGGCCATGGGTAGTGTCAGCTCACCATGGTTGTTAATAATCAAGGGACTGGGAAAGCAGAGCGCTTCACGGATAACAGGAGGAGGGGGGAGGATGAGATAGAAGGTTCTGGCAGCCGGAGCTGAGAATTCATAGTGACCTGTCCTCCCTGTTTGAGGGGCTACAGTGGGGAGTGGCTCCCACACCCTGGCTTCAAGAGGAAGTATTCTCCCACAGACAGCCTGCCCCCCTTCCCCTGGGTGACCCCGAGCAGAGCAGGCAGCTGGAGAACAAACAGCTCCATGTTTGGTCCGCTGCCCTCACTCCCCACCCCCACCCCCAGCCCCAGCCCAGCCCAGCCTGCTGTGAGTCACGCAGGCCTAGGCCCAGGCTCCCAGGCCATGTTCCCTGGACCAGGCCATGGGGGTAGGGATAAAAGGAAGAAGGGTCTTGTAGAGTGGGGACCTGAGAGCAGGAAGCAGGTTCCATAGGCATGGGGAAGGAGAGACTTAGAAAGGCTCCTGATGGGAAAACAGGGCCAAGATCCCATGCCTCCCCACCCCAGGACCCTGAACCCTGGACAGAGCTGATATGCTGGATCAACTACCCCGCCTGTCTTCCTCCAGCCTATCTCTAGGGCAAACTCTGAGCCTCATGGAGCTAGTGTTACCTTCAGGTAACCGCCACAGGTGATGGCTAGCATTCGTGAGCCTGGTGACAGCCCACTCGTCTCAGCTCTGGATGCCTTCCGAGCTGATGGAGGGAGGGCTGAGAGATCAGTCCTTGATCGTAGATAGCTGCTGCACACACCCCCTCCCCGGGAGGAGGGTTACTAGGTGGAGGTACAGCCGGCCCTGTGGTAGGTGGGACAGACGTGCATACAACACTAAACAGTCCGCTTCCAGAAAGCTCTGGGTCAGACCAGCTGGCCCAGGTACCGGGTCTGGTGAGGGGCGGGGGTGGGGCACACTGTGTCCCTCAAGGAGGGGCAGGGGAGAGGAAGCTCCCACCCATGCCAGTGCTGCTTGTGGGGGATCACTATGATGACCCCAACAGGACCACCTTATCCTGACTCCTCCTGTCATCCCTATCTTTATTCCCAAATACCAAACCTAAATAGGATCCTCAACACATGTTCTCCCCTCTTAAGACCCATAGTAGAATGAAGGAATGGGTGGCTGAGCTGGGCCATGGCTAATGGAAGCCTTTGGAAATGAAGCTGGGCTGGGGATCCCCTCTGCCTTTGCCCTAATTGGGTCTCCAGGTTCCTCCTCACTTTGTTATCAGCTTGTCGGCATGGCAACCGCTCAGGGAAGAAAGAGAAACCTCCTTCAATCAGCATATCCTGCAGAGTGAGTGCTCCGCCCCCAAGACCTCACAGTAGACCAGGACAAATGCCCACAGAGCTCCCTGGGCACTGGTCTTCGAGAAGGGTTTGGGATTTCCACTACCTCTTCTTGGGGAGGAAGGAAGGCATACAGACCCAGAGGTCTGGGCACTGGCTTTGTTTGCTGTCCTCACACACGAGGTCATGGTAGCAATGTCAGACTGGAGCATCTGGCCATGCCCAGGTATCTGCAGCCCCCGTGTGTGTCTCAGGCTCCCCCAGAGAAAGGAATAGCAGGCCCCACCTTGTCTAGGCAGCTAGACTCTGGGCTAGCTCTGGGGTTTCTCCCGGGGTCACAGTTGACCTCAGCCATAGTGCTCCATCCTGCGCCATCTGGAGGGGGCCAAACTGAGGTGTGTGGGTCATCCTGTCATGGAGGAGCATGGTGAGGGTGGCAGAACCTACTAGCCCATAGAGCTAGTACCCCCTTGTGTTCTACTTGGTGGTGGCCTGCCTGCCCTTCGGAGCATCTTCCCGGAGCCTCCTGATTAGGGGGGAAACAGACTCACCTGGGCTAAGCTTGCCAGGTGTCTAACATGAAGGACGCTGCACACCCGTCAGGCTCCTACAGCCACTCACACAGTCTCCATCCATAACTTGCAGGGTTCCTGAGAGCACCACGCTAAGGCTGGAGAAGCCATTGTAGTGAGTGGCCAGGGGCTGGATCCCTGGAGCACCCAGGGCAAGATGGAGTCCAGGGTTGCTTTCCCAGGGCTAGGCCACACAGGGCTCTAGTTTAGATTATGTTCCAGGGCACTGGGAAGCCATGGAAGGGTGTTGAGCTGATGCTTTGTTTTAGAAGCGGCTCAGATTGAGGGGTGGTGTCATGGCAGGAACAAGGGTAGATGTGGGGCCTCTTGGAGGGATGTTTCTAGGTCACAATGGGCTGTGAGAGATGGCACTGTGGGTACCCAGTCTTTTGGGGTTGAAAGTGGGACCTAAGGTTTTGAGCAGTGAACAGTACTAGAGGCTAGTCCCTGGGCTCGAGAGGCAGCCCAAGGAGGATAAGGAAAAGGTTAGAGTGCATGAGTTGGAGACCTCAGCAGGGTAAAGGTGCATAGCGCAGTGTGTACGTACAATTGTCCTGGAGTGCGTCACTCCCCAGTGGGCGGATCCTATCTCCCTTTGGAGACTCTTTAGATCTGCAGACACCTTGCCTGAGATGTGCCCACTGCCACAGAGTGGTCACCAGCTAGTTAGTGTAGTCCCCCAGCTGGCTGAGGGGCCTAGACGATCATAGCGATCCCATGTCAATGAGCCACCTGGGCTGTACCTGGTCTTGGGTCCTCTTGGCTGCAAGGTGGGTGCTGGCAGGGACTGGTGGAAAACTCGCTTCCACACAGCAGTCATTTCCCTGGCCTCCCCACATCTGCTCCCTCTCCTGATCCATCTCATCTATGCCCAGGGGACCTGTCCCAGGCCCTTCCAGGCTCCTAGAGCTCCAGGACCAGAAGATGCCTGAGGCACAGATAAAGGGGCACCATAGAGGCCACTAAGCATGGAGCCTGGATCCCCTCCCTCTACACCCAGGTGTGGGAAGAGTTGGCCAGGTTAACTGAGCTGGTAGCTCAGGACAGATGTGACTTCTCATCCTTTTTCTTGTCATCTCTTCGTCTTGATTGTTCATGACCTGGCCCCTGGAGAGGCCCAGGTAAGATCTTGCCATCCGCCAACTGGAAGTTGCTGTGGCCTTCCATTTTAGGAGCCCAGCACTCCTTGTTCAAGTTGCAGCATTTTCACAAGTGGAGGCAGTAGCTGAAAAGTCAAAAGACACAACAGTGGTTGGGTGAAGGGGCTATTTTTCCCATCCCACCTTTCCCATTCCACCTTGTACACATGTACCCATGGGTGGATGATGACCTTTTACATGCATGTAGGTAATGCACAACCTGGAGGGACAGTTTTGCATTGCAGCGTTTTCCATAGAGAGAGCTGTGAGCCTGCTACAACTTGCTGTCACCCCTTGTCTGCCCCCCTCATGTCTTTGTGTCCTAATTCATACAGCAGCAGCATTTTTTTTTAACAAAAGTGCTACAGACTCCATTCTGTGCATGGGGAGCCACGTCCTCTTACCAGAAGTTCTGCCATTTTGACTTCTGTTCAACACAGGGAGCCCCAGTGCTTGGGGTAGAGACCCTTGAACTTCCCTGACCACTATGGTTGTATAGACTTCAGAATGAGTTGCCCATCCTAATGTCATCATCATGGAGAAAAGGACCAGGAAAGGCATTTGAGGGGAGTTGGACAGTTTCTTGGGTAGATACCCAGTGTCCAGTGCCAGTGCCGGGCATTGCAGCTGCTTTACCAGGAGGGTTATTTGATGCAGGACCTGAAGCTGTTATTTTGCCAGGCAGAGACAGACAGCTTCCATGAAGTGTATGAGGACTCGCTGGCAGACTCACCTCCTCACGAGGCTGCGGCCGACCTATTGAGGACAGTCCTTTACCATGAATAAACATGTTCCTTTCTTCTTGAACAAATTGGAAAAGTAAAGTTGAATGCTCCTGAGAAGAGTGGCAGGAGGGACAGCAGTGAGGATGGTATGTGGGCTTTGTCCTGCAGAGTGACAGAGAGGGAAGCCAGGACCCGAGGACAAGGAGGGCTCTAAAAAACAGGGGTCCTGCAGAGGGAAGCTCAGACCTCCAGGGCAGGAAGGATGGGGCCTTGAGTGTGGTGCCAACCTCTGATCTCTTCCTACAGTGGCCTTCCAGCCTTCTACCCCTCCTGCCCAGCCTCTCGCACGCAAGCCAAGCTGTTCTGCATCTGGCCTAATGGAGCTTAGCTGGCTGTGCAGATTGCTCTGGGGGCTAGCAGGCAGGGCTGAAGCAGCTCGGAGCTAATCCTGTGATCTCATGCACCGCCTAGCAGAGAGCCCTGGTTGGGATCCCGGGTCCTCGCCTTGCTTGGGGGTTATCCTGGCAATGGAGGCTGGGCAGCAGCCATACCTGGAGACTTGTGACCCTCACCCCAGCTACCCATTGGTATGAGAGTGTGGGTGTCTGGGCCTCACTGCTGCCGTTGGCCTGCTCTTCTGTGGTAGCACCCTGGCCTGGTTCGCCCTGTGCAGACGAATGCTGTGGTGGGTGATCTTCAGAAACCATGCCCAGGGACTGAGCGCATGTCAGGAGGACCTACAGCCCCGCCGTGGCTATACCAGAAGGGTCTGCGTGAGTCCAAGTGTTGTGACAGATGGAGAAATTGAGACCCAAAGAATGGCAGGCATAGCAGAATCAGGGTAAACCCCATCCCCTGACTCTAGTCCAGATATGAGTCACTAGGCTGGGGTGAGGGGGGCTCTAAGCCAGCAGACATGGCGGCCGTGCCAAGCTGGGCGTTAATGAAGACTGGAGTCTGAGGGTATAGGACCACCACCGGGTGACACCGGCCTGTATCTTGCAGTTCCGCCACGAGGAACTGTATTCCGTCTGCGAATCCAGCTGGGACTGTCACCCATGGGGAGCCAACAGCTTGTTAAATTAACCAAGCAAGCAGCAAGAGACTCTTAACCCAGCAGGCCTCAGTGACTTCCTAGAAGTGACAGTGGCCACCCAGACAGCAGGTTCCCGTGGCCTCCTCACTTCCGCTAGGACAGGAGACGGTGATAAGTTACCGCCTTTCTCAACACGCTGCTGTGTGTTGTGTGTCTTCCTCCTGGTTCCCTATGAGTGGAGAATGGCAGATCCAAGATGTGTTTCCAGAAGAGGCCCTCTGCTCTAGTGAGGGACACTCCCCACCCCCACCCCCTGGTTTGCACCCCTTCCCCAGCCCAGCCTGATGCTCACTCACTCTGGACAGGCCTCAGGTGGGTCAGCTTGCTTCAGCACCATGGACAGCAACCACCACCATTTGCCTTTCCTCCAGTGTCATCCTCATTCAGGTTCACATAAGGCTGTATTTGGGGGGGTTATTTAGGGATGCATTGGAGACTGCCCAGCTGTGACCAGAGTACCCTTCTGTGTACTCCATCACAGGCCCCTGCGCTTACCTGCGCAGGTGAGAAGGAGAGGGACCTTCCTGTGAGGATAGCCTTGTGTTCAGGTCTCTATAGCAGACGGCCTGTGGACCCTAGAGGAGACTTCTTTTGCTAGTGTTCTGAACTTTCCATGGCAGGACCTTCCCCCTCCTGGATGCTGACTGGGATTCTGGCCTCATGGTGTGGGGTAGAATGGGGAGGCAGTCGAGCCCCCTCCAAAATGCATAGACTCAGAGAGGTGGCCGGGCAGAGAGTGGGGGTGCTCGGAGTCTGGCATGGGGGCCAGCAGGGTAGGTAGTGGGTACTATGTTTGATGGTCTCTAAGCACAGGGCCCTGCCATCCAGGGGGTGTCCTGGGATTCCTAGTTCAGCCTCTCTCTTGGCCTGCTTCTCAGACCTTTGCTGCTTGCCGAGCCTCAGAGCTAGGTGGATCTTTGCTGTCTGAGTGACATTCCCCCCCAGGAGGGATCAGGTTCCTGCACTTGGCTGGATTCAGACCGTGGGCTGTGGCAGCACCACCCCTCTGACATACCCGTTTGGTTCCTTCTGACCCCCATGGAAATTAATTCTAATTTGTAGAAGTCAGTTCAAAGCCTGCAGGAATTTTAATTAAACCCGGAAAATCTATCTGTTGTAATTAAGCCTCTGGAAGTCACCCCGATCCACGTGATGTGACCAGTTGGTGCCTCCTGTCCTTAGCTGCCCACATCATGAAGGGGGCTGGGGGGAGTGTGGCACATGAGGTGTGTCCTTGCTGTTGTAGGAGGTCCCCCCCCCCCAGCTTAGGCAGGTCCCAGGTCTGTGCCTGAAACAGACCAGCCCTGGGCTCCAGACCTCACCTTCTCCTCGACTAGTTTAGAAGCCCTGGCAAGCCCCTTGCAAGTGCCCCCTGCTCCAAAGATGCCCAGGCCTGCCTCTTGTCCAGAAGCAACACTCATTCATTCAGGGAAGGCCACTCCAACCTTGGTATCAGCCTTGGCAGTAGCTGTGTGGGAAGGTAACAGCTGGGGACCGGGGATTACATAGTGGGTTGACGGAAGGTTCTAGACACAGTCCAGGTGAGCCAGCTTCAGAAGAGTAGAGCTCATATTCTTTGAGAATATGTGAGTGGCTGAATGTGGGCTAAGCCTTTAAGAAGCCAAAGAAGTCAAGAGGCAGGCTTCAGTCCTGGGCAGTCTTCTCATCCGTGATTCTGGAGTCAGAGTGGGTTGGGAGTAGCCAGGATGAGCTGGAAAGCCCGTCTCCACTGACCGCCTCTTCTGGGAATGGGGCAGGCAGAGCTCAGAGTGGTCCCAGTAGTAGGGCCTAGTACTTCCGAGAGAGGGACACCCACCCCGTCCATTGGTAGGCAGCCTTGGAAGGACATGGCACCTGGTAGGCTCAGAGTCCAGTCAGGCCAGGGAACCATTTATGTTAGTCTGGGTCTGACCGTGTACCCTGCTGGTGACCTTCCATGGCCAGTGTAACAGGATTCCTGTCCCCCACAGCTCTGTGCTTCCTCCCCAAGCCTGTTCTCCCTGATCCAGAGCAGCACCCCCTCACCTTGGAAATTAAAATTCATTGCTGAGCTGCGTGAGGGTAACCACCACAGTAAGGCCAGCCTAGAAAACCCACCGCTCATCACCACTTGCCCACCCAGGTGGAGAATAGTGCAGAGTGGTGTGACTGAGCTTGGCAAAGCTGGGAATTGCCTGGTGTGGGGTGTGCAGGAGCCCCTTGGAGCCACAGGCTCTTGGCCAGATATGGACAAGGACGGGGTAAGAACACTAGAGTCTTCTGGCCAGGGAGCACTGTGTTGCCTGTCGGAGGCAGGCCAGTGCTGCGCTAGCAGGAGGCTGATTTCTGTTTTCTGCAGCCCCATTATGGCAGAGGCGCTTGTTACTGCTGAACCCATTAAGTGTAATTATGACGCTCTCAGCAGGAGTGTGTAATTACATTGGTGGCTTGGCACCACCACGGAGCACACGAGTCTATGTGGGCTGGGGCCCCAGCTCTGTGGGTATGAGAGGGGGTCAGGGTCAGGACTGCAGGAAGGGCATGCAGAAAATGGCCCTCCCTTGCTCCCGGGTAGCCCTGTAGGCAGGGTGTAGTTCAGCCCTGCCCTTCATAAGGATGTCTCCCATCTTGCTTCTGTTTCTGTGCCTCTGACAGGTTGCTTTGGCTGATGCTGGCTCTGTGGATTGTGGCCATAGATCACCACCGCCAGCCTGTGTCCCCGTACTGAGCTGATGGTGCTACTGTTTAAGCATTGGCCACTTGCTGGGTGGATCTCTGTGCTGCTGTCCTTGTGGGTGCTTCATCGATCAGCACCCGTGCAGACTTAGAGGCGCAGGGCCTGCTGAAGGTCACCTTCAGGAACTTCTCCCCCCCCCACACACACACACGTCTTAAGCACCTGTGTCCTCCCAGCTGTCCTCGGGCCTTTCTTGCATCCCCTGTATAGTTTGACTGTCACTAAGGCTGCCAGGCTCCAGTGTCCTCACCTGGGCCTCACGTGTGACACTGCTGGCTCACTGCAGTATTTCCAGGACCATGTCAGTTTGAAGCAGGGTCAGGGGCCAGTAACTTATCTTCCAGCAGGCCTCGGGGGCCAGCGTGGTGTCATGGCGCCACCTGGTGGTCGTAGTCTGGTGTTGTTGCCTGCGCTGAGGACTTGGGGCTGAGCACTTGCCCCAGGCTTGGGAGAGTGCCCCTCAGTCCCCTCAAATGACTGTGAGAGGGAGCACCTTGGAGGAGGTGGGGTTATCTGCTATGAGTGGCCCTTAACGCACAGCCTGCAGGTGGTTCGAGCACATCAGCATGTTGGTTATCATGCTGAACTGCGTGACGCTCGGCATGTTCCGGCCTTGTGAGGATGTCGAGTGCCGCTCAGAGCGTTGCAGCATCTTGGAGGTAGGTGTCAAGGACTTCAAGGAGAACCAGGAGGGTACCAGGTGTGCCCCGGGCTCTCATCCTGACTCCCTTCCCTCCAGGCCTTCGACGACTTCATCTTTGCCTTTTTCGCTGTGGAGATGGTAATCAAGATGGTGGCTTTGGGGCTGTTTGGGCAGAAGTGCTACCTGGGTGACACCTGGAACAGGCTGGACTTCTTCATTGTCATGGCGGGGTATGCAGCCTCAGCTTGGGGTACCTGGGAGTCCCAGGGCCAGCCTCGGGCCTGAGCCCCGAGAGGGGCTCCGGTCTGACAGGCGGCCTTGCAGGAAAGGCTTTGCATGCCGATGCTGTGGGGGGGAAGGGGGTGACAGGAGACGTGGGCCTCTGGGCCCTCCCCTTCTGAGCACCCCTGCCCCTGCCCTCAGCATGATGGAGTACTCCCTGGACGGACACAACGTGAGCCTCTCTGCCATCCGCACGGTGCGTGTGCTGCGGCCCCTCCGCGCCATCAACCGGGTCCCCAGTAAGTGTCACTCCTGCCCTGAACAAGGGATCAGCCTGTGTGTCCTGCTGTTTACCTGGACACCAGCAGACTTGGCCCTTGTAGGATAGTCCCAGTGCTTAGTAAGAGGAGCTGAACTTGGCCTGAACTCTGAACCTTGGCCTCCTCATCTGCACAGCCTCTGGGGTGAGACTCCAGGCTGGGAAGGTTCCCAGCTACGTCACTGTCCAGTGGGGCCTGAGCAGGTGGAAGCACACGTCAGGGTCTGGTCTTTTGAGGGGTACCCTGCACCCTACTGCCTGTCCCTCCCTTAGATGAGAGCTGAGCTCAGGGGCTCTGAACAAGGGGGGGGTACACACTGCATGCTCTCACTACCGGAGGGAAAACTTGCAGCGAGTCACATGGCTGTGGGTGGGAAGTGGCCTGTGTGGACGCTGGCCACCTGCCTGCATCTCTAGAGAGTCTTCTCAGTAGCTGAATTCAGATGTTCAGTTCGAAGGCGGAAAGTTTGACACCCGAGGAACTGTGCAAAATGGATGTGCACATTCTTGATCGGGTGTGGTTCCCAGGTCCACCTGGACACCCCCCCCCATTTCAGCTTCCTAATCTGGATTTTTCTTTTTGGGCCTCAACACTCAGCCTTCCATCTACCTGCCTGGCCATGACTTCTGGGATCAGATAGGGTTCAAGTGCTGTGTGACATTGGGCAAGTTACCAAACCTCTCTGTTCCCTTTGTAACACTGGAGTACGGAACATATTTCCCAAGGACAGCGGAGGGTGTGATGTGAAGGGACGCATGTGTGGTTCTGAGGGCTGTGCCTAGCACCCTGTGTGGTCAGTCTACCCAGCAGAGCCTGTGAGCCCTGCACTGGGTTGACCTGTGTGCCGGAGAAGATGACACCTAGGTCCTCTCCCAGCCAGAGTGTTTGCTGTTCCGGTTGACTGTCCACATGATTGGATTCTTTCCTAGACAGCACCACGTGTCTCTCAGGGCAGCCTGGCATCCTCGGGGCTGTCAGACCACTTGTTGTAGGTCTACTCTGGCCCTTAGATCATATGACCTGAGGGATGCATGGTCATATGACCTAGTCGGTTGTTGTCTGCCCCACGAGACACTTCCTCACCAATTGAAGTGTTAGTGCCTCTATCTCTCAGCTTGGACTTCCTGTGACCTGAGGGCCCACATTCCGTGGCCACCACCACCTCCCTGGATTCCTCAAAACTCTGGTTCCATCTCTGTCCCATTGTGTGGCCCAGTGCTCTGCCCATAGCCTCAGCTGGCCCTGTGTACATTTTGAGCTGTATTCTTTTGATGTCTGAAAGGGGCGGACCCAGGATCAGGCCAGGGACCCTCAGGGCTCTATTGATCCAATTCTTAGATTTGTTCAAGTTCATGCACCACCCATGAAAAAGGACTTCGAAGTGGCTGAGATACCGCACGTGTCCGTGCCTTCCCTGTAACAGGGCCCTGATGCAGGTCCGCTCTTGCATTGGAAATAAGAAAACCCTTCTCACAGCAGAGCCCCAGAGCCCAGTGTGCCAGGGTCCCCACAGCCCTGGCCTTCTGACTGGTCCACCCAGGCCCTGGAGATGCTGCAGGGACAGGTTTGCCCTGGCTGTCTGAGCCTGCAGCCTGACTCCCTTCTGGGAGTCCATGGCCTCTGCACACAAGATTGTGTTGATTAGGATGTGTAAGCAGTGGGCTGGGCTCGAGGGGAGGCAGCCCCAGGAACCCGTGCCAGGGCTTAGCTGTGTTGAACACCAGCCCTGCCTCCCTCAGGCATGCGGATCCTGGTCACGCTGCTGCTGGACACGCTGCCCATGCTTGGGAATGTCCTTCTGCTCTGCTTCTTCGTCTTCTTCATCTTCGGCATTGTTGGGGTCCAGCTCTGGGCTGGCCTGCTGCGGAACCGCTGCTTCCTGGACAGCGCCTTTGTCAGGTGTGCAGGCCCCACCCCCCGGGTCGTAAGGCCCTATCCACCCAACCAGCCACGGACCCCAGAGTGTTCTGGGCAGTTGACCCTGCCCTTTAGGCTTCACCCCGGGGCGATACTCTTCCCTTCTGCAGGCCCATCCCCAAAGGGATCTGCCCTCCAAGACTGTTCTTCTTCTGCCCCATCTGGTATATGAGGCCCACCACCACCACCAACATGTTCTGTGCTTGAATTACCCATACAGTGAATTACCCATATGCTCACTCATCTGCCAGTTCCTGCTGCCCTCTGCCCTTGCTCCCTTGCATCTGCCTGACACAAATTCTTCCTCAGTGTAGGAACCCTTATGCCAACATGGCATTGCTTCATGGGGATGAGGTGTGTCCAGCCCCTTCATCCTGGTCCCCGTGCTACAGCATTGGAAGACTAGGACATCCCTGGAAAGTGAGCGTGGCACTGTGAGGCACCCTGCTCTCCTCTAGGTCCTGCTTGCACACTGTCTGACCCCCTCCATCTCCAGTCAGATACGTGTACACTAACCGTCTAGGACGGATATTCACAGGCCAAGATGTCATCTTCTCTCAGGGTCTCTGGGACATAGAGCCTCTGAGATGCTCATGGAGAGGAGTATAGGGACCGGGAGAGAGGAAGATGGTGGGTCCGTGAGGGGGTTTCAGGGAGCCTAGAGCCGTTGGAGACAACCCTGCCTGACCATGCTCCACGCCCCACTCAGGAAGAGTCACCTTTGGGCAGAATGTCGTGGGCACCGTGGAGAGGGAATGACAGTTTGGGTCCAGAGGCCTTGAGATGCTTCGGGCATGGCCTGTCAGTCACTGCAGCAAGGATAATGCAGTGAGCTGGGTTCCACATTGTCTGCACAGTGCCTTTTCCCTCATTGTCTCAAGTCTTGGGCCCAGCGGAGGGGTAGGGGAAGTGGCTGCCTCAGTGGGCCTGTGGTGTTCGGGCTCAGCGGTCCCGAGTAAGACTGGATGAGTGGATGGGGGTGGGGGCGGTGTTTGGCCCAGGACCCCCTCGCCATGCCTTGGCCTTCTGAAACCTAGGAACAACAACCTCACCTTCCTGCGGCCATACTACCAGACGGAGGAGGGAGAGGAGAACCCTTTCATCTGCTCCTCGCGCCGTGACAATGGCATGCAGAAGTGCTCGCACATCCCCAGCCGTCGTGAGCTGCGCGTGCAGTGCACGCTCGGCTGGGAGGCCTATGGGCAGACCCAGGCTGAGGACGGGGGTGCTGGTCGCAACGCTTGTATCAACTGGAACCAGTACTACAATGTGTGCCGCTCGGGGGAGTTCAACCCTCACAACGGGGCCATCAACTTCGACAACATCGGCTATGCTTGGATCGCCATCTTCCAGGTATAAGCTAGCAGAGCCTGGGGGTCCATGGGGGGTGGGGACGGTGACCCCTGGGAGAGGCGCCCACGCTGGGGCATGACACGCACTGCTGTCCGTGGGAGCTGGAGAGTGTGGGCCGTGTCCAGCTGCCTGCCTCCCTCAGGTCATCACCCTGGAGGGCTGGGTGGACATCATGTACTACGTCATGGACGCCCACTCGTTCTACAACTTCATCTACTTCATCCTCCTCATCATTGTGAGTGTGGGCGTGGGTGTGGGCACTGGTGAGCATTCTGCTTTTGATGGGGGAGGAAGCCATACCCTGTCCCTTCCCCCTTGCTATTCATTCTGGACTTCCTAGAGTCCCCGAGCTCAGCGGTACCGAGGCAGCTGTGGTGATGGGCTTTGGAGGGCGGACAGGCAGGGGCCTTCTCTGCCCAGCCTGCAGATAAAGGAAGTGGACAGGATGGAAGGAAGCCTGTGCAGCCCCTAGGCCCAAGGTCTAGAGTCTTCAGAGCAGTCAGTCCCAGCCCTGTGTCGAGCCCTGTAGGGCAGCTTCCCTACAACAAACATGTATGATCTCCTAGCACAGCTCCCTGTAGTGAACATGAATCTCTGGCAATCTCTCACAGCATCCGTGACCCCACACTCCTCTGGCCCATGACTCCCCATTAGCCTTCACCCCACACACAGCCCCCTGAAGCATCCATGTCTCAGATTTAGTTTCCCCTTGTCCCTCAATGTCCCATGGTCCTCAGGACATTGTCAGTTCATCAGAAAGACATTTCCAGAGCCCCTGGATGCACAGGCTCTGTCTGCAGCAGCCCAGCAGGGAAGCCCGCCATACAGTTGTGTTCTCATACAGCCCACATGGTAGATGCCTAGAGGAGAGCCGGTAATGGCCTGTACCAGGGAGAACTGGCCACGGGCTGGCTGGGAAGGCCCCACAGAAGGACAGTGTGAACACAGTGGAGACTGTGTTGAGGACAAACAGACCTAAGGTGCCGGAAGTCATGCAGGACCCCAAGGGAGGTCCCCATCCTGTTATCACACAGTTGCAAAATACCTAGTGTATGCCACTTCCTGGAATATTAGTGCTTTATGGCATGTGACTAGACCCTGGTCCTCAGAGCAGGTCCTGGCTGGGCGGGATATGGAGCTGCTGGTGGTCACACACACGCTACCGCAGGTGGGCTCCTTCTTCATGATCAACCTGTGTCTGGTGGTGATAGCCACGCAGTTCTCGGAGACAAAGCAGAGGGAGAACCAGCTGATGCGCGAACAACGGGCCCGCTACCTGTCCAACGACAGCACCCTGGCCAGCTTCTCGGAGCCCGGCAGCTGCTACGAGGAGCTCCTCAAGTATGTGGGCCACATCTTCCGCAAAGTTAAGCGCCGCAGCCTGCGCCTTTACGCCCGATGGCAGAGCCGCTGGCGTAAGAAGGTGGACCCCAGCAGCACCCTTCATGGCCAAGGCCCCGGGCGGCGACCACGGCGAGCAGGCAGGCGCACAGCTTCCGTGCACCATCTGGTCTACCACCACCACCACCACCACCACCACCATTACCATTTCAGCCACGGTGGCCCTCGCAGGCCTAGCCCAGAGTCAGGTGCCAGTGACACCAGGTTGGTCCGGGCCTGTGTGCCACCCTCGCCACCATCCCCAGGCCATGGGCCACCAGACTCTGAGTCTGTGCACAGCATCTACCATGCCGACTGCCATGTGGAGGGGCCACAGGAAAGGGCCCGGGTGGCACATTCCATAGCCACTGCTGCCAGCCTCAAGCTGTCCTCGGGTCTGGGTACCATGAACTACCCCACCATCCTACCTTCAGGAACAGTCAGCAGCAAAGGTGGCACCAGCTCACGGCCCAAGGGGCTGCGGCCTGCTGGCACCCTAGGGACCGCAGCACAGAGCCCTCTGAGCCTGGGCAGCCCCAGTCCCTATGAGAAGATCCAGCATGTGGTTGGGGAACAAGGTGAGGACCCAGCCCCAGCGTGTAGAGGAAAGGGGGGAGGGGTTACCCAGGCAAGGCAGCTCCTTGGTCCTTGGGCCCATTGCTTCTGCCTGACCCCAAGAGGAACTGTAGTGTCATTTCAGCATACTTGCCATATCTTTGAAAGACTTAGGGTCCACAGATAGCCCCTTTCTGTATGGAGAGACTGAAATTGGCATTGTGCAGGAGGGGAGATAGAATATCAGTGTCTAACATGTCTGCATCTTTGCCTCACAGGACTAGGCCGAGCCTCCAGCCACCTGTCAGGCCTGAGTGTGCCTTGTCCCCTGCCTAGCCCCCAGGCGGGCACGCTGACCTGTGAGCTGAAGAGCTGCCCATATTGTGCCAGCGCCCTGGAGGACCCCGAGTTTGAGTTCAGTGGCTCAGAGAGCGGGGACTCGGACGCCCATGGAGTCTATGAGTTTACACAGGATGTCCGTCATGGGGATTGCCGGGACCCTGTGCAGCAGCCCAGTGAAGTGGACACGCCGGGCCATGGCAGTGAGCGGCGGCGGACGCCACGGAGGATGGCCTCACAGCCAGGAGGGCTAGGCCGCCTCTGGTCTTCCTTCAGTGGCAAGCTGCGTCGCATTGTAGACAGCAAGTACTTCAACCGAGGCATTATGGCGGCCATTCTTGTCAACACTCTGAGCATGGGTGTTGAGTATCATGAGCAGGTAGGTCCCTTCCCCTAGGACAAAGCAGGGCCGGGAAGCAGGATGGTGAGCACCAGGCTTAGAAGCAGAAAGGAGGTCCCCGTGTTTTCCTAGAATTCCCAGCCTTTTCCTGGGACCAGAACTGGGACTTTTATTTAGTCAGCAATTATGGCTCCTTGAACTGGGGTGAGCACAGTGCCATTTTGGTCCTAGTTCATCAGCTCTCCTGCTATGGGTGAGATAGGTGACTTGAGATCACCGGAGACTAACCCCAAAGAGTGGGGGTACCCAGAAGCACTTCCACCCAGCTGCCTCGTCCCAAGGAGCAAGCTTTTGCCAAGACTCCAAGACAAAGTTTAAGGACTTTGTCTAAACTCTCTCAACATCTTGGCCATGTCCTCAGGGAACTGAGGCTGGAAGGGATCCGCAGCATGGGCTGGTCCTGTAAGGAGGATCAAGGGGTGTCTGGGACTCCACTTACCTAGATGCTACAGGCCCCCTTTCTTCTTGGACCCCACGCTAGGGAAAACAAGGCAAAGCCTAGTTAGTAAGGCAGGCACTCCTGGGGCCAGGAAGCTCCTGAGGCTCCACCCACTTTTAGTGAATGGAATGGTTTTCTCGGGGGCTTTTTCTCTCGGCTTTTCCAGTTCCTTTTTCTTGTGGTAAGTAGAGGAGGTCTACCCACTGTGGGGTCAGGCAGAACTAGATGGTAGAATTAGGGTGAGCATAGGTCAGCTCCATCTTGAAGAACCCCTGCATGCACGAATATGTGAAAATGCTACACAGGCCGGGCTCACTCGCACACGTGGACGCACACTGCACATGCGTGCTTCAGCTGCATGCATGAAAATCACGCATACACGTGTACACTGCGCATGTGCAAAGCTTACCTATGTACTTAGGCACTGTATGAACGTGGAAATCCGTTCACCTGGGAACGGGGCAGGTGCCTATGAACTCACAGGTATGAGGAAGTGGACAAGTTTGCAGACATTAGGTTCCAGTATGTGTACACATTCCTGTTTGTGTTCAAATTCTGCTAGAGAACACACACCCACACCTATCCAGCATTACAGGAGTGCTCATATATTCCCACGTGCAGGTCGCAGTGGTACAGGTATGGTACACAATAGTACATACATGAAGGTACTCCTATGCATGCAAGATGGTCAGTATACTCATGGTAGGAGACCCGCTGGGCCTTCTGCAAAGGAAGGGGTAGGTGAGACTGTAGGTACGATTCGTGTGTTGTGCCTCCATAGCCCATCCTGAGCCCCGGCACAGTGACTCAGACCTGCCCCGTGTTTGCAGAGCCTGCAGAGGAAGGGGTGTCCTGGGAGACTTGGCAACTCTGTGTGTGTGCACAGCTATCATTCCAGGAAGATCAGGATGGGGACTGTGTGATGGGAGAGCCAGACTAGTTGGCTGTCTATCTAGAAGAGCTTTCTCAGGTCTGGTTTTCCTTTTCTGAGATGCCGGCTAGCTGTCAGTTCCTTGCTTTCTTATTTATTTATTATGTATACAGTGTTCTGCCTGCATGTGTGCCTGCAGACCAGAAGAGGGCACCAGATCTCACTATAGATGGTTGTGAGCCACCATGTGGGTGCTAGGAATTGAACTCAGGACCTTTGGAAGAGCAGCCAGTGTTCTTCACCTCTGAGCCATCTCTCTAGCCCTCCCTTGCTTTCTTGAGGCAATGGGTTTGCTTTTGCTTCTGGATTCCATGCCCCTAAAATGGGCTGGAGCCATGCTCGGTCCTGACCACCTCTTCCGCCCCGCAGCCTGATGAGCTGACCAATGCACTGGAGATAAGCAACATCGTGTTCACCAGCATGTTCGCCTTGGAGATGTTACTGAAGTTGCTGGCCTGTGGCCCCCTGGGCTACATCCGGAACCCCTACAACATCTTTGATGGCATTGTCGTTGTCATCAGGTAGGGCCCATTTCCTGCCCTCGTTAGAGGCCCAGGGAGTCCCTAGTGAAGAGAACAAAACCTCTATCTTGGTGGGAAGGCTGGTAATGGAATTCACAGTGGGCAGGGTGTGAGTTCCCTGGTCACCATCAGGTCTAAGCCCTCACCTTGGAGCGTTGCCCTTGCTGTACAGTTGGTCAGCCATGTCTGTAGTGGGAGCTAGCTTGGGCAGAGTAACACTGGCCCTGGAGTGAGGAGGTCACATTTGCAATAGCAGAACGAGCACAGAATGATGGCTTGAGACTGAGCCCTTGACTCCCTTCAGAAGAGGGTCCTGAACTTGGAAGGGATGATTTGAACATACAGATGGGCCAGGCATGGAAGGCCCTGGATAGAAGGATAGAAGACCCTGGCAGCAAGCTCCCGGCAGCTGGGAGCCAGGGCTTTCCTGAGGTCTAGGAGCCACAGCTGGTGGGGCTTCTCCCAGCTATGGGCTTGAACAGAGGCTCTGGTGGCTCCCAGACTGGCCATCTGCCTACAGGGAGAGAAGATTCCAGGGTCATGGGATGGGGCCACCCTGACTCTCACACTATCGTCCCGACCCATAGTGTCTGGGAAATTGTGGGCCAGGCAGACGGTGGCCTGTCCGTGCTCCGCACCTTCCGGCTGCTGCGGGTGCTGAAGCTGGTGCGCTTCCTGCCGGCCCTGCGGCGGCAGCTGGTGGTACTCATGAGGACCATGGACAATGTAGCCACCTTCTGCATGCTGCTCATGCTCTTCATCTTCATCTTCAGGTGGGTGGGGCCCAAGCTCCTCCCTCAGGCAGCACTGACACTAGGGCACTAGGCATGGTGGGGGAGGGCCTCTGTTCTGTGGGGTCCACAGATGGACAGGGGGAGGGGGAGTTGGGCCCTGGAGATGGGTTCCAGGGGGGTTTGCGTAGGTCCTTCTGTGTGACATCTTGCCATTTGGGGAGGGTGAGCATCTCACCGGCTACTGAGACTGGATGTCCTTGCCATCGTCCAAAGACAGAATGGTAGCCTTTTGTCCACCCCTTTAATGGTTAAGGCCCTCTCAGCTGTAGGAGATTTGTTGAGCCTCAGGGTTGGCAGTAACGCTGGCAGCTGACTCAGGCAGAGGGGGTACTGGGCCCCTCCCACTCAGTGCCCATCCCCCTCAGCATCCTGGGCATGCACCTGTTTGGCTGTAAGTTCAGCCTGAAGACGGACTCTGGAGACACCGTCCCTGACAGGAAGAACTTCGACTCCCTACTGTGGGCCATCGTCACTGTGTTCCAGGTACAGCCTCAGGTGTCCCAAGGACAGCCAAAGCTAAAGCTCCATGGAGCCAAGGGACCGTGGCGGAGACCCCTGGCTCTATCCCCAGGGAGGTGCACCAGGGTCTCCTTGTGGGACCAGAGCCGTCTCCAGCCCTGCAAACATGTCCCCCAGATCCTGACGCAGGAAGACTGGAACGTGGTCCTCTACAACGGGATGGCTTCCACTTCCTCCTGGGCTGCCCTTTACTTTGTGGCCCTAATGACCTTTGGCAACTACGTGCTCTTCAACCTGCTGGTGGCCATCCTGGTGGAAGGCTTCCAGGCAGAGGTGAGGAGCGAAGAGGACAGGGTCTGGGCAGGCCCTGGATGTGTCCCATGTGGCAACCTCTAGGCCCGTGCCTCCACCTTGTGCTCCCAAGCACAGGGCTTGGGCTGGGGCCAGAGGATCCTGCTGTGGGAAACTCGGCACTTACCTTGTGTTGTGTGGGCGCAGGGTGATGCCACCAGATCCGACACTGACGAGGATAAGATATCCACGCACCTAGAGGAAGATTTCGATAAGCTCAGAGATCTTCGAGCCACGGGTATGTGCATAGATGGCACAGACTGGTGGCTCTCAACCCCTTTGGGGTCACATATCAGATATCCCGAATATCGTATGTTTACACCACAGTTCCTAACAGTAGAAAAATTACGGTCTTAATAGTTTTATGGGGGGTGGGCACCACAATGTGAGGGGCTGTGTTAGAGGGTTGCGGCCTTAAGAATATTGAGAATGGCTGGTGTAGACCGAGGCGGGGAGGGTTCTGGCAAGTAGGTTCCTACTGCCGGGATCTCTGGAGGCTCAGACAGCCCCGTCACCCCTAGAGATGAAGATGTACTCCCTGGCTGTGACCCCTAACGGGCACCTGGAGGGCCGAGGCAGCCTGCCGCCTCCTCTCATCACGCACACAGCGGCTACGCCTATGCCTACCCCCAAGAGCTCCCCGCACCTGGATGTGGTCCATGCTCTCCTGGACTCGAGACGCAGCAGTGTCGGCTCTGTGGACCCCCAGCTAGGGGACCAGAAGTCTCTGGTAGGGACCTACCAGAGACCCCTGCCTGGGCCCCCGAGATAAGGGAGGGTCCCTGTAACACCCTAGCCCTGTGTGAGGCTGCGAGTCGGGGCCATTCTGTTCCTGGCTGTTCTGGCTATTCCCGTGAAACAAGCGTGGAGACCTGAGGAGGGAATGGGTGTGTGTTATGGTTGCAGTGGTGTGGAATTACAGGAGATGACAAAAGCTGGCCGAGCACAGGGCACAGCAGGGAAGCAAAGGGCCTGACAAAGAAAAGACACTTAAAAGCAACCCGGGAAAACAGGCGAGCAGGCCAGGCTGAGGGGCTCATGGGCCATGGAGAACTTGGCAGCTCACTTCCGTTCACACCCACGGTGCTTTCCGTGCAAGGACAGCCATGCCTGTGGCTGGCTTCCTGTGGCTTCTGAGACCCTGAGAAGGGTCAAGCGAGGGTGTGCAGAGGCAGCAGCTAGACCGCATGGGGTAACTTAGGGGCATATCTGAGGGCAGGAATTGGGTGAGGGAAAGTTGAGGAAGAGAACATTGTGCCTAGTGGAGCAATCAGTCCCAGAGCTGAGCCACCTACTGCAGCTTGTTACAGTCACGTGCCAGGGGTCCCTGAGAGATAGGCAGAGACAGTGGTGGGAGAGTCAGGCTCAGCTCCTTTGAGACCCTGGAGGTAAGCATGAGTGTGGAGGCTGAATGGTGCGGGAACCTGGGCCTTGGCGAATCCAGAGGCTAATCAGAGCCATGCTTTGCCAGCCCTTTATGATCTCGGGCCTTTGCTCTAACCATGTCTAGCTGAGCCAGGCATTCCCTGAAAACAGCATTGGTAGTGCCCTGGAAGAGTCCTTGCTAGGTGGAATAGCCATGCATGACCGGGCATGTATTTCATGGGTGCTCGTTATGGCAGTTGACAGTAATACCTTGGGAGAGTCTCTCCCATCCCAGAAACTGGGTTATGTGGTGATCCTCAGGCCTGTCCCAGTGTGCTTACTCCCTGCCACCCCTCAGGCCAGCCTCCGCAGCTCCCCTTGCACCCCGTGGGGCCCCAACAGCGCTGGGAGCAGCCGGCGCTCCAGCTGGAACAGCCTGGGCCGCGCACCTAGCCTCAAACGCCGCAGCCAGCGTGGGGAGCGTGAGTCCCTGCTCTCTGGTGAGGGAAAGGGCAGCACAGACGATGAGGCTGAGGATGGCAGACCGGGCACAGGAACCCACCCAGGGGCCTCACCTGGGCCCCGAACCACCCCACTGCGCCGTGCCGAGTCGCTGGACCACCGCAGCACGCTGGACCTGTGTCCCCCACGGCCTGCTGCCCTCCTACCCACCAAGTTCCATGATTGCAACGGGCAGATGGTGGCCCTGCCCAGCGAGTTCTTCCTGCGCATCGACAGCCACAAGGAAGATGCCACCGAGTTTGATGATGACATAGAGGATGTGAGTGGGTGAAATAGGGTGGGGTGTGGACTGTACTCAGAGCCATTTCCATCCCTTCCTGAGAGTGACAGGAAGCAAAGTACTAACGGGGCCCACAGTTATCCTGGCTCCTGGCTCAGGGCTGGTTCTTGAAAGCAGACTCTGAGGCAGGGATTCAGGGTCTCTTTCACTCACGGTGACTCAGGAGAAGGGAAGGGAGCAGGCCAGCCAGGGCAGGGGTCCATCTTCAGTCGGTCCCAGGTTAAGAGCTACCTCCCATTGGGGTCCGGGCCCCTCAGGGTCAGGAGTTACCTCTATGGTTGAGGAAGGGAGGTGGTCACTATAAAAAGCAGTTCTCACTGGCCAGGGGTAGTTCTGGAGCCAGTCAGCCCAGCATGCCTCCCAGCACGGTCACCCTCCCACTGCGCACGTGAGAAAGACTGGCCAGGGGTGGGAGGGTCAGGGTGGCCATGTGCTAGGAGGCGCAAGAGGAGGCCACCATGACTCAGCATCCATCTCCGTCTCCAGAGTTGCTGCTTCCGCCTGCACAAAGTGCTAGAACCCTATGCGCCCCAGTGGTGCCGCAGCCGGGAGTCCTGGGCCCTGTACCTCTTCCCACCGCAGAACAGGTAAGCTCAACAGCCACTGAGGCTGCATCCTACTGGGCAGGTAGAGGGAGCCCAGCCCGCCCCACCCACGGCCGACTGCATGACTCCCCTCAGGCAGCATGAATAGACATAGAGTCTGTTGGGGAGGGGGGTTCTTCTCACCTTGGCTACCTCCTCAGGCTACGAGTCTCCTGCCAGAAAGTCATCGCACACAAGATGTTTGACCACGTGGTCCTCGTCTTCATCTTCCTCAACTGTATCACCATTGCCCTGGAAAGGCCAGACATTGACCCAGGCAGCACTGTGAGTCCCCGAAGGCAGCTGGCCCTCTGGGTGGGACAGGGTGAGGTGAACTTGGACCTCCCACTGGTCTCTCCCTGCAGGAGCGGGCCTTCCTCAGCGTCTCCAACTACATCTTCACCGCCATCTTCGTGGTGGAAATGATGGTGAAGGTGCTGATTTTCCCCTCTCCCTCGGGTCCCTGTCCCACACTGCCCTGACCTGGCACCCTCTCCCAAGCCTATACATGAATGTCCCTCCCCCAGGTGGTGGCTCTGGGACTGCTGTGGGGTGAGCATGCCTACCTGCAGAGCAGCTGGAATGTGCTGGACGGGCTGCTTGTCCTGGTGTCCCTGGTTGACATTATCGTGGCCATGGCCTCAGCTGGCGGTGCCAAGATCCTAGGGGTGCTTCGTGTGCTGCGTCTGCTGCGGACTCTGCGGCCTCTGAGGTGGGGGGAGGGTGACACCCATCTACCTCCAGAAAGGATCCAGAAGCCCACCCCCACCTCTGCCCGACTGTATGGCTCTCCGGCCACACGTTCACATCACCCTAGGGCCTTGCATGTGCCATTGCTTCTGCCGGCTGGTCGCCCTCTTAGATGCGCCCAACGGCATATCCCCTCTGCCTGGGTGCAGGGTCATCAGCCGAGCTCCGGGCCTCAAGCTGGTGGTAGAGACTCTGATATCATCGCTCAGGCCCATTGGGAACATCGTCCTCATCTGCTGCGCCTTCTTCATTATCTTTGGCATCCTCGGGGTGCAGGTGTGTGGCCCTGGCTCGTCCAGGGTCTGCCCCACCCTGGGCCTCTGCTCCCCGCTGGAGGGATGGGTCCTGTCCTTTCCGGTGGGTGGTTCAGCATGACTAGTTTGGAATCCAAGAGGCCTGAGGTAGGCAGGTGTGTGGGCCAGTGATTGTGCCAGGACCCCTGGAGTAACAGCCCCTTCCGGTCAGCTTTTCAAGGGCAAATTCTACTACTGCGAGGGCACAGATACCAGGAATATCACCACCAAGGCCGAGTGCCATGCCGCCCACTACCGCTGGGTTAGGCGCAAGTACAACTTTGACAACCTGGGTCAGGTAGGTATGGGTGGTATGTGGTATGGCCGTGGAGGTAACCAGGGGTGTGAGGGACATGGCTACCATCCTACCCTGCCAGTGACCCTTACCCTGCTGCACAGGCGCTGATGTCCCTGTTTGTGCTGTCGTCCAAGGATGGCTGGGTAAACATCATGTATGATGGGCTGGATGCCGTGGGCATTGACCAGCAGGTGCGCAAGGCTGAGACGGCTCTCATGGGTAACCTTGAGCAAACCCTGCATGTCTTTGGGATTGGGCCAGGTCCTCTCAGAAACCATCCCCAGATTTCCTGACTGCCGTGGTGCAGCAGCTTCCTGTGGCCCTGCAGGCCAGTCCCAGGGAGGGCTTCCAGGCAGGAAGGTCAGGGACCCTTTTTGTGTGCTGCAGCCCGTGCAGAACCACAACCCCTGGATGCTGCTGTACTTCATCTCCTTCCTGCTCATCGTCAGCTTCTTCGTGCTTAACATGTTTGTGGGTGTGGTGGTGGAGAACTTCCACAAATGCCGGCAGCACCAGGAGGCTGAGGAGGCCCGGCGGCGTGAGGAGAAACGGCTGCGGCGCCTGGAGAGGAGGCGCAGGAGTAAGGTGGCCCCCGAGGTGGAGGGTCGGTACCTGAACGCATGCCATGCGGCACCCAGCTCTGGGCCAGCAGCCCCCAGCCCAGATGGCTCTGCACGTGGCCACCTTGCATGGGGGCCAGGCCTTGGAAGAGAGGCCAGTTGGAGCGAGCAGCTGGGGTGCCTGCTGTGACCGGGTGCAGGGTACCCCGTAGGGCTCAGGAGGTAGATGGGACGCTCCCAAACCCCTCACGAGTTGGAGAGACAGGACAGTGGGCCCTAGCTTGGGAGCAAGGAGGGCTTCCCACACAGTTGTCCCCACCACAACCACTCAGACATGTCCTTGTTTTTCCAGGCACTTTCCCCAACCCAGGTACCTGCCCTGCTCTGCATGCTCAGCCTGCTGCTACTGCTGCTGTTGCTGCTGCTGCAGTGGGAAAGAGGGGTGTCATAGGCCGCCAGGGGCCACCTCAGGGTGGGGCACAAGTGCCAGGGTGCTGGGTGCCAGCAAAGGGTGGGAGGAAGGTCAGTGGCTTGCCCACTAGTGTCCATGTTGCTGCCCCTGCCCTTGCTTGGCCATCCTCATAGCTAGCATGCACACAAGTCTGTTGTGTCCAGGGAACAAAGTGCATCCTCGTTCCCCAGGCCTTATGGCTGCTCCCTGGTGTCTCAGCTGGCTGTCGGCCCCCCACCCTGGCTGCTTGCACTGAGCTGAGTTTGCTAATGACTTGCATGTTGGGCTGAGGAGCATGCGGGTCCAGGGTGGGATGGTTACCCATCAGACCCTGCTCTTCCGAGCCCTGGCCTTCAGCCCCTGGGTGTGTGGTTCTAGGCCGAGGTGGATTCTGGGGTACAGGGTGGCTGAACCCTCACCTGTGGGACTCCTGGACTACACTGGGGTCCCCTAAGAGGACTGCTGCAGGCACAGCGTTTAGTGTAGACAGCCCTGTGAGGATGCATGCGGGGAGGCCTACCCCGGGTGGCCTCCGGTCCTCACACCCGCTTCAGGCTGGCTGGGGTGCACATCCCAGGCCCCCGATGGTCGCTAGCTACCCCTTAGAAGCTGGGGGAAGCTAAGCCTGAAGGCCAGGGATGCCTTGTATGTCATCTCTATCCAGTTGGAGCCTGCAGAGCCCAGACAGGGAGATGATTCTACCTTGTCAGCAAGATGCCTAAACCCCGGTGTCAGCACATGGTTGATGAAAAAGACAGTCTTTCCTGCTCCCCAGATTAAGTCACAGAAGAAGAAATGGGGTCTAGGCAGGCACTCAGATAGAAGAGCTGGGCTGGCTCATCCCTCCTGGACACTGTTGCAGGCCCCAGCCCTGCTCTTCGGGTATCAGGGACTCACAGGAAACACCTATCGACAACGGGCCTTTCTAAAAAGAATCTCACCCTGCCCCCGGCCTGGGGTTAGTCCCAGGGGCCACCCAGCCCAGCTGAGGTCCTGCCGGAGCCATTTCCACACATGTAGCATTCCAGAATGAGTACAGGGCTCCTGTATGGCAAAAGGGGGAGGGCCTAGGCAACCTCTCAGCCTCCAGGTGGCTCAGTGGTTCCCCCTTTTCACAGAGGCCCAGCGCCGGCCCTACTACGCAGACTATTCCCACACACGCCGCTCCATCCATTCGCTGTGCACCAGCCACTACCTGGACCTCTTTATCACCTTCATCATCTGCCTCAATGTCATCACCATGTCCATGGAGCACTACAACCAGCCCAAGGTGGCCAGAGGCAGGGGTTGGACTGGGTAGAGGGTCCCCAGTAGGGGTGGCAGGGACACAGAGCCTGTGTCCCAACACCAGACTAGGGGTTGAAACTCATGGTGCGTCTGCCCGCAATTGTGGACGCTGTTGTGTAGTCACTGTTGAGAGGCTAGCCAGAGACCTGAAGCCTGAGGGCCGCTGTCCTTTTCATCACCCTCCATGTATATGCAGAAGGGCTTCTCTGGGCACCCACCGAGGAGTGCCATCGGGGCTGAGGACAGGGAATATTCTGCTGGTCCCTTTCCTAAAGACTGTCAGGTGATAACCTCAGCAGGCCACAAGTGTCATGGAGTTGGCACTAGGGAGCAAGGAGATGGGGCAGCTAGGAGCCCCAGGACACCTCAGCCAGCCTCTCCTCTCTTCCCAGTCCCTGGATGAGGCCCTCAAGTACTGCAACTACGTCTTTACCATCGTCTTCGTCTTTGAGGCTGCATTGAAGCTGGTGGCCTTTGGGTTCCGGAGGTTCTTCAAGGACAGGTGTGTGGTCTTCGGCGCAGGGCAGGTCGGGGCCAGGGTGCCCGGGGACAGGCTGCAGGTGGTAGGGAGAAAGAAGGCTCTTTTCCCTTCTGGGTGAGCTTTGGCTGAGCTGCAGCTACTCCAAGGCATGGCCACACTAAGCTTCTCCCACGGCTGGCCAGGTGGAACCAGCTGGACCTGGCCATCGTCCTCCTGTCCATCATGGGCATTGCGCTGGAGGAAATTGAGATGAACGCTGCCCTCCCCATCAACCCCACCATCATCCGCATCATGCGTGTGCTTCGCATTGCCCGTGGTAGGTGGCCTCTCTGTGCCCTGTCCAGGGTCTATCTAGACTGTCAGTAGGCCCCAGACCCAGTGGGATGGGCTACAGTCAGGCTCCATCCTTAGCAGATGCCTGGGACATCTGCAGCCAGGGGGAAGCCTGGTCTGTAGATTGAAAGTAAAGGGGACTGGTTTCTAGGGTCCCCTGGGCTGTTGGGTCAGCTTGGCCCTGCTGACATTTGGCTCCTGCCCTAGTGCTGAAACTACTGAAGATGGCCACAGGCATGCGCGCCCTGCTGGATACTGTGGTTCAAGCTCTGCCTCAGGTAGGTTGGGGTCCAGCACCCCTGGAGGCCACCATGAGCGTTCAGGAGACGAGCTTCAGGGAGAGCATGGCACATGTCCCTTGCTTGCTTGCTGTGTCCTGAGGCCAGGGTCATGCCCGAATGTTTGGCTCAGCTGATCTGGAAGAGGTCGGAGATGGCACCCCACCTTGGTCTCAGGCTCTGGGCAAGAGCATTAGTGACTGGTGCCTGCCCAGCTGGTGCACGTGGGAGGTAAGGGGCCTCAGCAAGGCCAGCAGGGTCCAAGGTGAGCTTGCTGATGAACAGAGGACTCCAGTGGTGGCTTTTGAGCCAAATGTAGACCAGTATGCACCTTCAGCCCTGCCCCAGGCCTTCCTATCCCTGGACTGCAGGGTACATCTGCAGTGTTCAGCCCCATTCGTACCAAGCGGGAACACAGTGGAAGACACACACACACTCCACAGCCCATCCTCCACAGCCCATCCTCCACAGCCCATCCTGCTGCCTGGCCAGCCCTGCACCTGTGCCCGTGTCCTCCAGCTGACAGGCCACCAACTCAGCATGTTCCTACCCACCCAGCTCCCCACTTACTTATTCAGCCCATCACCACCTCCGTCTAACATGTACCCTTGTGTCCATATGCCCGTTCTCCAGCCCTCTGGACCGCCTGTCTCCATCTTGCCTGATACATGCTGACCTCGGCAGCATTTTTGAGCCCCATCTGAGTGACTGTGCACCATGTTTACTGTCCGTGGGGTTGGTGAGGGAGGCTAGGGCAGATTCGGGGATATGGTGCGTGCAGGTGCTGGGGCTGGCAGATTCTCATAGATGGCTGTATGAGATCCCTACTAGAGCGCCTGTCCACTGAGCACCCACCCAGTGTAGGGATTCTAAGACTGAGGTGGCCTCTGCATGGGGTAGGCATGATCCCTGAGTGGGACCCTCTAAGCCTTGGGGACCAGGCAGAGAGTAGAACAGCTCCTGGGGGAAATTAGGAGAACGAAGTAGGCATTGGAAACCATGGAAGGGCAGAGGTTGCCTCGCAGAGGGATGCTGAACCAGGAGAAGAGAGCCTCTGAGGATTGGTGGTGCCCTGGGCCCAAGAAGGTCACAGGGATTAAGCGGGACTGTAGCTGGGCTCTCTTCCCGAGGCTGGGAGTGGTGGGAAAGGGCAGAGCAGGCCAGCGCGGGGCTGACGCTGTTCTGCTTCTCTCTCGTGTAGGTAGGGAACCTTGGTCTTCTTTTCATGCTCCTGTTTTTTATCTATGCTGCCCTGGGAGTGGAGCTGTTCGGGAGGCTAGGTGAGTGTGGCCACTCTGCGATAACTGTCCCCAGGAAGGTGGCTCCTGTGTCTGTCCCCTCACCCACAGGTTTATGGAGGATGCAGGGTATTGGCCTAGACCGGGTAGGCCACTTGCTTCCCAATATGTCCGCAGACTGCCTGTTCACCTCACCAGCTCCATGCTTAGAACAGGTGCACATACTCACACCTGTGTATGCAGGCATGTCCACTCGGGCACATCCCCAGACCCATGATGTATACACCCACACTCAAGCCAGCCAGCCAGGGCCACGTTCCAGGCTGGATGTGCGCCTGGAATCCATGCACACACTAGCACACACCCATGCCTCACCCTGAACATTGTCCCTAGAAATGTCAGCAGCGGTGTGGCTTGTTGTATTATTATCTGAGACAAGTCTGCAACCTCATCCAGTCTAGGGAAGGGCTTATGTGGGACCCTCCATAGGTAGGCCGCTCACTGCTCGGCCCTTCCACTATGAGGGTCTTCTGAGGCCGTCATGTGTCCCAGTTGGACAGAGGCCATGCGGGTTGTCACAGACTGTTGTCTGCCCACCCAGAGAGGCTGAGCCCAGGCATGGCTCCCACTCAGTCATCACACACAATCATGACAAATACTTCTGAATCCTTTCTTCCCTGCCTCCAAGATTCAGTCTCCCAAGATACAGCTGGTGTGTCAGCTTGGCAGTCAAGCCACCTGTGCTCCAGGGAGCCCCATTGCTTGGTATCTTAGCAGCCATGAACAGCCATGAGCAAGGCCTAAGGCTTGAGAGGGTTTAGGGAGCTCAGGTTAGTGCTATCTGCTGAGGACAGGCCAGTGTAGAACGGAGGCCTGGGCCCCAGGTTACGCACGCACGCATGCACGCACGCACGTCCCAGCTGGCCCAGCGTGGGATGTAGTCTGCCGACCTTGTCCCAGTCCCACTGAGGCAGGAGTGCTCTGAATGGGCGGCGACTCTTCCTTGCAGAGTGCAGCGAGGACAATCCCTGTGAGGGCCTGAGCAGGCATGCTACCTTCACCAACTTCGGCATGGCCTTCCTCACATTGTTCCGAGTGTCCACTGGGGACAACTGGAATGGGATCATGAAGGTAATCGTGGGGCTGCTCCCCCTCGCCCCCTCCTTGGCTCTCACAGACACGGACGGAGGACAGAGCCGTGACCCTGCTGCCCGCCCTAGGACACACTACGAGAATGTGCCCGGGAGGACAAGCATTGCCTCAGCTACCTGCCTGCACTCTCGCCTGTCTACTTTGTCACCTTTGTGCTGGTCGCCCAGTTTGTGCTGGTCAACGTGGTGGTGGCCGTGCTCATGAAGCACCTGGAGGAGAGCAACAAGGAGGCCCGAGAGGATGCCGAGATGGATGCCGAGATTGAGCTGGAGATGGCACAGGGGTCCTCAGCCCAGCCCCCATCTCCAGCACAGGTGAGGCTTCGCAGGGACCTAGGGTTCTCCCAGGCTTTTCGGGGGTGCTGCTGAGCTGATAAGCAGCCTCCCTTGCCATAGGAAAGCCCAGGTATCCCGCCGGACACCCCGAACCTCCTGGTCGTGCGGAAGGTGTCTGTGTCCAGGATGCTCTCGCTGCCCAATGACAGCTACATGTTCCGGCCGGTGGCTCCCGCTGCCCCCCCACACCCGCACCCACTGCAGGAAGTGGAAATGGAGACCTACACTGGTAACGTCTCTTTGGGTATAGACTCTGGCAAGGATGGCAGGGAAATGGGGCCGGGCAGGGAGGATTGGGCAGATGGGAAATCGGGCAACGTGGCAGGGAGGGTGGAAGGAAAGATGGGGGCCCTGCAAGCCTCAGGCCACGAAGTTCAGATGCATCCCTGCCCCAGGCCCGGTCACCTCTGCTCACTCGCCGCCCCCGGAGCCCCGTGCCTCCTTCCAGATCCCATCAGCTGCATCCTCCCCAGCCAGGGCCAGTGACCCACTTCGTGCCCTCTCACCCCGGGGTACACCTCGCTCTCTGAGCCTCTCACGGATACTCTGTAGACAGGTAAGCGAAACCTTCATCTCACAAGAGCCCTTGGAGGTTCCCCTGGGTCCCTTTTCCCCATTCCAAGAGTAAGCGTGGCTGAGGCCCAAGAGGACAGGTGCTACATGTACCCTTAGACTTGGAATTTTCCTTCTCTGCTTAGTGGCTCTCTGGTCCTCAACCAGGTGGCTCAGCATAAGCTATCAAGAGGCCAGCTGGGGTAGCAGCGCCCCTTATGGGACTCAAGTCCCTTTCTTAGGCCAAAGTCTCAAACCCAAAGTGGCTAAGGTGCCTGCAACCCCCAGCCTGGTCCAGTCTCTGCCTAGCCTTCTCCTCAGTCCCCACGACCTGACATAAGAGCCTCTTCCAACATGAAAGCTTTTGGAAACGTCCTGTTCTTGGGGTACCACGTTGGACTGTAGGGGTTCAAGAGTGAGGAGGTGACCTGGATTAAGGTTCCCCAGGCCCAGGAAGACTCTTCAGGAGCTTAGACCCCAGGCCTCTTCTCTATGTGCCCACTTCATCCTCTGAAGTCTCGTGGTTCAGTGGGTGAGGCCCAAGTCTGGGACGTTCACATTGATAGCTCCAGTCCCACCTAGCCTAGAGAGTGGGCGCCACCTTGGAGTCCTGCCAACCCTGAGCTTCCCAGGGCTCAGATGAGAAAGGTGGGGTGCCTGACTGCTGGGTGCTAGACAGGGCATTTTAACTTGGACCTCCATGCCATTTCAGGAGGCCATGCACACCGAGTCCCTGGAAGGGCGGGTTGACGATGCTGGGGAAGACAGCATGCCAGACTGCACAGAGCCTGCTGAAAATACCTCCACGAGGCAGACATCCCTGGGCTCCCTGCCATCCCCTCCTTGCTCCCCGAGACCTGCCAGCGTCCGTACCCGAAAGCACACTTTTGGGCAGCGTTTCATCTCCAGCCGTCCTCCCACCCTGGGAGGAGATGAGGCTGAAGCAGCTGACCCAGCAGATGAAGAGGTCAGCCATATCACCAGCTCTGCCCACCCCTGGCCAGCCACAGAACCCCACAGCCTAGAGGCCTCCCCAACGGCCTCCCCTGCTGCCAAAGGTGCAGTGGGCAGTGGGAGGGACCCTCGCAAGTTCTGCAGTGTAGATGCTCAGAGTTTCCTGGATAAACCTGGTCGGGCAGATGCACAGCGGTGGTCCTCGGTGGAACTGGATAATGGAGACGGCCACCTAGAGTCCGGGGATATGAGGGGCCGGGCCTCAGAGCTCGAACCGGCTCTTGGGGCACGAAGGAAGAAGAAGATGAGTCCTCCCTGCATCTCCATTGAACCTCCCACTGAGGATGAGGGCTCCTCCCGGCCCCCTGCAGCTGAAGGAGGAAACACTACCCTGAGGCGCCGAACCCCGTCCTGTGAAGCTGCCCTCCACAGGGACTGCCCAGAGTTTGCAGAAGGCCCAGGCACTGGAGGGGACCCTATAGCTAAGGGTGAGCGCTGGGGCCAGGCCGCCTGCCGGGCAGAGCACCTGACTGTCCCCAACTTTGCCTTTGAGCCGCTGGACATGGGCGGACCCGGTGGAGACTCTTTCTTGGACAGTGACCAAAGTGTGACCCCAGAAACCAGAGTTTCCTCTTTGGGGGCTATAGTGCCTCTAGTACTAGAAACGGAACCTTCTGTGCCCTCTGGTAACCTCCCAGAAAAGGAGCAAGGACTGTACCTCACTGTGCCCCAGACCCCCTTGAAGAAACCTGGGTCTTCCCCAGCCACCCCTGCCCCAGATGACAGTGGAGATGAGCCTGTGTAGATTGAGCTGCGTGTACACAGGGCTTTGGCATTGGGGTTGTTGGCTCTCTGAAGGGTGGTAGCCCCAGTCAGGGTCATGAGTGGACCCTGGCTCAGGCCCCATTGAGGCAGAGGGACCTGGAGATGTCATCCCAGGAGAGGCAGCAGACATTCAGTCTCGGCACCATGACACAGGAGCAGCCTCGGGCCCCACGAGCCTTCCTCGTGGTGATTCAGGTTCGGGTTTTTCTGAGTTTTAAGCACCACCATCTGAAGCCGTATCAGGACCAGGTCATCATTCTCAGGAGGAGAGGCTAAGTCCTGGGAAGGACCAGAAACCCCTCATGGGCAGGAGGGCACCACAGCGCCATCCATACAACACACAGGTTTCCAATAGGGAGCACACGCTTGAGCCCCTTGGGCCCCGGTGGGCATTTGGTCCCGAGGCCACCACAACCAATATCACCTTCATTCATCATCACTCTTGTCCATCACTTGGCGTTCTTTCCTTTCGTAGCACTCCCCTCCCCATTCCATCCTCTTAGATGGTCTAGAAGCTTCCCAGTGACCCTGGGAAAGGCCACATCACCAAGGAATACTGACCCATGCAATAAGACATCACAGTTCTGACTGAGTGGGGCTTCCCATCCATCCTAGGCTGTCGGACCCGACACTCATTTGACATCCATTTTGCTTTGTGTCATCCATTTTTTACAATTCAGGTTAAATGTTGCAATAATCTGATGCAGAAAACTTGGCTTCCTAAGTCAAAGATAAGGGGAGGGAAGGGGCAAAGCAAAGCTGAATAAAACACTAACTTATTTAAGACACTTGGGTTGTGACACCTGAGTCAGAGGTCTGGAGTTGGGTGGGAGGGAGAGCCCAGCCAGCACTTGGCCATCAGGACTCCAGAGACCAGCAGCAGGAGAAGGCTTGGCAAGAAGAGGCCAGCCAGGAGGGGAATCCAGGAAAGCCCTTGCATTCCTGAGCCCCCTGGTTCCGGGACATGGTGATGGATCCAGTTTACATAGGCAGTAACTCGAGCGTAGACACCAGGGCGGTCAGGGCGGCCACAGCCCTCACCCCAGCTGACGACACCAGCCTGCTGCCAGGTCCCAGCCACCTGGCAGACCAAGGGCCCGCCAGAGTCATCCTGCAGGACAAGAGGTCAGAATGAGGATGGGATACCAAGGACTCGGGGGCTCTTGCCATGCTTCAGGCCATACCATTCTTCATGTTCTGAGCCAACTCACCTGGCAGGCATCCCCGGGGCCCTGGGCACATAGCATGTCTGGCTGGATGAGGCTGCCATTGGGGCTGCTGTACGCCTGGCTGCAGGTCTTCATGTCCACCACGGAGACCTCTACCTCCTGCAGGTTGTACGGGGGCTTCAAAGGCTCTGAGAGAAAAGAGGGTTCAAGAGAAGGCTGAGTAACCAGCCCTGCCCTGCTGGGAGTGGGCAAGTGGCAGGCACAAACCTTGTGTCGTTGCCAGCTTTCCTCCGTGCTGGCCTCATCACCCCCCAGTCTGTGGGTCGGACATGTGGACCTTGGTCTAGGCTAGTATGTGACTGGCCTTTAGGAGGAACAAGTGTTGGCACCAGTGGCTCCTGCTGCTCCCCAGGTGGCCCTTGCCTTCCCTTACCCCCGTGGGTGGAAGGGCTCCTTACCTCCCTCTCCTGTATAGCCCCAGCCTGTCACCCAGCACTGCATCCCAGGGTAGAAGTCAGCTGAGGCCTCTGGGAGGCACACAGGCTGGACCTGGCTGGAAAGGGCCACAGGGCTGTCCAGCTGCACCAGCGCAATGTCCCCGCTGGACCCTGGTGGTCCTGGGGGGCTTGAGTACAGGATGATCTGCTTCACAGTGGAGAAATGGGGAGACAGGGTGATCGTCAGCTCTCCCAAGTGCACCTGGTAATCCGATGAATTCACAGACCTGGGAGGCAGGAAGAGATGTCAGTGTCCCCCTCCAACGACGACTGACCTACCCACCACTCACTCCTGCCAACAGCCAACCAAAGTCCTGCTTGTCCTCAGCTCTTGGCACAGCAACAGCTACTGTGTACACGAGGCCTGAGCCTGGCCATGCCGTATACTTCAGGGCCCAAGGACAGCAGTCTGGGGTCCTGTCTCCACTGGCTACAAAGTGTCCAGCACAGTGGGAACCAACAATCCTCTTAAAACCAGGAAAGGCAGTTCTGGAAGTATACAAGATAAGCTGAATGGCTTCAGGCTGCCTAGGCTTAGGATACTAATGGATATAAGCTGGCTAAGTGGTCAGGATCACTCTCAAGCCCAGTGGAGGTTAAATGCACCTCCCATGGCAGGTGTGGGAAAAGGGGCCCCACCCTCGCTTGGGCTGTACACTGCCACTTCAGGTAGGTGGACCTCACTACGGTTTTCTCTGTTGAAGGGGAATCTTGGACTCAAGGGTGAGTCACGGGCTAAGCAAGGTCCTGTTTGCTGTCACTGCCTCACAAGCCCAGGCAATCAAGCCTCATCAGGTCACTCACCCAAAGAAGCAGTGGGCTGCTGTGAGCACCCATTCTGGGCTGAGCAGGGACCCTCCACACACATGCACCTTCTGTAGACGGAGGCTAGCCTGCCATGGCCATACGCCAGCTTGGGCAGCATGGCCTCCCACGATTCGGCTTCCTGCATGTGAAACCTGGGGCTGGCCACACCTTGATCCAGAGGAGGCACTGTTGGCTAGGGAATTCCAGAGACTGGCATTCTGCTCCATGCCCTTCCTCTAGGAGCCTCCATTACTCCCACTCATTAGCATCTTAGGGATTTCACAAACGTCTCTGCTCCCCATCCACTAGTCCCTCCCCAGAAGCATTGTGGGTGCGGGAAATAACAATGCGATAAAACAGTGGTTCTCAACTTTCCTGATGCCGTGACCCCTTAATACAGTTAGTTCCTCATGTGTGGTCACCCCCAATCATGAAATTATTTTCATTGCTATTTCATAACTAATTTTATTGTTATGAATCGTAATATAAGTATCTGATATACAGATGGTCTTAGAAGACCCCTGTGAGTGAGTCTTTTGACCTCCCCAAAGGGTTTATGACTCACAGGTTGGAAACTGCTGCCCCGGAAGCAGTCCATTTATGGATCTCGGAGTCTGAACACTGCCCCAAAGGGCATAGCAGACTGCTGAGAAAGAGGACTCAGTGGGGCTGAGCAGGGAGCTCACTGCCTGGAATTAAGGGGATAAGTGATGGGAGCTAAGAAAGCCCAGGAGGCGAGGGTGGGGAGGACTGGGAGGAGAAGGAATGCCTTTCTAGTGAGAATGCGGCTTCCTTTTAGAGTGATGTTTGGAACTAGATAGATGTGATATGGCAAAACACTGGAAATGTGTTAAATGCCACCAAATGCTACACTGTATCGTGGCTAAATTCAATGTAAATTTCACCTCAGTTTTTTTTTTTTTTTCTTGAAAATCTAGAGGCCATCCCACATGGGAGGCCTTCGCTCTTAATCTGTACAACAGAATGAAATTGGGCCCATGCTGATACAAAAGAAATGGAAAAGATCACATCCCTCACCCCAGAACACTAGGTAAGTCCTTTCTTAGGACTCAGGCTAACAAGATGCCTTGAATCTCTTTCCTGAGAGCAACAACAGCAGAAGAAAGGAGTGGACTGTGACGACCAGCAGGTTACACAGGAGATTCAAAGTAGCTCTGAACAATACAAAATAGCCAGAGTGGGGCAGAGCTGCAGATTCCCCGGTGAGGCTGGCCTGTGCCCCATCAGCTGCTGTACCAGAGGGGCCTGTGGCAAGAATGTGGCTTCTCTAGGCAAGGTCCATCTCCCCCACCATAGACACCGTCCCTCTGGGGCCTGCCAGGACTGCTCTCTAATCCTGAACTATCTGTTGGAGACATACCTGACCGTAGAGCTTCATGGGAGATACCTGAAGGATGGAGACAGGATTAGGGAAGTTGTCCACGGGAGTGACTCTGGTTCCATGGGCCTAACCACTGGCCCCTGCAGGGTCCCAAGGTGGCTCTGAGGTAGATGTTCCCATCCCGAGAAGCTAGAACTAGGATCTAGCCAGGTAGGTGAGGCCCAACCAGGTGGATGTGGCCTGGCCAGCAGCCATCCTGATCCCAGGGTAGAGTGGCACCAGCCACGGGCCATAAACAACAGCTGGGAGGCACTGAGTGCTGGCCCAACCTCAGCCCCTCACAACCTCTACATCCTCCTTGAGGACGGTCTTAGCAGGGTCTGTGCCTGTAGGCGTCCCCACACCTACACCCCAAGCCTCTGTCCCCTGCAATGATGGCCAAGCTACACAGGGGGGGTCCAGGCTGAGCAGAGGCTCAGCATGAGGAATTTGGCTTTTGTCCACCTAAGCCCAGACTTCAAGGAAGTCAGATCCCTCTGCATGGGCTCCCAGCTCTCAGAACTCCAGGCCAGGGTGGAAAATAAGGTAAATGCCAGGGAAGGTCCAGAGAGGAAACAGGCCAACTCCCACCCCAGGACAGGATACAAATACACCTTGTATCCTGTGCCACACTGACCCCATGCCAGCTCACTCACCAGGAACAGCCAGAAGCAATAAGAAGCCACAGGGTCCCAGCGCCATGGTACTCACAGCAGAGACAGGACCACCCCTTCTCCTGCCCAGGCCCTGGACCTGCTAGTATGGGGTGGGGTAGAGATGGCCTCATACCTGTTGTAGGGCGGGAGGGAGGAGGATCCTGTTGCATACCACTGGGGAGGAGCTCTCCCATGAAGGCAACACCCAGCCCTGGCAGCAAGGGACAAATTCAAAGACACAGAATACAACAGGGACAGAGTGGGGCCCAGCCTTCACCCACCACAACCTGAATTTCCTTCCTCCCTCCTTCTTTCTCCCTATGGAGAGGAGGCAGTGCAACCTTGGTCCCTGCCGGGTGTGGCCCAGTTGCAGTGAGTCTGGCTTCCCTCTCCATTGATCTTTTAAGGTTTCCAAGTTATTCTTTGTGTCTGAAGGACATGAAACTTCACACATAAAAGAAAGGAGCTTGTGGGCAGGTGAGATGCTTCAGTGGCTAAAGGCGCTGGCAGTAAAAGCCTGGCAACCCGAGTTTGCTGCCCAGAGCCCACACAAAGGTGGCTCTGAGGAGTTATCTCTGGCCTCCACACATGCACTGTGGCATGTACATTATTAGACAAGCACATGCTTAATGTGTGTTAAGCGTTCATATGTGTTTGTTTAAAGTGAGCTCAGTCTTGGGTGCAGGAGCTGTCCCACCCAGTACAGTATGCCAAGCCTTGTGGGCTAGGATCCCACACAAAAGCATCACAGCTTTCTGGGACCCTCCATTTGCCCCGGTGACACCCACAATGAAAACAGCCATCCCCATAGCTGTTTTAATGTACTTTAATGAAAGAGAGTACCCAGTACAACTGCATGGAGCGGGAGGTAGAGGGGACAGGAGTGACCAGAGGCTCCGATGGGACTCAGAGGGAGAACCAGAAGGAAGACGGGGGAGGCAGGGGTTCTACCTGGGTGGGAAGCAGTGAGTTAAAGACAGCGGGAGCCTGGCTCTTCCCTGACCCTGGAGGCAGCCCAGGAGTGCTCAGGGACATATCGGCAGATCCAGTTCAAGTAGTAGGTCACACGGGTGTAGATGCCAGGATGGTTAGCCTCCGCACAGCCCTCACCCCAGCTGACCACAAGGCTTGCAGCCAGGCACCCTTCACTTTGCAGACCAGCGGCCCCCCTGAGTCGCCCTGAGGAAGACAGCGCTCCATATGGAGACTGGATGGGGTGGGGTGCAGGGGGCACACAGCCCCCCCTGGCAAGAGTCATTTCTGGTATTTCCAGCACACAGCACATCATCACAGACAATGAGAACATTATCTCTCGTGCAGAGGCCAGTGTGGTACTTGCAGTCACAGAGGCTGTTTTCCACAATGGGGACCTTCACTTGCTTCAGTGGATGAGGTGGAGGGAGGGGCTCTGGGGTGAGAGAAGAGCAGCCTTTGGGAGAGATCATCAGCAACCATCCCCGGCCAGCCCTTGGAACCCTTGCCTACCCTCCAATGTTGGGGCTTGGCGAGACCTACTCTGCCTAACGGGCAGCCATCATTATCAATGTCACCCCAACCTGTCACCCAGCATGATGTTCCTGAGGGGAAGGTCTCCAAGGCAGGGGGCAGGGATGTGGAGTGGATATGGGTGGAGACATTCACAGGGTCCCCAAGCTCCAGCAGGGCACTCTCTGCCCCAACCTCAGCCGTGTAATAGCTGGGGTGTGCGATGACCCTGTTCACAGGCAGCAACTGGTGCCCATAGTGCAGATGCTGCTCCCGGAAGCTGCACCCGGAAGAACTGTGGGCTTCGGATGTGCCTAGAAAAGGACAGTCATGGCTTGGAAGGCTCCAGCCTGGACCTCAGGATCACTTGGGGACTGTGGAAATAATCTTGATCCCATCCCACCGAACCGGGCTCAGGGAGACTCACAGTCCCACCCAGTGTGCCACAGTAAGCACCCACTGTGGGTGGATGACGGAGCCGACACAGAAATGCATCCAAAAGTTGAGTTTAAATCTCAGGCTTGCCTGCCAGGGCCACTTACTCTCAGAAGCCTCGTGACCTCCCATGATGCCCACTCGCTGCTCAGCTGGGCCTGGAGAAGGACAAGGAGCAACCTCGCTGCCCTTCCTGTATTGGAGCAGCTATCCCTGGGATTCTCCAAACTCCCCCATAGCCTGTGGCCTGTGACAGTGAGGGAGAGAGACAGGGACTCACGAGAGGCAGTGTGCAATAGGCTAGCCGGGAGGGACAGTGCCAGCAGCAGCAGCAGCAGCAGCAGCAGCAGCTTTAGCATCTGGAAGCAGTGAGGAGAACAGCCTGAGTCCAGCTGGGAGGCAGGGCTGAACTGAAGCTGGCAGAAGATCAAGTCCAGAATGGAGCCAGAGCCTGAGATGGAGGGTGGGTTCAGCCCAGGAATCTGGGGTCTTGGAGCACCAGGTCACAGATGTCACAAGCTTGGTTACTCTGCTTTGGGGTGACATACAGATGCCAGGGGCTCCGGGAAAGGACTTTACCTTGGCTGTCTCTGCTCCCCTCTATTTTGCCTGTTGCCCTTTGCCTTTTCATTTTTCCAGACCAGAGTGCGTGAGAGGAGGAGCACGCCACCCTCCAATCCAGACATGAAGAAAATGACTTAGATCAAAGGCCCCCATGTAGCATGTCCCCACCACCCAGATGCCCTTCTGATGCCTGCGGGTCACATGGCTGAGTGCACAACCAGAGGACCAGCCACGCACACCCTGCATGGAGTCTTGCTGTTTTAGGCTATGAAAGGCAGAGATCCAACTGGTCTCTCTCAGGGCCCACCAGGTCTGCTCTGTGTCTTGGGGTCTCCCACCATGGACAGAGCACTGCATACCGAGGGTCCCTCTCAGCTGAGCAGGCATCGCTCAGATGGCACTCCTTCCAACTGTTGAAATGGGGATCTTGTCCCCTGTCCAGGGATGCAGAGGACATCTAAATGTTGACATACTCCAACACATTTCCCAGGAGAGACACAGGACCACCCCCAAAAGCAGCAAGGAGGTGCAATGGGTAACAGTCATTCACCTGAAGTCCTCCGAGTCCTTGGGGTCAGGCTCAGCTTTCCTGAACAGTTTTGGGAGAGAATCACATGAATCCCCTTATCAAAATAGGAACCAGCCTATTTTGGCAGAGAACTGTGCCAAGCATCCCGTTGGTGCAAGGGGCCCTACTGTCCCATCACACACAGCTCTACAGATAATCCTGCAGTGTGACCTCGGGGCCTTATCTGCGCAGGTCTCCTGATGTGGCAGGCTGCTTATCAGGCAGCTGATGAGCTGAGCCTTTCATAGGGCATTTCATCAGCTGAGGAGCAACACATGCAGAGGAGAGAAATCTGAGAAGAGGCTGCCAGCCTCCCCTCAGAAGACACCCCACCTTAAGCCACCTCCATTCCCCTACAGGGCTAGGGATGACCACTGTCCTACCTGCCTATCCACCCCACCGTCTGGATTCTCTGGCCTGCAGGTCAGGGGTTTACAGTTCTCTCCTCACCCGGAACTCCTGTCCCTCACCAGCCTGGTCCCCACTAACACCTCCTGGGTTTCTCTGAGGGCTACCCAGCCCTGCTCTCTGCACACCCCAGGGCATATTCACCTGGACCCCTTGGGTAGTGCAGGGCAGGCTCACCCTCTTACAAGACACCCCCAACACACTCTAACAGGAAGCTGACAAGGCAGATCTACAGGCATTCAAAGATGGCAAGGAGTCCTGAGGACATACGGGAGGCTCCAACCATGGAGGGCCCAGAGGGGTTAGGGCCTGCAGCCACCATTGAGGGGCTGTGGATCCTGGTACTCCAAGGAATTCTGACTGGTTCAGGCCTGAGATTAACCCAATCAGTAGCTAATGTAAGGAGGCGAATGTGGTGGCTCATGCCTATAATCCCAGGAGCAGGGTTGAGATCTGGACTGCATAGCAAGATCCTGGCTCAAAACAAAATTCAGAAAGAGCAAGGCTTTCTCAGCCTCTCAGATTCTGAGAAAATGTGTTGCCAGCGTCTTGGCTACCCTACAATCGGAAGAGAAAGCTCTTTCCCGGGAAGAACATGATCTAGGTCTGCATCAAGGAAGTTCTGGTACTGGAAATAATCTTTAAATGTGAACTTTCAAAACATTAGCTGAAAGTGATGGTTTAAAGAAACCACAAACACAAGACAATCTATTACCCTCACAGCTAGTACTAGAAAATGGTATTGACTTCCAAGTCTATTTCCCAGTTATCGGGGAAGTCTGACTGTAACCTGATCCTGTGTGTTGCAGCCTTGCTAAATTTGGGCATCCCTGCGTTAGCAGAACCCCGAGGCTTTCCTGTGCCACAGCCATCTGCAAAGCTTGGTTTGCTCCTCGTGCCACAGTCGTCAGTGTCTCCAGCAGAGGGCATGCCAGGCCAAGGAGGAGGCTGTAGGGAGCCCTCTGGGCCAACTGCCCAGGTGCAATGCTAACAGGGACTCCCCTAAGCCACCTGCCTCTTAGGCATTGACATTGAGCTCCGGCTATGCTAGGGACCCCCAGGCTTGTAATAGAAGACCCTAGGAGTGAGCAAGCATAAACTGAGTGAACCAGGATGGGCAGACTCTCTACATCAGACCTTGCCCGGTAACCTCACTCTGAGCCTTAGTTTCCCTATGGAGAGAGAGAAGGCAGGTACCCAGAGACGGAACTGGAGGCAGAAGCAGGGCTGCTGGAGCCCTATACCGACCCGGTGTGTGACTTTTGCCCTCTTTTTTTGTCTGGGGGAGAGGAGGAGGGCAATGTAGACCAGCAGCCCAAGATGGAAAGGAAGTAAACCTGGGACCGTTCGGAAGAGAGTTGTAGCCAGGGGTTTGCGGGTTTCGTTGTAGCTACAGAGACATAGATGTGAGGGGTGAGTGTGTGAACAGGGATGCATGCATCTGTGTGTGTTGTAGAGCACCGTCCTGCCAGACGACAGCCATCGTCTCTATCAGAACAGCTCTGAACTACTTACAAAAGTCTCCCAAAAGCAGGCATGTTAACTGTTGATTTCTTCGTATAAAAAAGGAATAAGCCAGGAGGTAGTGGGCACGCCTTTGATCCTAGCTTGCAGAGGCAGAGGCAGAGGCAGACAGGTCTCTGAGGTTGAGGCCAGCTTGGACTACAGAGTGAGTTTCAGAACAGCCAAGGCCACACGGAGAAACCCTGTCTTGATAAACACAAAAGAAGGAGAAATAGAGGAGGAGGAGGAGAGAGGAGGAGAGAGGGTTGTTAGATTTCGATTTTCTGGCCATATCTGTGTGCGGTTGTGTCCTGAATTCACATAGCTTCATGGGCTCGGCGTTACTAGTGTATATAGAGTAGGGGAGGTTAACTTGGGGACGGGGGGGTCTTTTTCCGCGTTGAGGTGAGACTGTTGGACTGCTTTGCCGTCACCCTCCTGTAAATAATCCCTTATCCACGTTCTGTAAGTAAGTTCAAGAAACTCATTGTTTCCCTAAGCTTGACTTTGGAATCACACTTTGATTTGTCACAAGTGTCCTTATAAGGAAAGGGGTGGCATTTGTTTAACTCTTCCCAGGGAAAGAGTTCACTGGATAGTATGTGTGCCCATGCACATTGCATAAGCACATGTCTGTGTCTGTGTGCCTGCATTGTGTATGCAGACATACATGTGTATTCCCTGGCTTTGTCTGCTGAGAAGGATGCAAATGAAGACACTCCAGGAGCTACAGGTAGCACCCATCCCTAGATACGGGTTTCTAAATATTATTTGCCAGTGGAAGGAGCCGGACTTGATGGAGAAGTTTCTGGACCAAAAGAAGTACAATATGAGCCTGCAATTATTTGCATAATTAGATAATGTAAAAGAGATGGAGCAGGAACATAAAGACAGATGCCAGCTTGCAGGAGGCCCCAGAGTACTGTTCAGAACCCTGCATAGCAAATAGAAACTGGGGGAAAGAAACACGTGGAGATTCATTGACTAAAATAGAAGATCATGAGTCAATGTAGTTATAGATAAGTGAATAGATGATTGAAATTCTGTTAAGAAATCAGCTAGAGTTTCGCTCTCCACCGGAAGTGCATGGCTAAGCGTGCAGTAATTAAAGAGGGGACGGAGGAACTTTTCCTGGGGAGGCTGAAGGCCTCTTATCAAAACAACAGACATCAGGAACTGAAACGACAGGCACTCGATAAGACCCAGCTAGGACTCAGAGTCACATCTGCGATGTTATCACCAGATGTCTGCCTTCAGCCTAATTGTGAGAAACATCAGACAGCCCTGCGTGAGCGGCATGCTACAGAATGGATCCTCAGAAAGTTTGGGGTCAGAAAAGGGACCGAGTAGCCCAAGCGCCCACTTTAGACTGTCGGGGATAGAGAGACCAAGCACACCAGGGACTCTAGGCTGGCTCCCCGCTTCCACAGTCCCACTGAGGTGGTAGCTGGGTGCCAAGCAGTGCTGGAGAATCCCTCCATGGCAGCATCTTCAGATGTGCCCTGACTCAGGTGGCTGTAGGGCAGCACAGTGGATGGATGGATGGATGGATGGATGGATGGATGGATGGATGGATGGGTAAGTAGGTAGGTAGATAGACAGACAGACAGATAAAGGACCTGGCAGTGAAAATCTGAAGAGCCCTCACATAGTCCAAACTTTTAAGTGGTCCAGAAACAAAATTCTTTGGATCAGACACATGGCACTTCTGGACATTTCTAACTGTATGAAATTGTGTGTTTGCATGTTCATGTCCGTGCAAGGGCGCATATATGTCATTCCTCAAACATATTGTCCACTTTTCATTTCTTTCTTTTCTTCCTTCCTTCCTTTTTTTTTTTTTTAGACCAGCTCTCCCAGTGGACCGGAGCTTGCCAAGCAGGCTAGCTGCCCGACGAGCCTCAGGCATCCACCATGTTCGCCTCCCCAGCACTGGGTTTATAGGAGACCACATTCAGCTTTTTGTGTGTGCACTGTGGGGATCAAACTCGGGTCCTCATGCTTACACAGCAAGCACTTGCCTGATCCCCCCCCCCCCCCCCCACAGCCTGACTGTGTTAAATTTCAAACTGTATAACAAAGTCTGACAAAACCAAGTTGTGGTGAACCAAGCCGCTGAAGCTGCGGCCTCTGCGCACAGTGCGTGGAACGTCGTGAGAGCTACCTGCATGGCGGAACTGGTGACATGCTTTTGCAGGGAGGTGGGACAGGTGGCTTGAGCAGGGTCTCACTGTGCAGCCCTAGCTGTCTTGAATGTGATGCATCCATAGCGTTCTGAGACCACTACCCCTGTCTACTTACAAAACAATGTCCCAAAGGAGAACCTAGACCTTTAAACAGTCACTCGTTCTTCCTGCCCCTCAGCCTCTGCTACTTCCTGAACCTATGGACTTTCCCATGAGTGGAATTATACAACAAATGCATGAGCCTGTGTGTTTGGCTTCTTTGGCTTAACAGAGCTGCAGGCAAATCCATGGTGTTCTTGGTTGAGCCAGTGTTTCCTTTCTTCTGTGGCCAGCAGTCTCTTGAAAATGTGAGTGTGCTGGGGAGCGGGGAGGGCGTGGAGGGTCAGTACTGCACTCCTGTAATCCCAGCACTCAGGGAGGCAGAGGCAGGTGGATCTCTGTGAGTTCGAGGCCAGCCTGCTCTACAAAGTGAGCCCAGGACAGCCAGGGCTACACAGAGAAACCCTGTCTCAAAAAAAAAAAGAGAGAGAGAGAGAAACAGAAAGAAAGAAAATGTGTGAGTGCCCTCAATTTGTTCATTAATTTCTTCAGTGGCAGCCAGTTTTTAATAGTTTCTGCCTTTGACTATTAGGAATAGTTCTGCCGTGAACATTGTGTTGCTGTATTTCAATGCTTGTTTTAAACTTGACCACCAGGCCAGCCTCGTTATGATGAGAGGCACTGATCACCAGTGTTAATGTGACTGAATTTGGACTCTCCTGAAGAGAAGTGTCCGGGCAAGTCTGTGAGGATGTACGTCGGGAGAGGATGGGGAAGAGAGGAAAGAGCCCCCTGAGTGTGGACACACCATCGGAGGGCTAAGGATCCTGGGCTGAATGAAAAGGAGGAAGGCTGAGAGCCAGCTGAGGAGCATCTTCCATCATGTCTCTCTGCTTCCTGATCGCAGATACAGTGTGACGACTCCGCTCCCACCACCATCATGAACCTCATCCCTTCTCAAATCGTGAGGCAAAGTCAATCTTCCCCTAAGTTGCTTCTGCCAGGTGTTTTTATCACAGAAAGCAACCAACACAGGGTCTGCTTTTGACCTTGCATGTTAGGGGAACCAGTCGCCCAGACTACCAGTGTTTTCTATCGTAGACGAAGAAAAGGGAGGTGCTGGGGCATACAGTTATCTTTAACTTAGTCCTCGCAGGCTGTTCCTCCCAGCAACCACTCCACTCTACATTCCTGTAGCTGCACCCGGGCCTGAAGCTGCTCGCCTCGTCTCATCGCTCTCAGCATGTGCTAAGTTCCCTTTTTAATGATTTGATTTCATTTTAACTTTAGGGTTTTTTTTTTAATCCATGTGTACACAGAAAGAGAGAGAGAGAGAGAGATGCACACAGACATGCCACAGCGTATGTGTGGAGGCCACAAGACAATTTTCAGGAGTTTGCTCTTTCTTTCCACCATGTGGAGCCCCAGGGCTCCGACTCGGGTTTGTTGGCAAGCGCCTTTACACAGCGAGCCATCTTTTTTTCCAACAGTAAAAGTTTATTTTCAATATTTTTATTGAAAATGTATTTTCTCTCATACACAGTTTCCCTTCCCTCCTTTTCTCCCAGCTATCACCCACCTACTTTCTCCCCCAGACCCACTGCCTCTCCATTTTCTCTTTAGAAAAGGGCAGTCCTCCAAGAGATGACAAAACAGGATAACACCAAGACAAAGCAAAAGCCCTCATATTGAGGCTGGGCAAAGCAGCCCAGGAGGAGGAAAAGCGCCTAGAGCAGACAAAAGTCAGAGATACTCCCACTCCCACTGTTAGGAGTCCCACAGAAACGCAAGCAAACAGCCTGTAAGTATCCACAGGGGACTGGCTCAGACCCACGCAAGCCCCCTGCTTGCCGCCTCAGTCTCTGTGAGCCTCTGTGAACTCAACTTCGGTGATTTAGTGGACCATGGTCTCCTGGTTTCCTCACCCCCTCTGACAGGAGTCATCTCGTTCCTTCTCCTCTTCGGTGGGGTTTCCCAATTTCCTAGGGGAGGCACCGATGGAGACCTCCAATTTAGACTCTCCAATAATATCTAGCTGGGGGGCTCTGCACCTGTTCTCATCTGCTGCTGCAGGAAGTCTCTCTGGTGGTGACTGGACAAGGCACCAGTTTATGAGGATAGCAAAATATCATTAAGAATCATTTCTCCTTTTTTTCCCCCAGTTGTGTTTGACTCAACCCTCGGACTCTGGGCTATCCACTCTCCAGTTCCTGACCATCCAGGTAGTGTAGGGCACAGGCTCAAGTTAAACCAAACATTGGTTGGCCACGCCCACAAGTTCTTGTGGCAAGATTTCCCCCAGCACATCTTGCAGGCAGGACAGATTGCAGGTGGAGGGTGTTGTGGCTGGGCTGGTGCCCAGGTGTCTCTTTCTGTGACTTGCAGAGACTAGATCGTTGGGCTGAAGGCTCCATGCAGGCACCAGCTTAACCTTTCAATGAGCTGTGTGGATGTTGTCCTCCGGCAACTGGGCCCCACTGTCAGTTTTCAGAGAGGGATCTTCTGTCCTAGCATCAGCCTGAGTTGTTTAGGGATCATGATGGAACCCCCTCAGCCAACAACTGAATGCAGCCCAGTCTCACCACGGGAAGGAAGCCGTGCCTAGCTACAAAAGATGGCCAGTTCAGACTCCATACCCTCCATTAGCAGGAGCGTCCTCATGGATTCCAGGACGTTTCCACTAGGTCTGCACATCACCACTGCAATGCTTCCCAATTCCAGCTGTCTCTCCCCACACTCTCTCTCTCCATCCCCATCCCCTCTCCATCCTGATTCCTCCAGCTCCCATCCCCATCTGCCCCCAGTCCACCCACAAAATTTATTCTATTTCCTCTTCCCATGGAGGTTCATATGTTCCCCT
>NW_026588752.1:7003386-7186085 GCF_907164565.1 Psammomys obesus | reverse complement strand
AGGGGAACATATGAACCTCCATGGGAAGAGGAAATAGAATAAATTTTACTAGCATGGGGAACCCTGTCTCCTCATTTTCATCCTTCCAACGGAAGGGTGGCCCTACAGGGACCTCCAGCACCTTGACAAGTGTCTCCAACAGAATCCCACTGAAAACAGACATCCCTGATGGGGCGGTGCAAATCCTCCTCCTCTGTGGGTTGCCCCCAAATCTACGACCGCCATCTAATCACAAAGAGCCTTCAGACAAACCCGGTACATTCACAACTGACTCTGAGCAGCAATCTTGGAGATTGTGAAGACAAGGGACTACCAAAGAATAACATTAGAGCATTTTGGAGAAGCCTATTTCACCTCTGCTTTTGACTAGGTCTTAAACCAGACTCAGGAAGACAAAAGTGGTCCAGACCTGTCTTACGGCAACCTGGACTTGTCATCATGGATCGTGGTGTAATGTCATCTCTGAAAGATGGTCATATTAGACATGCCTTCCATCCTCTAAACTTGCTATCCTGACATGTGTGGGCACATGTTACGCTACTCCCTGGCCTTGGCTTTCCTGCCTTGCTTTAGAGTTTCAGTCTCTCCTGTGGCGGTTCTTGTGCAGAGTTCATCACAGTGTCCTCCGGGGCTCTGTCTGAGTTCCTGGTGCTCTGTGTGAATTTGTATTGCTCTTTCCCCTCTCAGCTTTGGCCCACTGATTAAAACCGTCTATAACGGTGTGTGTGTGTGTGTGTGTGTGTGTGTGTGTGTGTGTGTGTGTGTGCATGTGTCTGTGACAGGGTTTCTCTATGTAGCCCTGGCTGTCCTGGAACTTGCTGTGCAGACCTGGATGACCTCAAACACAGAGAGACTGGCCTGCCTCTGCCTTCCACATGCAGAGATGAAAGGTGTGTGCCCATGTGAGTCGGTGGTGGAGCACACCTTTAATCCCAGCACTCGGGCGGCAGAGGCAGGAGAATCCCTGAATGTGAGGCCAGCCTGGTCTACAGAGTGAGTTCCAGGACACCCAGGGCTACTCAAGAGAAACTCTGTCTCAAAAAACTAAAAGAGGGGCACCATACTGGGTTTAGTGCCCAAAATCTTAATACTCCTCAACACACACACACACACACACACACACACACACACACACACACACTGATTTTTTATTCACTTCTAGCATCATCCTAATGTGCCCAAAAGGACAGTTTCTATTACATAAAATCTTAGAGGTTCTTTCTCAGGCTCCTTCCACATCATGGAAGTGAAGGGACTACCTATTCCCAGCATCAGCCCCTAGAAGGCTAGTGCCCTCCAGGCACTACCTAGAACCCTCACTGGACCCTGCCAGTTCCCTGGTCTTCTCCTGTGGGGTCTTTCCCTCGGCCAGTGGCCTCTTGGGCCCTGGGGGAAACTCCTCTGGTGTTCATTCATCTATTCACTCATTCATTCGTCTCACAGTTTCCAGAGCACTGCAGTCTGCAGTAAGGCTGAAGGGGTCACTGCCTCCCAAGAGCATCTCTTACAAAGACATGATACACCACATCCCAGCACCAAGGGTAATGACACGCTGCACACATCAGATCCCAGCACCCACCACCACATACCACACACATCACCACCCATCACCGAGGATGGTGACACACAGCAGACACCACATCCCATCACTGAAGGTTATGACACACCGCACACATCACATCCTGTCACCGAGGGTAACGACAGGAGCACACACCGAATCCCATCACCAAGGTAACTCTGTTGCGGGATCTCATGCAAGCTGAATCCCAAAGTGACGCTGAATTTCTTTTGTATTCTCATTATCTAAATGGAATCCTTTACCTTTCTTCAACGCATTGTGGGGTTTTGATGTTGTCAATTGTCGGTTTCATTGCTGACAGCATATGAGAGACTTTAATCCTGTTACTGAGTGAGTATCAAGAGACAGACTGTTATAGGGTTGGGAAGATGGTTTAGTGGTTAAGAGCATCGGCTGCTCTTCTAGAGGACCAAGAATTCAGTTCCCAACACCTATATGGCGGCTCACATCATCCATAACTCTGGTTTCAGAGTACTGGGTGTCTTCTTCTAATCTCCATGGACACCAGACATGCATGTGGTACACACACATGTGCAGGCCAAACCACACACACACATAAAATAAAATAGAATAAAATAAATATTTCAAATAATAATGTTTAGAGTTAGGATATTGTATCACAGACTAAAAGAGTCACCTTGAGAACCTATCCCACAGAATCTCCCTAGGCTCTTACCTTCTGTCCACATCTTCTTCAGTGCAGCTGACAGATCTCACTGATTGATCCTGAGCCAATCAGATCATTCGTCATAGGACCAGGGTCCAGAGCCCCTCACTCAGCGGTGTCTGCAGGGGCCCCCAGCCCTGGGATTTCCTGTGTGTTCCTTGTTTACCCTCTGGCCACCTGTGGGAGAATCATGAGAACCCTGTCTTGTGAGTCTTGGACTGTCGGGGCCATGTGTGGCTTTTTCAAACGGACCTTTGTGTTAGTTACACTTCTCCATATTCCCTCTTCTACTCTGCCCTTCACTGCCCCTCTCAATTGAACCCTTCCTGTTGTTCTGCTACTCCTCTAGCCCTTTATACCAGTATGTTCTGGCTTCCCTCTTTCGGAAGTACCCACCCCCTACCATGGCCCCTTTCTAAATTTCTGACCTCTGTGGGTATGCCAACTGAAACACACGTGTCTAGAGATCTAGAAACACACACAAATGAGAGAAAACATGCAGTGTTTGCAGTGTTTGAGGTGTCTGGATTACCTCACGCATAATGGTTGTTTGTAGCTCTACCCAGTCTCACTGTGGAGCCCTGGCTGGCCTGGAACTGGCTTTGTAGACCAGCCTGACCTTGAACTCACAGAGATCCACCCGCCTCTGCCCCCTGAGTGCCAGGACTCAAGGTGTGAATTATCACACAGGACCTAATTTCATTTTTCTTAACAGTTCAATATTGCACTGTGTAAATGTACCACATTTTTATTATCCATTTTTCAGTTGTTGGATATATAGAAACCTACTATTATAGAAGGTTCCAAAAATACATACTTATATAAAAATACTTTTAATCAAATAACCCTACAGTGGGAGTAGAGGGACAGTACCTCAATCAACACCCTGGCTTGAAAATATTTTTTTTGAAACAGGATTTCTCTGTATAGGAGAAACTGGCTGTCCTGGAACTCACTCCATAGACCAGGCTGGCTTTGAACTCAGAGATCCCCCTGCCCCTGCCTTCCTAATACTGAGATTAAAAGTGTGAGCCACCAACAACCACCCAGCTACCCTCCAGAACTTGTTGGTGAGATCCTTGCCAAAGACCTACATACATGAGTCACAGAACATGGAGAAATCAACCTGGGATTGACCTAGATGCTTCACCCCTACTGGGGTGCCGAAAGGTGCTAATCACAATATTAGAACAGAAAAGGAATCATCACTCTCACCCAGCAAGCTAGAATAATGCCTGGCGTGGCAAGATGTGCCCATGGAGCAAGAGTGGCAATAATGTTTCAGAAGTAACCAGCCACCTTCAGCTTGAATCCAAGACCTGCTCCATTAGAAAGAACCTTTACCTGGCACTGCTAATGCGACCAATAGCCTGTGGCTATTTAAGTCAGAAGCCCTACGGGAGAGAGAACCTACTACTAGCTAAATGGACATAGTGGATCAAAACAACTTCCAGTGACTTATTGTTATATCCAATGCATCTCTCGACCCTCCTCAGAGAAACTCCACCCTACAGGATATGACACTTAACACGGAGACCCTCAGCCGTCCAATGTGGAGAGAATAAGAGACTGTGTAGTCCTGGGTTGCACATATGGCGCTCCTCCCCAGAAGGCTCAGGAAGAGGGACAGAAAAATTATTTTTCAGAGGTGGTGGGCAACTTCAAGAGAATAGTGTTTTTGGACACAAGAAGATTGTTGCACATATGAATTCATAGCAATTGTAACAATACGCACAAGACCTACACAGTCTCAGGCTAGATAAAAATCCTACCATGGAGATGGGGGCTGGTCACAAAAATCCCACCAATAGCCGAGGAACTATTGACATGTGTTCGTTTAGCTGGGGAGGGCACAGGGAGAGTCGGTTTTCTTTATTGGTGCAATCCCAGGCAGATTCACCATACCCTAGGGCAGACTCCACTCCCAAGAGTAGTTGGGCAACACAAACTGGAATTGAGGCAGGGAGAAAACTCTTAACTGGATAGATAGATTGGTGAGGGTTGAAAGAGTGGATATGGGAAGACTTAGGGAAGGAGGTGAATTTGGTCAAAATACGTTGTATGAAATTCTCTAACAAGTAATAAAATATTTTTTGAAAGAGTGTGTTTGTTAGAGAACCAGTGGGAAGCAGAGTTACTGAACAAGACACTCTCTGACCGCCTCATGCTGCCTCCAGGAGTTCAGATGAATATGTGCCTGAGGTGTGCAGAAGGCACAACACTGTTTAGAGCCTGCAGGCAATAAGAGAGCTCCAGAAGGTGGCAGGGAAGGGGAAGGCCAGGCAGGGACAGGAGTTCAAGGTAAGGAGAGGGCTGGAGACTAGTGATCAGGAGACCAAGGAGAGTCACAGAGCAGGGTCAGCCATGAACAGGAATGGCGGGTGCCTGAGGGGAAGCTGGTGGCCTTGCTGCAATCCCCCTCCTTTCTCTGTGCTGCCCTGTCTGCTGCTGAAGCACAGATGCACTGGATGAGCAGATGATCCTGGTCAGCAGGTAAAGCCCGGAGGTCACACTGCAGGATTTATCCACAGATCTGGGTCTGGTGGAGTAGGTGGTTGACAGAGACCCCTTCTTGGCCCAGACTTGTGGGCCCTGAGTCTTAGTCACCCATTTCCTCCAGGCTTGGATTGGAGAGCGGCCTGCCCCTCCTCCAACCCCACCCTGATCTGGAAGGATAAATGGAGAGGGAACTTGAGGCTGGGTAAGGAGATTCAAAGACAACCAAGGTGGCCTCCTCTCCCAGAGCCTCTGACGTCTGCGTGCTGGCCAAGCTGACTTGAACTCCCGAAATTGGACCTACTTTCCTGCTCCCTGGTTCCTGGCCTGTTCTGCACCCGACAATCTGTTGACCCTACCCCAGCTTTTACCTCCAACTGGGCTCACATTGCTCCTCACTGTTTCCAAATGCTGAATCTGCTGCTGCTGGCACTGCCCCTGTTCAGCCTGGTGCATGCAGCCCCCGGTGAGTTCTGCCCTGGGCCCTCCCTGACCCACACAGCTCATAGACCAGGGTACTAAGATTGTCCCTACCCCCAGCTCCAGCTGTGCCAAGAGTGGGCATTGTTGGGGGACAGGAGGCACCTGGGAACAAGTGGCCCTGGCAGGTGAGCCTTCGTGCCAATGAAACCTACTGGATGCATTTCTGCGGCGGCTCCCTCATCCACCCACAGTGGGTGCTCACCGCGGCACACTGTGTGGGACCGTGAGTCTCTCTGGGCTCGGCAGGGTGGGACAAGGAATGGGTGGGAGAGTGAGGTGGGGTAGGATCCTCACACAGCATCTCTGGGTTTCTTGAGGTGGCATGGGTTTCCCAAACAAGTCTCTCTTCTCTCTAGGACTATTGCTGATCCCAACAAGTTCAGAGTACAGCTTCGAAAGCAGTACCTCTATTACCATGACCACCTGCTGGCTGTGAGCCGGATCATCACACACCCGACATTCTACACCCCCCAGAATGGGGCGGACATCGCCCTACTTGAGCTCAAGAACCCTGTAAACATTTCCAGCCATGTCCACCCCGTCTCCCTGCCTCCTGCCTCAGAGACCTTCCCCTCGGGAACATTGTGCTGGGTGACAGGCTGGGGGAACATCGACAATGATGGTATGCCGTAGGGACAGCTGAGGGCCCAGCCATGCCACATACATCCCCGTCCACCAAGTTGGCTCGGGGAGTGCAAATCTGATGACTTAGAAAGTAGGAAGGTATCAGAACAGGGCTTCCGAGTTCCGTAAGCCAGGGTAGCTAGAACAAGTTATCTGGTACCTCGAGTCTGTCTCTCCGTGTCTGAAGAGGCAGCTTGTACTCTGGAGGTTTGATTGAGGAGGAAAGAGACCACACTTATCAACAACATCACACATCTGAGGGAAGAAGCTGGCCACGACGGCAGGAACTAGCCTTTCAAGGGCTCCAGGTGTGTGGGGCTGGACAGCGCCTTTGGGAGCCTCCAGCACCAGTTTTCCTTCTCCCTAGTGGTCTTGCTTCATTTCTTTTGACAGAGCAGAGCTTTAGGGATAGGGCAGTGAGCAGGCCCTGGCTGTGGACCTCAGGATGAAGCCTTGGGACAGGACCCAGTCTCCCCATACACAGAGGTGGGTGGAGGGGCAGTGTCCAAGACCAGGGCTCCGCTGGAATCCTTTACCCAGCCTAGGCCAGAGCCAGCCGTGCTTAGGGCAGATGATGGCCTTCGCCCCTGCCCTCCACTGACCAGGTGGCTCTTTAATGACCCTCAGGACTGTCCTCCTTCTATGAATAAGGTCAGAAATCCAGGTCCAGCCTGGAGGAAGAAACCAGGTTGGCAGAGCTGGGTGAAGTGGGCCCGCCTCAAGGAGGGTCAGCAGAACTGAAAACAGGGCCAGAGAAGAGAGTTAGCTGAGCCCACCCCAGCCAGCCACCTGCCCACGTGATGGATCTTCCTTTCACCCACAGTGAGCCTGCCACCGCCATTTCCCTTGAAGGAGGTGCAAGTTCCCATTGTGGAAAACCAGCTTTGTGACCTGAAGTATCACAAAGGTGTCTACACAGGGGACAACATCCACATTGTTCGCGATGACATGCTGTGTGCTGGGAATGAAGGACACGACTCCTGCCAGGTGAGCTCATGTGCCCTCATTGCCCTGCCACCTCCACCCAGCCTTTACAAGAGCACTAACCCCTCTCCTCTCCAGGGTGACTCCGGAGGACCTCTGGTCTGCAAGGTAAATGGTACCTGGCTGCAGGCAGGTGTGGTCAGCTGGGGTGAGGGCTGTGCGCAGCCCAACAGGCCTGGCATCTACACTCGGGTCACCTATTACTTGGACTGGATCCACCGCTATGTTCCCAAGGACTTCTGAGTCACTTCCAGAGTCAAGGGAGAACCAGATCTCTGCTGTTCCCAACACGCTGCTTCCTGCCAGGGCGGCATTCCTGCCTTCTTCTCCTCCCACCTCCCCCATCCCTCTGCTCCTCCTCCTGAGCCCCGATTCTGTTCCATCTGAGCCCCTGGCCACTCCTGTCCCTTCCCCCCAGGTAGCCCCACTGTGTAGCCAGCCACCCTTTGCTATAGCTCATTAAAATGCACGAAAGCAGCCAGGGGTTTTGCTGTGTTTTTGGATGTCAACAGGGGAAAATGAAGTGCTTGGGATTGATTGCTGGGGTGACATTGCTTAAGTTTTGGGGTACCAGACCATAGGGTTTGGCTGCTACAGTGAGGCGGGACCTCCTTACCACCTGTCCATGAAGTTAACTTCTCTCTACACAAGTTCATTTCTTCTGGGTAAGGGACATCACACCCTTGGGATCCAAGAAAGAGCAGGGTCACTTTAAGAGATAAATGATGGGGCTGGGGGCTGGTGAGATGCCCCTCAGGTCCTAGCCTGAGGACCTAGGACCTACATGGTGGAAGGACAGAACACAAATTGTCCCCTTGCCTCCACACATGCAGGCCATGGTATATGCCCCCACACCTACCCCCTCCCACACACAATCATGATCACAATAAAAATGAGCAAATAAATACAATTTTAAAATGTAAAGATGCTGGGTGGTGGTGGTGGCGGCGGCAGCGGCGGCAGCGCACGCCTGTAATCCCAGCACTCTGGAGGTGGAGGAAGGTGGATGAGTTCAAGGCCAGCCTGGTCTACAGAGAGAGGTGTACAGAGAAACCCTGACTCGAAAAACAAAACAAAACAAAAAGTAAAGATAAACATGGACTGGAGAGATAACACAGTACAGAGCTTGTTCTACAAGCGGGAGAACCAGAGTTAGGTCCCCAGAATCCATAAGGAAAAAGCGAGTGTGGTAAGATATGGTTGTAGCCCATATGGAGAGACAGAAACATGCAGCCTAGAGAAATGAGAAGTTTGCAAAATCTAGACACTGTGTTTTGTTGTCTTTTTTGGAGGGGCAGTGTTCAGGATAGAGTTTCTCTGTGTAGCCCTGGCTGTCCTGGAACTCGCCCTGTAGACAAGCTGGCCTGGAATTCATAGAGATCCACCTTCCTCTGCCTTCTGAGTGCTGGGGTTAAAGGCCTGCGCCACAACCACCCAGCTAAGACATCCTGTTAAAACAAACAAACAAACAAACAAACAAAGAGGATAGCACCCTGAGGAACGACATCCAAAGTTGACCTCTGACCTTCACATGGAGGTACAGACATGTACATACATACAGAGAGAGGGGGCAGAGAGAGAGAGAGAGACAGAGAGAGAGGGGACAGCAAGGCTCTCCACAAACAAGCCAGGAAATGCAGTGAAGCCTGCACCCTTCCCCTCACTCAGGCACCACCCTGCCACCCTACAAGGTAACAAGAGGTAACAAGAGACATCCTTCTTTGCCGGAATGACAGTCCACATGACTGTGCCCAGTGGGGAGTGTCTCTGGGGCTCACCATCCCACAGACATTGTGAGGATCTCACACTGCTGAGCTCAGCGCCATCCTGCTCCTCAAAATGCCACGTGGTAGCTGCACTCAGCTGCAGCAGTGGACTTCAGGGTGTCCCCTTCGGGCCTCTCAGCTCATTACTGTCTCTGTGCACATAGGTACCTTGTCTGGAGCCTGCTGGCAAGGGACGGGGCTGGGATCTGGGGGGGCCAGATCTCCATTTGTCTAAACAATAGAAAACCGCTCCCTTGGGGAGATGTGTCTTCGCCTCCCATCAACAGTCAAGAAAAAGTGACAAGGGCTGTGCTGTTGCTAATACTGGCTGTCCCTCCTCATTTACGTGTGCGTGAGTGCATGTGTGTGTGTGTTTGTGTGTGTGTGTCTGTGTGTTTGTGTGTAAACCAGAGGTCAGCGTCAAGTGTCTTTTTTTTAATTTTCATTTTTTATGTGTACTACTGTGAAAGTGTCAGATCCCTTGGAATTGAGAATTCCCAATTGGCGTTACAAACGGTCAAACAGTTGTGAGCTGCCACGTGGTTGCTGGGAATTGAATCTGGGTCCTTTGGAAGAGCAGACAGTGCCCTTAACCACTGAGCCATCTCTCCAGCCCCTGTCACGTGTCTTTAAAAAAAAAAGTTCTCTCACTTGCCTGGGGTTTGCTCAATTAGCCTAGGCTGGCTCATCAGTATGACCAAAGGTCCTGTCTCCTACTTTCCAGCCACAGGATCACAAGTGTGTCACAATACCCAGGGTTTTTTGCTTCATTTCGTTTTACTTTGTTGTTGTTGTTGTTGTTTAAGATTTATTTATTTATTATGTATACAGCATTCTGTCTGCATGTTCAGCTGAACACCAGAAGAGGGCACTAGATTGCATTACAGATGGCTGTGAGCCACCATATGTTTGCTGGGAATTGAACTCAGGACCTTTGGAAGAGCAGCCAGTGCTCTTAATTTCTGATCCATCTCTCTAGCCTACTTTGTTGTTGTTGTTGTTGTATTTGTTGTTTAGCCTTCCTGCTCTCCTCCTAGTAATTCACCCCAACCTTCCCTCTCCCCTCTGCCTCCACTCCTCTTTAGAAAAGGGCAGGCCTCCCATGGACATCAACCTGCCATGGCATATCAAGGTACAGTAAGTCTAGGCACCTCCTCTCCTATTAAGGCTAGGCTGGGCAACCCAGTAGGAGGAAAGGGTCTCAAAAGCAGGCAACAATTCCTGCTCCCACTGAAGGAGCCCCACAAAAAAGACCAAGCTAACAACTATAACATATGTTCAGAGGGCCTAGGTCAGGCCCATGCAGGCTCCTGGGTTCTCAGTCCTGTCTCCATGAGCCCCTGTAGGCCCAGGTTAGGTGATTCTGTGGGTTTTCTTGACCCCTCTGGCTCCTACAATCCTCCCCTTCTTCCCCAGGATTTCCCAAGCTCTGCTTAATGTTTGACTCTGTGGGTCTCTACAGCTGTTTTCATCAGTTGCTGGGCTAGGCACCAATCTATGAGGGTAGCGGAGTATCGTTAGGAATCATTTCATTGCCTTTTTTTTTTTTTTTTTTGGCTGGTCATGTTTGTTTCTGTCATCTGGTCTTTGGGCTCTCCAGCCTCTGGTTCCTGACCCTCCAGGCAGTGTCAGCAGTGGGCTCACTCTCAGAGCATGGGTCTCAAGCTGGACCAGCCATTGGTCGGCCACTTTCCTGGTTACAGGAGATGGCCGATTCAGGCTGCGTATCGCCTATTGCCAGGAGTCTTAGCTAGGGTCGCTCTCCCGTATTCCTGGGAGCTCCCATTGCACTGGGTTTCTAGCTCATTCCAGAGATGCCCCTCCCCCAATACTTGTCTTTCCTATGGGTTCTTGGGAACAAAATTCAAGTCCTCATACTTACAGCACACACTTGGCTGATGAGCCATCTGCCAAGCCCTGGCTGGTCCTTTGGAGATTTTTAATGAGTAAACGTCACACAGGACACAGGCATCCTGGCTGGGAGGGCTGCCGCTCTGCTACCTGAACCTGACATCTGTGTCTTCATGCTTGTCTCATCTGGTTACAAATAAGCAGTCGTCCCATCTCTTCCAATCGTCCTTCCTTCCCTCCTTCCTTCCTTCCCTCCCTCCCTCCCTCTTTTCTTTCTTCCTTTCTTTCTTTCTTTCTTTCTTTCTTTCTTTCTTTCTTTCTTTCTCTTTCTTTCTGAAACAGGGCTTCTCTGTGTAGCTTTGGCTGTCCTGGAACTTGCTCTGTACACCAGACTGGCTTTGAACTCAGAGATCCAACTGCCTCTGCCTCCTGAGTGCTGGCGTCACAGGCACACACCACCACGCCCAGCTGCCTGCAGTTCTTTAATATATATATACATATATATTAAATATATATATATACATATATGTATATATATATATATATTTTTTTTTTTTCAATCCAGTCTCACTGTGTAGCCCAAGCTGACAACCACCTCATGGTCATCTGCTTCAGCTTCCTGAGTGCTGGGATAGCAGGTGTGTTCCGCATCCAGCACACCTACTAAACATTTGTGCAGCTTCCTGGGTTACGCCTGTATAAATAACATCAGGGTTGCTTTGAGATCCTAGGGCCGCCCAAGTCCGAGGCTACTTCCTGCTGGCAGGTTCCTTTGATGGTGCCACACTGTTTACGAAGAGGGCGGTTTCTGTGCATTCTTGGCCGGCACTGGAAACAAATGTGAGACAACCTGGATTGGGGATGCGTAATGAGGAAGATATATGCTGCAGAGTGTACTTGCCAAAATAGGATGAATATATATCATTGGCCTCTTCTAAAAATAGCCCCATTTCTTTAAATCAGCGCAACCACACAGCCTCCCTTGCTGCTTCCATGCTTTGTATTTTCTTCCTTTCCTGAACTTTTGACATGGGAGCAGCTGTGCTTAGAGAGAGAAAATTTCAGTTTTGTAACAGTATTCTCTCTCTCTCTCTCTCTCTCTCTCTCTCACTCCCTTCATATCTCTGGCTCTCTGGAAGTACTTCTATGGGGCCAACTTTTGTCCCCAACTGATAAATGTCCCTTCAGCCAGCCAGAGGGTAAATTAGAGGCTTCCAGGAGTACACAGTTCACTAGCGTCAAAGAGTCACTTCCTAAGGGGGTGGTTTGAATAAGATGGGTCCCCATAGGCTCATTTATTTGAATGCTTAATCACAGGAAGCAGAACTTAGGGAGTGGAAGAGCTTGGGAAGGATTTGAGGTGTGTTCTTGTTGGAGAGGGTGTGTGGCTAGGAGTGGGCCTTGAGGTTTCAAAGGCCACACCAGGCCCTGCCTGCTGCCTGTAGATCAGGATGTAAAGCTCTGAGCTACTGCTCCAGCCATGGTCTTCTTTGTGCCATGATGATCATGGACTAACCCTCTAAAACTGTAATCACTCCCCCAATTAAATGCTTCATTTTATAAGAGTTTTCTTAGTCTCCAGGTGTGGTGGTACACACCTGTAATCCCAGCACTTTGGGAGGCAGAGGCAGGCAAATCTCTGTGAGTTCAAGGCCAGCCTGGTCTACAAATCGAGTCCAGGATATCCAGGGCTACACAGAGAAACACTGTTTGGAAAACATTAGTTTCCTTGATCATGGTATTTCTTCACAGCAATAGAACAGTGACTAAGACATTAGGTTCCTGATGAGGACCTGTGCTGCCTCTACACAGCCAGCCTGTCCACTCTGACAGCTCTGTGCACGCCCAATCATGTGGAAAGGGAGCCTTCACTCATATCCTCTCCTGTGACCCATCATGTCACTGTCCATGTCAGGGAAGACAGCTTTTTAAGAATTGAGCCAAATAGGTCAGAGGACAAAGATTAGGCCCTAAAAACCTGGAGCTCTAAATGTGAGGTCCACAGCCTGGCTGGGATAGGGCACAGGGCAGGGACTACACTGGGCTTCCCTCTCTCTGTGTCTCAGCCCAGTGACCATTTACAGGCACACCCAAGCTCAACCCTCCTGTTTGGGGCCAAAGGGCAGCCTGAGGCAAATGGGCAGCCTGGAGGAGGAGTCAGCTCCAGCCCCACTCTCGTACGGAACCATGCAGACGGGAAGACTAGGACCCTTAGAGGGAGTTGCCACTGTGGTCCATAGCAAAGTTACTTAGCCCATGAGCCTGGGATGCAGGAGACACCAGTCGTTGAGAAAGGGTCACAAAGGCCAGGTTGTGACTTCCTTCTGCCCTTCCATCTGGTGAGGACAAAGGCCAACACAAGTCGCCAGATGATGAGGGAATGCATGGATGCACAGATGGAATTTCTTCCTGGACATCCATCCTGAGATCCAGGGTGTCCAGAACACTGCAGGGAACTAAACAAGAAAGAGGTGACCAGGTCTCTCACACTAGAGGGACAGTAGAATAGACTCCTCCTTACAGGGACCGGTGGCGGCTCTAGCGTTCAGGACTCAGAGGGTCTGTTTCATGAAGGATACCCCCCTAGCCTGGGTGACATCTCAGGTGGGCACATGACTCCCTCACCCTGACCTATCTGTGCTGGGATGAGCTGACAGCGCCTATCTCCCCAAACAGCCCCTCCTTAGACCTGCTCCTGAGGGAGGCAGGCCCTGTCACCTAGCAAGGGCCCATGATGTCCTATGCATCACTAGGTCCAACATTTAGTGTGAGTTCTTATTTTTAAAGAGGTATTTTCTTTTTAATAATGTGGGAAGAGCACTGTGTGTCTAAGCGTGCAGGTGCTCATAGAGGCCAGGAGAGGGCATTAGAAGCTCTGATCTGGGTGCTGTTCTAAACCTCCCACATCTGGCTTGTCTACAAAAGCAGGACATGCTCTGAACTGCAGAGTCATTCCTCCAGCACCTGCTGTGCAATCTTGAGCTTTGGCTTCGGGACAGGCAGGCCCATCATGTCATGCCCCATGGTGTCACGTGCTGGAAGAGGGTTGAACAACTCTCCCCAGCCTCACTTTCCCAACCATGATCTAGAGGCTGTCGGTGGAACCCCTCAACCCTGAACCGAGATTTGGAACTTAGGAAAGTCCTGTACTCTGCACTCTGGCAACAGTCCTGTTCCTGGGCCCTAGCCAGACAGGAAGCCCTGCTCAGGCAGCTACAGACTCGGTCCCTCTGACCTGAGATGGAGTCAGAAGACCCAGTGCTGGATGTGGGAATAGGGACACTGAGGGAGGTGTGTTGCCACAGACCAGAAGGCTCACACAGAGCTTTCTGAGGCGCCCCGGAGGCTGGCCCGCCCTATGTGGGGAAGCGGGTCAGGAAGGAACCGGAAGGGCTGCTTGGAGGGGAACTGCAGCCTCCCTACACTGGGAAAAGAAACTCGGGTTTCAGTGAGGGCATCACTGAAACATTCCGCACATCCTTTCTCTGCAGTACTCTGCCTCTGGGCTGGTCCCTGGCACTCTGGGACCAGCTCTGGGTTGCAGACTCCATGTGAAGACAGATGGCGATAACAGCTCTTGCCTGCAAGAGAGACTGTCGGTGACCTCACCTCCTTCCTCCTCCCTCCTCCCAACTTACAGCAGATATGAAACCCAAGGCGTCTGGGTGGTCTTGTCACCATGATAGACAGACTCCATGACCTTCTGGCCCTGACCTGGAAATGGCAAGACCCCTCAGAACTTTCAGCTCTCTTCTACTCCCATCACTTCGTTCTGTTCACTTCGTTCTGTCCATCCTCCCCTTCTGTATAATGAAACCAGTCCTCCACAGAGCATTTAAATGTTTAAAGTTCTTTGATTCAAGACATATATTATGTAGAACTCAGGAAGCAATTTTTTTAAAAAGAAGTGAAAAACATTTGCACATTCACCAAAAAAGATATGCAAATAGATAATATGGACGTGTGGTGAAATGTACACTGTTAGTCCCGACAAAGATGCTAATTAGAAACAGGGAGAACAGAGCTTGGCGTGCGGCACAGTTGGTAGAGCGCTTGTCTGACATGCAGGGGGCACTGGGTTGGAGTTGCCCGTCCAGAACAAACTGGATGTGATAGTGTTGACTTTCAACTTGACAGAACCCCCTGTGAGAAGGGCCTCTGGGCATCCCAGTGAAGAATTCTCTTCAATCACACGGATTTAGGTGGGAGCACACAGGCACCATTCCCTGGCTGGGCTCCTGAACTGTATAAATGAAGGAAGAGAACCGAGTAGCGTGCACTCATTGCTCTCCGCTCTGGTGCTGTGACTATTACATGACTACTTGCCTCGCGCCCCTGCCTCTGTGCCTTCCCCACAGTGATGGAGTGTACCTTGAACTGGGGACTGGAATAAACACTTTCACTCTTAAGTTGATTTTGTTATGATGTTTTATCAAAGCAATAGTTAAGAATGAAACTAAGACACCTGGTACGATGGTGCCCATCTGTAATCTTAGCACTGGGAAGATGAAGGCAGGAGGTTTAGGGGTTCAAGGCCAACCTAGGCTACATGAGGCTCTGTTGAGAGAGAGAGCGTGATGGGGAGGAGAAAGGAAGGAAGGAAGGAAAGAAAGAAGGAAGGAAGGAAGGAAGGAAGGAAGGAAGGAAGGAAGGAAGGAAGGAAGGAAACAGAACTAGCCTTGGTGGCTTAAGTTTGTAAGCCTAGCTCTCTAGAGTCTGAGGCAGGGGAATCACTGCAAGTTTGAAGCCGTCCTGGTCTACAGTAGGAAAAAAAAAAAAAAGCCCTGTCACAAATGAAAAACAGGAAGAAACTCTACACTGCTCTCTAGAACTCCTGAAGCTAAGCAGTTGGTAAATACCGAGACCTGATTAGAAGCCAGCCCTATCCACGGCCACAGGATGTAATCACGGCCTGAATCTGGAAGCCTGTATCCTTTAAACATTCTGTGTGAGTCCGCCATCACAGTTGTGCTCCTCCAAGAGAAAACATGTGTTTCCTTCACACAAAACACAAACTGTTAAAAGCAGCCTTACTCCTAAGAGCCCTAATTAGAAACAGCCCAAATGTCCACTAACCAGATGAGCAAATCCTGTGGATTCCTTCAACAGACAGTATCAGCCACAAGGGAAGAGCCACGACAGTTGTGTAACACATGTGTGCTCAGAAACCCAGGCCCAGAGGCACAGACCTGCTTCCTCAGCCTCAGGAAAGGCTGCCTGCCTGTGAGTGTAGAGGTGGCCTGGCCAACTTACCAAGCCAGCTTCAAAGGGTCAAAAGGACTGAAGATGTAGCCTAGTGGGAGAGTGTTTTCCCAAAACATTCAAAACCCTAGAATGGGGCATTGAATCCTGCTTTCTGAGGGCAGTCCTAGGGGCATCCACAGGCTGAGGAAGATGGTCACTCCTCAACAAGTCATCTGGCCTCCCACCAATCAGAAGCTGCCTCAGTGTGGGCATCAGGGGAACGCAACGGACCCACCCATTTCTGGCGTGATCCCAAGGGTTTCACAGGTACATCTGTGTAACAAAACTCCTAGCCTGTGTGGTCTCATAGAACCGTGGGGGGTAAGAGGGGTGCTGGGAGTCTGGGCGTGCACCCCAAACCCTGCTTCCCACTGCACCCCATCGCAGACTCCAGTCGAACACAGGCTGGGCCGTGCTCCTTCATACTGCCAGCGATCCATACAAGAGCAAACAGAAGGCAATGAAAAGAGCGGACACTCTCCAGCAAGAGCTTGACATGGGAATTTGAAGCCAGCCTGGGCCACGTAGATCTCCGTCCCCCAAAAGAAAGTAAATGAAAGAGCAAAAAGACCCTGAAAAGAGTGGGAAAGCTGCTTTCTGCCTTCTGAACACAAACAGGCCCTGCACCGGGAGGCGGTGGGCTTCGCCTCATGAACAAGCCCTTTGCACACCTACCTGTCAGGCACACCAGAACTGCAGTGCCATCCTGCCATCCTTCAGCGCCACCTGGAGGCTCTCGAAATGAACAGCAAAGAGCATTTGCCGGAGGATTTAACTCTTTGCGGCCCACCGGAAGCTTTTCCAGCTCTTTGCTTTCAGTAAAAGCCTGATGCCTTTCCTTTTGCTGTCCATCCCCTTAAAGCCATCTCCAGCCCACACATGGCAAAGATGGCAGATGAGCATGGATGGCAGGGTTTTCCCTCCCCCTTGGCCTCCCTCAGTCCCCAGTCATGAAGGTCCTGATGTGAGGGACAGAGAGAGCAGGGGTGGACACAGGCAGGTGGTTGTGTGCCCTGTAGCTGGCCACAGAACTGGCTGATTCCCAGGCTTCTGTGAGCACAGTCCACCCCCACTTCGCTGCTAAATAAGATATGGAAAGGCCAGCCTCACCCTGCAATAGCCCAGTGTGTAATTGGCGGGGGGGGGGGCTATCCCTTGCAATCCTCTTTTCCTATCACCCCTCAGGTGAAGCCTGACTGGGGCTCTTCTCACCCCCCTGCAGCTTGGGTTAATCTCTGCTGGTCTGGGTTTAGCTCCAGCCAAACCACAACACTGTCCCTCCTGTCCCCGATGTACCACAGCGCTGAAGCCCGTGCACCATCCCATGCCCATGGGCATCCTCCTTGGAAACTCAGAACCTGCTCTAGATGAGACCGCCTGCTGCCAGCTCCATCCTCGCCTGCTGACCTCTCATCGGGCAAGTTGGAAGACTTGGGGCTGGGGCTGAGACTCTGGCAGAGGGGGTACTGAGGTAGGTACTCCTTTTCCAGCCCGCTCTTCTACAGGTGACCTTATCTGTGTGTTATGAGTATACAGACTCCCAGCACAGAATGACAAAGGATGCAGGATGAAGACTTCCTGTGAGTCACTGTGCCATTGGTGATGGCTAAAGTGTTCTTTTGTCATGCTGGCCTTAAATTCTTTGTGCACAGTGTGGCCACATCTGGATTCCAAGTACACTTGGGATGCCAAGATATTGAGACCCAATGGTGACTAACTGGATACCCAACCAAGACAAGAACAAAGCACAAACAAGGTTACCTGCACAGGCAGAGAGTTCTCTCAGTACGTGGTAAACAATGAGTGTGGGCATCTTTTCCAAAGAAAAGGAGATGTAAACTCACACAAAGTCCTGAATGTGCACAAGACCTTTATTAAGAACATCCAAAAAGCAGAAGCTGCTCAGTACCTTCAGCAGCAGCATGCATAGCAAACCCCCATTCCTCTTCACCTTCCTTCTAGCCGAGAGCACCCGCCCCTGCCAGCCACCGTTTCTGCTGTCTTTGTTGGGTCAGGGATGTCCAGACTCCCAGAAGCCCAGGGGACTGCACAGGTTCAGAAGACAAAGGCTGAAGCAGTGGGTGCTGGGAGACTCTTCTGCCAACCGGCACGAGGCCGGCTGGGCTCAGGAGAACTTCTGCATCTGCTGCGTGATCCAGGGCAGGAAGGACTGCACGCGTGCATAGACCCCAGGGATGTCACTCAGGGCACAGTCATAGCCCCAGCTGACCACTCCTACTAAGTTCCAGGAGCCTGCTACCCTGCAGACCAGGGGGCCACCTGAGTCACCCTAGAAGAGGAAGAAGCACCAGTGGGTATTGGCCCTGAGGTGGGAATGGGGACAAGAAGGGGGCAGTCGATGAGACTCACAAAGCAGGTCCCTCGGCCCTCGCTGCCAGCACACAGCATGTCATCTTGGATGAACCTGTGGCTCCGGTAGCGGTGCCTGGTTGCGTTGTGGTATAGCTGCTCACAGATGGCATTGTCCACTATCTTCGCTTGAACCTGCTGCAGGCGGTAGGGAGGGGGCAGCAACTCTGGGGAAAGAGGAAGTAGGGCTGGGGGTGCATAGATCCTAACTGTGCACTATGCTGCCACTCCTCCTGGGGGCTGAGGATAGCTCATCCCTACTCAAACCCATGCCTGGAACAGTATGTACAGGAGATACCAGGGTGAAAGACCATGCCCAATCCTGACACCGAGGAGGCTAAAGATGCATTCTGTCTGCTTGCAGGGGCTGAGGAGATGGGTCAGTGGGTAAAGGCACCAGCTGCCAAGTCTGGAGAGCTGAGTTCAATCTCAGGGACTCATGTGGTAGGAAGAGAGAACAGATTCCTGCAAATTGTCTCCTGAGCTCCACATGAACGCCATGATACACATGGCCCTTCAAATAAATACATAAGTGATGTAGCAAGAATCCATCTGCCCGTAGTTCAAAAACCAGAGAGCGGAGTCGGATGTTCTAGAGGAGGAGGAAGAGGAGCAGGAGGAGGAGAGAGCACGGAGGGATAGGAAGGAGGAGGGGCTTTTGCCCCTCAAAGTTTTGGGTTCTGGGCCCAACCATGCTATTGACCTCAGGTACAGAGCTCTGATGGGCACCTGAAGTATGTGGGAAAGCAGCCAGAGGTGTTCTATATTCAGAGTAGTTCTCTGCTCCCTAGTACCTCAACGCCACCCGCCAGGGGTCGCCGGATGACAAGTTTGTCCCCCCAACACAAATCTTCCCTTGATACCTACCATACATGTGGACCCTGCCCCAGCCAGTCACCCAGCACGGGTTCCTCGAGTTGACCTCCAGAGACCCAGAGAACATCTTGACAGGCTTGATGTTGGCAGAGCAGCCCAGGGGCTTCTCCAACCTAAGCAGGGCCACGTCTGAACCCAGGACACCGTGCACATAGTCCTGATGGATGATGACCTGGCTCACACCTAGCAGCTCCTTCCCCCCGTAGAGGTACACATCCCCAGCGTGGATCCGAAAGACCGATGGGTCAGCATCTCTCCTGGGATCAGAAAGAATCTGTGACCACACGCTCTAGGTACTGTGGGCAAATTCTCCTGGACAGAATCAACAGAACCCCACACTGACACGGCCTTCCAGATTCACCCCTCGTCCTGCCCAGCACTGGATGGCAAAGGAACTCACTCGTGGATGCAGTGGGCAGCAGTCAGCACCCACTGTGGGTGGATGAGGGAGCCCCCACAGATGTGCACCCAGGAGGCAAAGTAGTAGCTGTAGATCCTCAGGCTGACCTGCCATGGCCACCTCCCCTGAGGGGCACTGTGCCCCCCCACGATGCCCACCAGCACATCCTCAGGCACAGCTGCTGCAGACAATGGGGAGAAGGTCAGGGACCCAGTGCTCAGCCTGCCACCCACACTGGGGTGGAACAGGTCACACATGTGACCCCAGGGTCCGGGGAATAGGGCTTTATGGAGTCTGTGTAGAAGGAAAGGGTGTCGTGAGGACTCACGTGAATTTCCAGCAGTGGAGGACCCAACAAAGAAGAGAGTCAGACACAGCAGGCTCAGCATCTATAGAGAGACACAGAGAGAGCATGGAGGGGGCTGGACTAGCCCTCTCTGCGTGGAGAGGGCTGCAGCCCCTGCATAGATCTGGGAGAAGATGGAAGCATGGAAGGGCATGGAGGAAGCTAGGCTTGTGTGGGTTGGGATGGAGCTGGAACCCAGAACCCATTGAGGGAATCTGGGAGGAAAGGGGATGGAGTGCTTACCATGCCAGGTCTCTGCAGCTCCCTCCTCATAGGACCTCTTGGGCCCTTTTATCCTTGAGCCGCAGGAAGTGGGCAAGGGGATTGGCCAGGCCTCTGCTTTGAGGAGGGGCTGGAAGGAAGTGGCATGTAACCTCAGGCTGGGACTGTTGGGAACCATCTCCTTCCCTGGGCCCAGGTATCCAGAATGACAGTCATAGGGGTGTAACCATCTGCTCAGAGTAGCATCATGGGGAAGTTTGGGGGAGGAGGACTGCTTGGTGCTAGTGCCAGCTCTCGGAGGGCCAGGGAAGAGAACCCTCTCCAGCTGTGTAGGTGACACTCAGACCCAGGCAAAGCAGCTCCCCTGTGCCAGGTGCAGAGAGCCATGCTGTGGACAGCGTGCGGAAGCTTCTGCGCCTACGATGTCTAGAACACAGGACCCCCCCTTCCACATACGCTTCACGGAAACTGCTCTGAGCGCCTGAGAATCTCTCCACTGTGAACATCCATAGGCAAAGCTTACAGCATTGAACACGGAACCCGTTCTTCGTAGCCACCTGTGGGAGGGTGAGGCCCATGGATCCCAAAGCTTGCCAGCAACTCGCACACTCCATTTCCCTGCCCTCAGTAACTCAGTCTTGTGTTTCCCCTCCACAATTCTTAGTGTCAGGGGTGCCCTGGAATGACCGTGGGCCCTGGCTGAACTCTCCCCCTAGTTATGGGCAGTAATTGGGGGGAATTATCTCACATAGTTTCATCATCTCACATAGTCCAAGATGGCCTCCGGGTCAGTATGTAGCCTAGGATAAACTTGAACTTCTGAGTCTCCTTTCTCGACCTCTCTATTTCCCAAGTCCTGAGGCTACAGATGTAGTTCTTGGTCCTATGCAATGCTGGGGCCTTGCGTATTTTAGGCAAGTACTCTACCCGCTCTTAGCCTCTGGCAGTTCCTTTACATACAGTACTGTGTTAGCTTTGGAACAGTGGGAAAGTTCAGGGCCCCAGTTCAAGAACCTAAAGGAGGGCCTATCCCCCATACTCAGTCAGGGAAGGTCCCTAGGTTTGCCGTGTGGCAGCCCCTTCACCGGCACTGCAGAGAATGTGGCTCCTTTGTGTGGGCACACCGGCCCCATGGGAACGAGGCCAGCCTCTTCCTCTACATCCACCATGACACTATCTTTTAGAAAGGGTCCCACCAGTCGTCAGAAACACACTCCTGCTCGTTCCCCAAGGTGACCCAAAAGCAATGCTTGATGTCTCCAAACTCTAAAAGCGGACTGAGCTCTAGGGGCGCAGGCAGTGCTGGTGGAAGGGCACCCACAGTCGCTCAGGGTTAGCTGAATTTAGGGGGTATAGAGGAAGAAGGGAGAGGCAGACCTGGCCCCGGGGTCCTTATCCAGTGAGAGCAAGTCCTGAGAGGCTGAGCTAGGTGGACAGAGCACCTGTGCACGGGGACAGTGTGAGTCCAGGGGCCCCAGCATGGGCCGGGGTACTTTGGGGGAACAGTGTAAGCCTAGCATCAGGACATAGCTGTCCCAGCTCTGGGACCCTTGTGTTGTGGCCAGGAGGGAGTGTGCTTGGGAGCCTCAGCCTGAGAGGAGCCTAGCTGTGAAGTGGCCTCCAAACCCGAATGGGCTATCAAGACTGGGAACAGCAGGCCAGGTGTAGCGGCAAACATCTTTAATCTGAGCACTCAGAAAACAGAGGCAGGTGGATCTCTGTGCATTTAAGGCCAGACTAGCCTAAAGAGTGAGCTCCAGGCTAGCCAAGGCTACATAGTGAGACCCTGTCTCAAATAATAAAACAAAACAAGACTGGGAATGGCAAAAGAGGGGAAAACAGGTCCTCTTAAAACTGCCCAATGGACAGTTGCGTGGGAGTACAAACAGGAGGTAAGTTCAGGGCTGGGCACTTTACAGTTTCCAAGAAACCTAGAAAAGCCTAGGCAGTGACCCAAAGGCTCACTCAAGGGAAACCATTTCCTGCTTGTGTGGCCATTTCAAGCCCTTGGGTGACTTATCTGTGTGAGATCTCACCTGAGGCCCCTCATTGGTGGCCTTGCTGTTGCAGTTAGGCAACAAGACCTGGGGACAGGATACCTGGCCATGCTGATAGAGGCAGGACCAGGCCACCATGAATGAGCACATCCAGTGATAGGATCAGAAAGAGCTAGGGACCACATGAGTTGGGTCCGTTAGCTCAGGAGCCACAACCTAGCCAGTGAGAGTTCCTGTCCAAGTTTTGAGCTCAGGGATGCCGTTGGGTGAAGGATGTGGTTGCCCAGGGCTGGTGTTGCAGAAAGGAGAGTTGGGACAAGGTACCAGCGCTGGAGCACCATTGTCTAAGAGTAATAACCAGAGTCCATAGAACGCTTGAGCTACAGCTTATGAGAGAGACACAGACAAGGTTTTTCCAGTGTCTCCAGATCTATCCCAACCTGCGCATGATGAGCCAGCCCCTGGATTAGGCACAGTACTTTTTCAGGACCTGAAAAGTCCTCCTCTCAAGTTCTGGGTGACCCAGGGAGAAATCTCCATTGTCCACATGAGCAGATTTGCTTAGTCACATGTGACATTGGCTCCCTCCCAGCATCCTCACACTGAAATGGGGGGAGCAGGAGCAATTTCGGGCACTGATTACCACAAGGCTGTGGTATGTGAGCAGCATGTTGGCATTCTCCCTGACTAGCATGGAAGATTCTGTGATGCAGGTTCAGGCTCAGCCTTGAGCAGATGGGAAATTGGCCCGGGAGTCAGAGACAGAGCAGGATGTCCCTGGGATTGAGAAGATGAGCTGGCCATAGGAAAGAGGCTAGGTGCTTGGGCCATTCTGCCTTGACAACTCTCCCTCACAAAGAAGCCCATCTGGCTGCATTGGCTTGCTTGTCTTGAGTGCCCAGGGCCACACTTGTCCTGGTCTCTTCTCAAGGGATCTGGCCCAGAGGTGAGCAGGGGGAAGGTCCAGGGTTGACATCCTCAGTGCCTGATGCTATGTGTGGCCTTGGGGAAAGCATTCTCTTCTCTGTTCTGAATCCAGAGTGCAGGGGCAATCCCACTTGCCCCGGGAGAAGGGAGTTGTTCCCATGGGCTGTGAAACAGTGAATGTCCCTAGGAAAAGTCCCAGGGAGTGATTACCGGTCATTATTTTCCAAAAGTGAGTTTACCAAGAACATGATAGAAAAGGCTCCGCACTAATAGGTTTATTTGCCCCAAGATTGCATCAGGAACCAGCCTGTCGTGTATTCATAATCGTACCTGACAAGGGCACCCAGACCATGGCTCAGCCCTGACAATGACCAGGAGTAGCTGAAACATCTCCATGAAAATTGCAGCAGCATTCAATTATGATTTTTCTCCATTTAATTTTCTTGTCTTTTACATTTAATTGTCTCATCTTTTAAAGAGCATTTGCTACTTACAAAGCAATGATGTCAGACTAGGGACATAACTCAGTGGCAGAGTGCTTGTCCATTGTCCACACAATTCTGGTTTCACCCCCCCAGCACTGTAGCAGGAAAAAAAAAACACCCAAGCAACGGTGTCCATTGATGAAAACCTAATTCCTTGTTTTACAGATAATGACTGAACAGTTTGTGGGAAGGGCAGGTGTGGAACAACTCCAGCTTTCACTCTTACAACCACTTCCAAGTGTGTGCTCCCCTAGAAGTTCCATGCAGGCACCCCTCAGCTACTCCTGCAGAGGACACTACCCCTGCGTCTTCCCAGTGTATGAGGAGAAGGACCCATCTGGACATGTAGCAGGGGGCATGGTACCCACTGAGGCTGGTGAAGGTGCATCCACAGGATGCTACCCGGTCCCCTGAGGATGGCTGTCAGAGCCCTTGCTAGGGGAAGCTACCATCATCATCATCACTAAGAGCTGTGGAGAGGAGTCAGAGGGTGGTATCACCTGGGTACCCCTTTGGAAGCCCATTCCATCCTATAAAGCAGTGGTTCTCAATCTTCTCAGTGCGGCCATGCTTTAATGCAGTTCCTCATGTTGTGATGACCCCCGATCATTATTTTTTTTTCATTGCTTACTTCATAACCATAATTTTGCTACTGCTATGAATCATAATGTAAATATCTGTGTTTTCTGGTGGTCTTAGGTGGCCCCACAGGTTGAGAACAGCTGCTATAAAGGAAAATGGTGTGAGTTTACCTCCCCTCCACCTTCTATATCAAGTGTGATCAACTTTCTGAGCCTCCAGACCAATGCTACCCAGTGAAACTTGGTAAGAAGTCCCGGGTGCCCGTGGAGGCTGCTGTAGCACATCCCTTTTCCCCAGCACTTGGGAAGCTACAAGTCTGAGGCAGTGGCCTCCATAATGAGTTTCAGGCCAGCCAAGGCTACATAGAAAGATCCTGTGTCAGAGGGGATGGGGGAAAGAGCCAGGCGATATGACTGTCAGCAGGCAAAAGCTAGCTGTCAAGCCTGGCAATCTGAGTCCCATCCCTGAGACCCACATAGTAGGAGGGAGATGACCTCTACAAGTTGTCTTCTGACCTCCACGTGTGCACCCTTCTTCCTCTACACCCTCCCCCATCACACACTCACCTGTGATCACTAACTTTGGGGCAGAAACTGAGGAACTATTTCTGTACCCTGATAGGTAGACCAGGGGGACGTAGGCTTACATGCCCTTCTGAAGGGCAGTGGGACACCTTTAGTCTAGGTGCTGACAAGTATTGTCTTCCCATTACAGATATTAGGCTCCCTGTGAGCCACACAGAACTACTTCAAGAGCCACTGAGTGCCACAGCAGGCAGGGGCATCCGAGGCCACACGGAGCACAGCTGAGCCCACCAATCACATCCCCCAGCCCTGCCTTCCACTGTGTCACAGGCAGAAAAGAAAATCCTTGGGGTACACAGAAAGGGTCTCAAGCACAGGTTGTCAGGAGCCAGACTCCACATCAGTCAGAGGAGAAGTGCCCATTGCCCCACAGCCCTAGCCACCCTGTCTTTTCAGGAGCCTGAGGACCCACTCCTCATACCCAGGAAGCGGGGGGAATTACAAGAAAAAGGGCCAGGTCAACCCAGTTCCAGCACCCTGAGAGCCGCTATAGCCACAGTCCAGAGACTCCAGGTTCTGCTACCCTCTGCCGTCTGACGTTGAAGCGGTGTCACCCAGGTTGTGTGCTACAGAAAATCCTTTTTCTTCCTTCCTCGCCAACCAGGAGAGGTGCCGGAAGCACAGGGCAGGTCTTGCTCGTGGTGGGATGTGAGAGAGAAATGCAGGCCTGTGTGTATGTATTTTCAGAGAGTGCATGGTGGCTCTGAGGACATCCGTTGTGGCACTGTCCCGATGCCTACAGGAACCCTGGGGACCAGGTGGCTACCAGTCTCTCTGAAGTGACCACCTCTGTCTCATTGCTCTGCCCAGCTACAGGCAAGAAAGGGAAAGAAACCATACTAAAGGCACCTGCTTCCCTTCCGAAGAACAGGAGCCAGATCAGCCCCGCAGGACTGCAACCTAATGCCCCCTGCAGACTCAGCAAAGCCCCCCCCCCCAGCCTCTTCCATCCCCTCTCAACTCCTGACCCCAGAATCTTGAGATAAACCTCATCTGAGTTTAGCATTTATCAGGCACCTCCCATCTCCTACGTGCCACAAAGGCCAGTGCAAATGGCTGCGCAGCACACCTGATGACCTCTGCAGACCAGCAGCTCCTGGGTGGAGGCTTGGGATGAAAGAACAGCCCTGCTTGAGTCTGAGGTGAAAGCTCCCACCCAATCCACCCTTCTTCTTTTGCTGCTCAGAGTGAAAAGGGTTAGTCGGCCCCTCCCCACCATGAACCCAGAGTCAGAACTTCTGTGCAGCCGGTGGCCCTCAACCTAGATCTTAGACAGCTGCCTCTATGCATAATTCAAGGCAGCAGCCCAAGCCGTGTAGATAACCTTAGCCACACTGAGTCTGCAGTAAAATGAAAGGAGGTACAGGAAGAAAACCAATATCGCAGCAGCCTCCTGGCCCCATGGTGACATTGATGAGGGTCAGGGTCACACTGGTGCAAGGATGGGTGTCACCACAGCCAGGTTCCCGGGTGCTAGGTGCTTGGGAGACACACATCTGCCTGACAACCATCCAGGGTACCTAGGGACCAGGGACCAGGACGCAGTGCAGACCTGCCTGAGCCCACCTCTGCTAAGTTCAGCCCTCGGTTTCCTTGTCTAGGAAACTAGTAAAACTGCACCCACAGGTGTTTCCACTAGACATCAATGGATTTGTATTCACACGAAAACTTGAACATGAATGTGTTTATTTAGGAAGCCAGGAAACAGAGCCATGTCCTTCAGTAGACAGTGCTCGGCACACTGGGCGCTTACACTCCAGAGCCTGCCCATCCACTCTGCCCATCCACTCTGCAACTGTGATGAAAGCCGACCCATCCTCAGCTGACCAGCACACGACCAGCACCTGGGCTCAAGGGAACTTCTGTATCTGCCGCCTGATCCAGGGCAGGAAGGGTTGCACACGTGCATAGACTCCAGGAATGTCATTCAGGGCACAGTCATAGCCCCAGCTGACCACTCCCACCAGGGTCCATGAGCCTGCCACATTGCAGACCAGAGGGCCACCTGAGTCTCCCTGGGAGAAAAAGAAGCACTGATGGTTATTGGCCCCGACGTGGGGATGGGGGTGGAGGGGGGAGGTGGGTGGGACTCACATAGCAGGAGTCTCGACCCTCACTGCTTGTGCACAGCATGTCCTGTAGGATCAGTCTCCGGCCCTCATAGTGCTACCCAGAGGCATCGTGGTACAGCTTCTCATGAAGGTCGTTGTCCACTATCTTCACCTGCACCTGCTGCAGGTGGTAGAGAGGAGGCAGCGATCCTGAGGGAAGAGAGGTGTGGCTGGTGGTGCAGAGAGTCCCCGCCTACCCCACAATCCTGCTGCTCCAGCTGGGGATAGAGAGGAGGCCTGTCTCCAGCACAGCTCCATCCCTGGCGGAGCTCAGCTCCCTTCCTGAGCCTCAGCATCCCCGTTCTGGAAAAGAATTTCTAGACTCCAGCCTGAAGGGTCCATGTCCACCTATAACTTCTAGGACTTCTATACATGGATTCTGTCTGGTTGCCTGTCAAGGGCCAAATACGCAGGGTTTTTTGTTTTTTTTTTTTTTTTGTTTTTTTTTCTGGTATTTTCTCTAAGATAATTTATTATAAGTTGGAAAATAAGAAGCAACGATTCCACCTCAGATTGTAGCTTCTGGATCCAACTGTGGCCTCAGGTATAGAGACTCTGATGGACATCTGGAATTAGCCTGGAGGTGTAGCTCTCAGTCCATGTTTGTCAGCCACAGTTGATCTCCTCTCCGGATCCTGCTTCCAAGACCTTGGTACCACCCACCGGGCATCCTCGGATGCCACGTTTGTCCCCACAGCTCGAATCCTTCCCCAGTACTTACATGCTCGCTGCACCCCAGCCAGTCAACCAGCACACATACTTCTGGCTGACCTCAAAGAGACTCAGAGGACAGCTTGACAGGCTTGGCATTATCAGAGGGCTGCACAGATTCCATCAGCTGGAGCAGGGCTACATCGGAACCCAGGCCAGGATAGACAAAGTCTGGGCGAACAATGACCCTGCTCACACCCAGCAGCTCCTTCCCCCCGTAGAGGTACACATCCCCAGCGTGGATCCGAAAGACCGATGGGTCAGCATCTCTCCTGGGATCAGAAAGAATCTGTGATCACACGCTCTAGGTACTGTGGGCAAGTTCTCCTAGACAGAATCAACAGAACCCCACGCTGACACGGCCTTCCAGATTCACCCCTCGTCCTGCCCAGCACTGGATGGCAAAGGAACTCACTCGTGGATGCAGTGGGCAGCAGTCAGCACCCACTGTGGGTGGATGAGGGAGCCCCCACAGTTGTGCACCCAGGAGGCAAAGTAGTAGCTGTAGGTCCTCAGGCTGACCTGCCATGGCCACCTCCCCTGAGGAGCACTGTGGCCCCCCACGATGCCCACCAGCACATCCTCAGGCACAGCTGCTGCAGATGGGGAGCAGCTGTGGGGAGAAGGTCAGGGACCCAGTGCTCAGCCTGCCACCCACACTGGGGCGGAACAGGTAGCACATGTGTCTCCATGATGCTGGGGACAGAGCTTCAGGGAGCCTCTGTAGAATGGAGGGAGGAACGCCAGGAATAAGGACTAACCTGGGGTTGCAGCAATGAAACACCTGAGAAAGAAGAAGGTCAGACACAGCTGGCTCAGCATCTGTAGAGAGGGGTGCTGGGGTGGGGGGCTAGAGGGGTCTAGCAGTAGCCTGGGTCAGGATGGAGAGAGCTGAAGCCCTTAGAATGATTCTGGGCATAGAGGCATGGAGAGGACTGGGCTTTGCCTGGGTTGGGCTAGGGAATATTGGAATCCAAAGCCAGTTGGAGGCATCTGGGAGAGAAGAGGACAGTGCCTTTACCCTGCCAGGTCTCCATAACTTCCTCCTGCTTAGGCCTCTCAGCCCCTTTATCCTCAACCCCAGGAAGCTGGCAGGGGGCTTGGCCAGGCCCCTGCTTAGAGGAAGAGATGGGAGGAAGTGGTGTTTGACCTCAGGAAGGATGGGAAGGGGCTGAAGGGACCTGAAGCCCTTCGTCACCAAGGTTACATGGATGTCCCACCTGCTTCCAGTAGCATCACCAGGAGAGAGCTGTGGCTCAGGCTGGTGTCTCAGAAGCACCAGGTGTCTCTGACACAGCTTGTGCTTCAGGGACGAGACAAGCCCTCATCCGTCTCGTGAGCTCCGAGACACCGGTGGAGCGACTCCTCCCGTCCCCGTGCTGGGAGACCCGACCCATGTGCCCACACAGTGCATCCTGCAGGGACTGCCCCAGGGCGTTCTGCATGGATGGCCTCACTGCTTCAGTGGACAGCTGAGGCTTAAGCGCCAAGTGCTGGTCGTGGACACCCACAACCCAGGACAGTGGCTGTGACTAAGTTTACTGTCAAGTCCGAGAACAGATGTTACCTGGAGCCTACAGTAAGCCAAGCCAAGTGCTCCTGTTTGTGGACCAAGTGGACAGTGCCTGTCTGCAGCCTTCTTCCGGCTGCTGGAGTGTTTAGGTCAGTGAAGGGTCCTGCAGGAGTCCCAGGGCACCTCTACACTCAAGGACAGGCCGTGTATCTGCCCCACTCCTGTCTCTACAATGGAATTTTCTCCTCTAGGGTCAAAGGGACACCTAGCTAGCTGGCCTCTGGAAGCTCTGTGCTCCTGGCATGAACTCACATGCCACCTGGGTCCCATGCTCAACCCAGCTCCTCACAGGGGAGGTATCTGACAGCACCTGAGGGCATTTCTGGTTTGGAGCCCGTCTGAAGGCATCGCTGGCACTCACTAGGCAGTGGTCAGGGGTGCTGCCAGACCCTGGGGTTCTCCCGCTTCACATCTCTACTGTGTCCCAATAAAATGACCCCAGTCTGGCTGCAAACACATCCCATCCCACCCACCTGTGGTCAACACAAGGATGCCAAAGAAGGTTCTAGACCTTAGCTGAGAAATTGTCAGTAACTGGCTCCCTGCAGTGTCCCTACTGTCCACATAGGAGGATCGGGACACCCACTGTCCCCTCTGACTGGGCCTGTCAGAGGCAGCTCAGAGCCAAGCTGCGGACTCACCTTGGCTCCAGAAATGCCAGGTCCCCTGGTATAAGCACTAGCCACAGGTATTGTGAGAACCCTCAAAGGAGATGGGTGTGCCCAGGATTGCCCAAGACACAGGTTCTTGGGGACTCAGTGGCAAAAGGATGTCTCAGGTAGAAGCGAGCTAGATAATTCCCACACCCCTGAGCAAGAGGAAGGGTTTACATGCTAAGCTGGACAACGTGAGCCACAGCTACCTCAGACCTGAAGTCTGCACCTTGGCTTCCTCAAACACTATTAACAAGTCCAGGGTCAGTACAAACGCAATATGGGCATCAGAGCTTGACAGGAAATGCTTGGATGACTACCATAACAACAGAGTCAGGCCACCATTATCACACACAATGATAGGATCAGAAAGAATCAGGAGCCATATGGTGGTGGGGTGCAGAAGTTACCAAAGGGGCAATGGACTGGCCAATGAGGGGTTGTGACCAGGTTCTGTGCTTGGGGATGCCGTTAGAAGGATGTGGCTACCCGGGGGTTTCTGTTGCAAGAAGGGATGTTGGGCAGAGACTGGGACAAGGGAACAACACTGGGCACCAGGGTCTCAGAGCAAAGGGTCCACCAAGGCATAGGAGAAAGGTAAAACCATGTTTTCCCTGCATGGCCCACTGCATCCCAGCCCTAAGGACAAGGAGAATGTACATTAGTGATAAACTTAGCGCTGGGAAAAGTGCCTTCGAAAGATGTGAGGTGTCAAACTGAGGGGTCGGGAGTTAGATGGGTCCCTGACAGGATGATAGATAGGGAGGGGGGCTCAGCTAGGTAGTAAAGATAGCAAGAGAGGCTGGAGAGATGGTGCTGGCTGCTCTTTCAGAGGACCTGAGTTCGATTCCAAGAACCTGTGAGAACAGCTCAAAATCACCTGTACGTCCAGCTCCTGGGGTTTCCAACACCTCTGGCAGCCTTGGTTACCTGCATATGTACAAATCATACATAGTTAAAGATAATAAAAAAATCAACCTTAAAGGGGAAACGGCAAACTTCCAATATGGCAATAGTCCACCTTCTTCCTCAGCCTCCTGACCTGAGACAAAACCTGGCAGATTAAAACAAAGGCCTGGCAGGGTCTTTTTCTCCTGCCAGGAGAACTCCTGTCCTGACAAGTTGAAGGTCTGTCTGGTTGGGACATTGTTCATGAGAATTCCTGGAAATAAACTGTGTCTGCAAAAACTGACTAACTAAAACTACAGTGATGTGGAGAAGTTGGAATGTTGCAGGTCTGGAAGCTACTTATCTTCTCTTGGGCTAGCTCTGGCTCCCAGAACAACCCCTTCGCCCACCTCTATGTCTGACTCAACATCCCATGAATAATAGATAAAGGAATCTGGGGATGGAGAGATAGTTCAATGGTTAACGCTAACTGTTCTTCCAAAGGATCCAGGTTCAGTTCCCAGGACCCACATGGCAGCTCACAACTGTCTGTGTAACACCAGCAGGATCCAATGCCCTTACACAGACACACATGAAGGCAAAACACCAACGCACATAAGATAAAAATAAATAAAAAAATCATTGAAAGGAATCTTTGGAATCTATTAATTTAACAGACCACTGGTTTACACAAGCCCCAAAGCTAAGAATGGCATCAGACATCTTAGGCCTATAGAAAAGCCTCTCCCTTCTTGCTGTAACCTCTTACCTGGTGTTCCCACCAATGCTTTGTTGTTGTTGTTTTGTTTTGTTTTTCAAGGCAGGGTTTCTCTGTGTAGCCCTGGCTGTCCTGGAACTTGCTCTGCAGACCAGACCAGCCTTGAAACTCAGAGATCTGCCTGCCTCTACCTCCTGAGTGATGGGATTAAAGATGTGCGCCACCACTATCCAGCCACACCAATGTATTTAAAACTTGCCTTGATTTATGACTTTCTTTGTTCTGTAAAACTATAACATTTCATGAAACTGCTTCCACATTGGGACATGGAATTTAGGGTAACCTAAATCTTATTGTAACCTGCTTAAATTCTATAGTCCCTCTGTTGAGACCTACTTTATTTCTTAGCATAACTGACTCCTCTGTTAACACCTGCTGTAACCGTTAGCATATCAGAAGCCATTTTGCCTGCAAGACTCCATTTTGATTATGTCTCTATGATTTTATTTCTCAAAACAAGAAGCTAGAGAGATGGCTGAGGTATACTTTGTTACCTGGACACTCTATGAAGTCCCCCAGCTACAGAACCAATCAAATTAAAGGTCAATTAGAAAAGCTTGATCTAGCTAGTCAAAATGATGTAATGTTGCTTGCTCTACCTGGATAGTTGGTTGCGTTTTTGTTACTTAGTTGTTACCTAGTTGCAGTTTGTTTCTTACACCTGGTTACAGTTTTGTTACCTGGTTGCTTCCTGGTTACAGGTTTTTTGTGTTTGTTTGTTTGTTTGTTTTGTATTAAAAAACCTGTTTCTGTTTAGCGGTCAATAAACCTCTGTTGAGTTGAGTGTGGTGTCTGAGTGCTAATCTGTGGTCCTCAGCTGTGGTCACTCAAAATGGCTGCAGAATGGACTGTCTCGTACTCCCTTTAAGATGAGAACTGTGTTTTTTGTGTTGATAACATGTTTCCCCACAAAATGTGGGCCTATCAGCCACCCTGCCTTTGTTCAAACTGATCAACTCTAAAGTATGATACAAAAGCACCTCACAGAGACCCTTATAAATAAATAAATAAATAAATAAATAAATAAATAAATAAATAAATAACCTAGTCCTCAAGGAGAAGCCAGCTTAAATATTCCTTTAATGTTTTCTACTTTTATTTTATTTCATTAGGTTTATTTATTTTACTTTGTGTGTATGAGTATTTTGCCTGTACGCATGCATGCCTATTGTATTGTCTGGAACTGGGGTTACAGATGGTTAGAGCTGGGACTTGAATCCCATCCTCTGTATGGGGATATAAGAGCAACAAGCACTCTTAACCTCAGCCATCTCTCTAGCTTCTTGCTTTCCACTTTTAATTTGGCTCTTTTTAAAATTGGCTTATTGAGGATGAGTGGCTGGACCTGTGTTGGGACACAGGTTGTGATCTGGCTAGTTTTATGTCAACATGGACACAAGCTGGAGGGAGCCTCAACTGAGAAAACACCTCCTTAAGATTTGGCTGTAAGGCATTTTCCTAATTAGTAGTTGATGGAGGAGGGCCAAGTTGCTTTGGTCATGTGTTCATCACAGCAAAAGTAACCCTAACTAAGACAACCCCCAAGTTTTATACAAAATGTTAACCAGGAAGGGCCATAGGTAGATTTTGGGGTATCTACTAGTTACACTTAGTTGGCCTCAGCAGAGGAGAGCTGGAAACTCTCAGCAGCTGCTGAGTCATTTACTCCAGGGACAATCTCCTCTACCCCTTGAAGGAGAGTTTGGACTTTGAAGAAAATCTGAACCTTTGAAAGTCTCTCTTTCTTTCTTTTTTTTTTTTTTTTTTTTTTTTTTTTTTTTTTTTTTTTTTTTTTTTGGTTGGTTGGTTTTTAAGACAGGGTTTCTCTGTGCAGCCTTGGCTGTCCTGGAACTCTCTCTGTAGACCAGGCTGGCCTCGAACTCACAGAGATCTACCTGCCTCTGCCTCCTGGGTGCTGAAATTAAAGGTGTGAGCCACCCCACCAGGCTGGGAAGTCTCTTTTTTTTTCCTGGTGCACCTCAGACTTTTGTTAACCCCACCATCACCCAAATTCTTTGGTCAAATTATGCAAGCTTTATTTTCTATCAGACAGAGCTATCTCCCAAAAGCAGGTTTTGAGAAAATAGCATTGAAAGGGAGAAGGTGGGGTTCATGTCAGCCCCCAAACTGCAAGGCTTGGAGGGGGTTTCAAGGGTTGGGGGATTTCCAGAGGAATTTTGGTAAGGTATGAACTTGGCTGAACATTTCAAAATTATTTGGCAGAGTGTCTTATCAGGTTGGATAAGGTCCAGGGTATAGGGTGTGGAACATGTCAAATTCCAGGAAATAGGTCAACCAGTCAAATTTAAGTTTTACAGAAAATAGGAATAAACTTATTTTGACCTTGTATTGAGATAGCTTCTAATCTTAAACTGAAGTCAGGCTACTTTGTCACTTTGCTCTCCTGCTTGTGTTTGGATGCTTTTGAGCAATGTTTTGTTGTTGCTGCTGTTATTTTTGTTGCTTGCTTGCTTGCTTTTGTCATTGTTTGTCTTGTTTGAGACATGGTCTCATCATGTAGCCTTGGCTGGCCAGGAACTCTCAAGTTCCTGGCTGGCCTCAAACTCATAGAGATTCGCCTGCCTCTGCCGCTCAAGTGCTAGAATTAAAGTGTTACCATGCCCAGATCAATTTGAGGTTCTTTTGAAACATTTTTCAGTAGTTGTCACCTGGTACCTGGCTTTGACTTTCTATGTTCTGGAACAATATATGGGGGGGGGGGGTATTGTTAAACAGAGAAACATGGTGTCCGTGGTGGTGAAAGGGAGATCTGTCAGTCACTGGAACCTGACTGTCATTCAAAGTCAGGTAGAGAGGCAGAGGTAGAGAGGCAGAGGTAGAGAGGCAGAGGTCTACCATTCCTGCAGTGAGTGGCTTCAGGGAGACATAGTCTTGGGTTTGCTTTTTCCCCGGCTACGACCTATGCAGAAGGGACCTGTCAGCTTCATGTGGGAACATGGCTTTATAGAGTGATGAGTCTCTTAAAAGGACAGGCTCAAAATCTAACCATAATGTCATTTCTAGAACAGGCGTTGTCAATGTGAAAGCTCTTTTGAGTAAATCTGGAATTCTGTTTGGGAAATATTTGGGACATCTACCATGGGGCAGAAAAGGTTTGGGCTCTCTTGAGCAGCTGGGTTCTATTGGACTGATTGAAATAGAGAAACAAGAGTCTTGAGATATGCCATGGTAATATTGAAAACCATGAGAATATTGTGTTGGGGTATCTGCCAAGGAGAGCTGCAGAGTGGAAACTGCCTGAGAGAGAAGTGTGTTGCACCGGAGGGACAGTGCCATCTGTGCCCTTTGACATGGGGCATGGAGCCACAGGATTTAGAGTGTGCCCGATGGGTTTTAGTCTTGCTTTTGCCCAGTATTTCCAGCCTATGCTCCCTTTTCTCCATTTTGGAATGTGAGAACATTACAGCACAGATGAAACATTCGTCCACGGCCACAGAGTGAAGGAGGACTATCCAGTCTGCAGGGCTTCAGTCTGAGCTCTTTGACTCAGCCCTGGGCTCTTTACCACAGTGGCCAAATGATCGTATCTTTATTGTCAGAGGAAAAAAAAAAAACTGTTTGTGTGTGTGGTACTGGAGATTAGACTCAGTGCCTCATTCATGTCAACTAAGCTACATCCTCAACCACAAGAGAATACTTTAAAATAAAATAAAACTTGAGCTGGGCAGTGGTGGCACACACCATTAATCCCAGCATTCAGGAGGCAGAGGCAAAGCAAGATCTCGGAGTTCTGAGGCCAGCCTGGTCTACAGAATGAGTTCCAGGACAGCCAGGGCTACACAGAGAAACCTGTCTCAAAAATAAAAATAAAAAACTTGAAAAAATCCTGTCCTTTGAACAGTGAACATTTTTTTTTTCTTCCTCCTTTATTTTTTGTGGGTTGATTTAATTTTCAGACTAGCCAATTGAATTAAGCCTGTGAGGTCAGCCCCCAGGAAATGGGGGAAAGGCGCAGTCACTACCTGAGTTAGAGTAAAACACAAACGGAAGCTGGGTGGTGGTGGCACACGCCTTTAATCCCAGCACTTCAGAGGCAGGGGTAGACAGATCTCTGTGAGTTCGAGGCCAGCCTGGTCTACAAAGTGAGTCCAGGACAGCCAGGGCTACACAGAGAAACCCTGTCTCAAGAAAGCAAACAAACAAAGCACTTCCAGTCTTCATGTGTTCCATCTTCTGAGCACACCCTCTTGATTAAGAGTTAAGTTTGCCTTGTCTGGCTACTTCAGTTGGAGTGGTGGTCGCTTTCTTTGTGATCCGGAAATCATTTCTAACGGGAACTATGTTTGACTCCTGAGTTTTTTTTTATTTGTTTGTTTTGGTTTTCTTTTCTTTTCTTTTCTTTTTTCACAGCCTTGGCCGTCCTGGACTCACTTTGTAGACCAGGCTAGCCTCAACCTCACAGAGATTAACCTTCCTCTGCCTCCCCAAGCGCTGGGATCACAGGTGTGTTCCACTGTGCCCGCCTGGCTTAGTTATTTTTTAAATGTTATGTATGTGGAGGTTTCGCCTGCATTTATAATGCATACCTGCACTTGCATACCTACCCCTACGGTGGCCAGAAGAGGGCACACGATCCTATAGAACTGGAGTTACGGATGGCTGCGAACTGCCGTGTGGGCGCTAGGAATCGAACCCCAGCGCTCTGGAAAAGCACCGGTGCTCTTAACTGCTGAGCCAACTCTCCAGGCCTTTGTTCCTCTTTTTAAGCTCATTTTAAGCTGGTAAATGATGGGAATGCCTTTTTAAGATGTTTGAGTGTTTGTGTATATGAACATGTTGAGGGTATTTGAACTATGGAAGAGGAATTTCTCTGTGTCTATTTTTTAAACCCAAAGTCCAAGGATTAAAAAATAATAATAAATTAAAAAAAAAAACTTTTCTCAACTTTACCTCTGAGAAGATTCTTACAGGGAGCCCACCAGAGATGACCACTCAGACACAGCCTCTGGCCTATTTAAAGTCTTTATTTCAACCAGCTGAGACTACACCCTACCCCTAACCCTGAAATTAACTAGCAAGAATAGAAGCTGCTCTCATAATTGACATGATCACAGCGGAAAGTAGGCCAATCCAAAAAAAAAAAAAAAAGTTAAAGCCAGGCGCGGTGGCACACATTTTTTTATCCCAGCACTCAGAGGCAGAAGCAGGCAGATCTCTGAATGTGAGGCCAGACTAGTGGGCAGAGTGAGTTCCCGGACAACCAGATACACAGAGAAGCCGTGTCTCAAAGAAAGAAAGAAAGAAAAAGAAAGAAAGAAAGAAAGAAAGAAAGAAAGAAAGAAAGAAAGGAAAGAAAGAAAAGAAAAAAAAAGAAAACCAACCAATCAATCAGTATGTCTTTTGTCTTCTACTATATCTCTGTGCTTATTAAGATGTCAAACAAGCTACACATAAGTTTATTAAAAGAGAAACTGTGGGACTGCGGACTGCTTCAGACATGAACTGATTGGCCTGCTCTTTGATCACCTCCCCCTGAGGGGGGAGCAGCCTTACCAGGCCACAGAGGAAGACAATGCAGCCACTCCTGATGAGACCTAACCGACTAGGATCAGAAGGAAAAAAAAGAAACCCTCCCCTACCTTGGGGACTTGGGGAGGGGAGTGTGTGGAGAAGGGGAAGGAAGGGACAGGTTGGGAGGGGAGGAGGGAGGGAACTAGAGGGGGGATACAAAGTAAATAAGGTATAATTAAAAAAATTAAAAATAAATTAAAAAGGTAAGTAATGGAGAAAAGAAGAGAAAGGTTATTTATTCAGTGTGTCCACATTGGGAATAAAAAAGTTCAGAAAATCTCAAAAAAAAAGAGAGAGAGAGAGAGAGAAACTGTGACAGCTTGCTTAATATATGACCATCATATGGAATTGCTTAGGATTTCAGAACACAGCATTTGGAAAAAGTCTGACACTCACAGACAGAATCTCAGCATACCTTCTATCTTCTTTGACATTTATTGGAGAATGAGAGAGGAGAGAGAGAGAGAGAGAAAACCCAGGTGAGCATGGCTTGAATAGCCTAGTTCAAATCTAATATAAGCATTCTAATAAAATTCAGTGTCCGTAAGTGCTCTTTGTGGTTTGTTCTATCTAGTTTTAATGGCTGCTCCTCCTGATGACTAGGCAACATTGAAGTACTCCAACCTGTTAACTGATTTTAAAACTTGACTGTGTTTATATGTCTTGTTCTCATCTGCAGCCTAAGTATTCTTAGGTGACACAGAGTTCCTCTGTCTAAAGCAACAAGATAGACTGTCTTGTCTTGTTTTGTTTTGTTTTGTTTTGTTTTGTTTTGTTTTGTTTTGTTGGGGGAGGGGTCTCACAATGTAGCCTTGGCTATCCTAAGACTCTCTGTATACCAGGCTGGTCCCAAACTCATAGAAATCTACCTGACTCTGCCTCCCAAGTTCTGAGATTAAATGTGTGCACCACACCCAGCTACAAGATAAGTTTTGGTTTCGTTTTGTTTTTAAGATTTTATTTCTTTTAGTTTTCTGAGTATGAGTGTAATGCCTGTATGTGTTACCATGTGTGTGCAGTACCCCTGGAGACCAGAAGAGGGTATCACCAGATCCCCTGGAACTAGACCTACCAATGGTTTTGCTAGGTCCAAAGCAGGCCTCCAAAATGGCAGTGCTGGTGACAGTGTCCTCAGAAGAATTCTTATTGGGTAAACAGAAACCCAACTCAGCATCCTTCAGGGATTCCATATGGTGGGTTCTATATGCCAGGAAAGCCACTCCTTCCTCATCTACGCTGATGTTTAACTACCTCTAGCAGGGACATCTAGTTCCTGATTAACACAAACAGCCTGCCACAGATCAAAGCCCCCAGGCTGTTCTGGCCTGTCCTCTCCTCCTCCTCTGGCCTCTCCTCTTAAAATGGATGAGGCTTTTCCCCTGGCTGCTGCCCTCTGCTCCTGAGAGACAGCCTGGCAGTTCATCCCACAAACTGCCAGGTCCAGTTTGGTGGTTTCACTGTGCCCTCACAGTTCTGAGCTGCCATGTGGGTGCGAGGAACCAAGCCAGTATCCTGCAGAACAGGATTGCTTGCAGCCACTGAGCCATCTCCACAGCCCCTGCACAATGCTCTTAAAGAAATTGTTTAAATTGTAAATTTAAGACACGATTGCATGCTTCATCCAAATAAGTTGTCTTACGCTTTCTAATGTCTGTGTTTCACACTTAGGCTACTTAGGAAACGTCTTAGTCTTAAAGTCAAGATCTATTTAAGGATTGGTCTGATGCAACCAAGGACCATGTATGAATGTAACCTAGAACCTCTGCTCAGATGTAGCCTGTGGTAACTCAGTAACCAATTGGTTTCCCATAGTGAGGGGACAAGGACTATTTCTAACAGGAACTCAATGACTGGCTCTTAGGCCTCCCCACCCCCCAAGGGAGGAGCAGTCCTGTTAGGCCACAGAGGAGAGCTTTGCAGCCAGTCCTGAAGATACCTGATAAAACAGGATCGGATGAATGGGGAGGAGGTTCCCCCTATCAGTGGACTTGGCAAGGGGCACGGTGGAGATGAGGGAGGGAGGGACTGGGAGGGAATGAGGGATTGAGACACGGCTGGGATACAGAGTTAATAAAATGTAACTGATAAGAAAAAAATAAAATTTTAAAAAATAAATAAATAAATAAATAAATAAATAAATAAGGATTGGTCTGTGTGGAAGTCTTTCAATGCTTTGTATTAATACCTTTAATACCCTACGTATCTGACTAGAAACATGTTTAGCTGTTCCTAAACTTTATACATTACGCAAAATTTACAATGCTGTTGCTCATGGAGAGCTGCTGCAGCAGGTCAGAGCCAGGCTCAGCAGTGGGCCCAGCAAGCCGCAACATGGCCTGCCTCCCTTTGTGAGAAGCAAGTTAGGGACACGGAGACCCACCATGCCAACTGAAGCGTGAACACATGGGGACAGGAAGTACACTCGAACTTTAGACTAGTCCACATGGGGCTGTGTCTTGTTTTCATTGGCTGGTGTCCAACCTCACATTCATTCATGATTGGCTAGTGTCAAAAGAACCAGCACAAAGGAAATGAAAAAGAAAGAGAGGATGGGCCGTTTTAGGGCTTGAACATAAACAATGGTTTTTACCAAGTTGAGGAATCAAAACATAAAGGTAGGGGAAAATAAAAAGATTTTCATTCCTTATCATAAACACAAGTTTTATGGTATTTAATAAAAAGATGAATATTTACTGTTCCCTACACATTTGATGGGGTGTCAAGCTGACTAGCATAGCTAACTCTGCTAAGGATAAAAAGTACAAGAAAATCACATGACAGTATCTGGCTAAGAAAGGCAGTCAAGGAGACTGTGGACTACAGAGAGCTAATAAGGAAAGCCTTCCGGTCCACCAAGCTGTACTGAAGTTTTCACTTTTACAGGAACAATTGATAAAAATAATGGACTCTTTTCATACAGCTACTGGTTCCTGAAACCAACTGGCTCCTGCTTAAAATGATGATAGAAATCAGAGACCTCCCACCCTCTGTACAAAGGTTTCATAACACGTATGATATAATGCTGACGTCTTTGTGTCTTACAGACTTTTAAAAAGGTATTTTAAAACTGTCATTCTAGGAGGCAGATGGCTTAGTAGTTAAAAGCCCTGGCTGCCCTTCCAGAGAGTGCAGGTTCGATTCCCAGCACTCACATGCGCTCACAACCAACTCCAGTTCCAGAGGCTCTGAACCTCCTTGGATACCAGGCCTGCATGTGGTACAGAAATATGCATGCAGGTTACATGTATAAAATAAAATAATTAAGAAATGTAGTTACCATAATGATTTATTCTACCAAGCCAAAGAATTCCTTTCTTATTTTATTTTTATTTTTTTGCTTTAGAAGCAGCCTCTAGATGTGACTAGTCTGACTCCAACTTGATATGCCCCCGCTGGTTGATATCAATGGGAGGCCTGCCCGTTTCTGAAGAGAAACAGAGGATGAGTGGGATGAGGGGAGGGGAAGGAGGGAAAGTGGGAAGGGAGTAAAAGGGAAGATGTTTAAAAAGTAAATTCATTAATTAATTTCTAAAATGTAAGCATTCAAAATATTGAGGCAAACCAATAAATACATATATACTTACATATATAAAAACAATGTTTTTAAGTTAAAAAAAAAGTACCCTCTATATAGTTCTTCTGTGTCTTGATACTAATTGTTGGCTCTGAGTATAGATGCCTATGGAAGCCTTCTAAAGATTGACAGAGGCTAAATATTTGTCAGCCATACTTGATTATTTAATGTTCAAAATACTCCTGTGGGTTGTATTTTTGTAGAGCCGTATAACTAAACTGTTACCCTTCTACAGAAGCTCAGTTCCTCACAAAGGAACCTGAATGACATTCTTTAGATGCCAGGACATTGCCCACCCAACAAGCAGAGTGTCGTTCAGGCATGGCTGACCTAAGAGCCTTTCCTTCTATACCTCTGTTGCTTAAACCGAACCTAAAGAGTTTATTGGAACTAACTCCTTGACATGTGTCACTCAACTCTCCTGCCCACCACCACCAATGTGTGACTCAGACCAACCAGGATGAATCTTTCCATCATGGGACAATGACAAACAAATTACTAGATGGCTAGTCAGCAAGGTCTTTAGAGACTATTGTTCAGACACGGGGGAAAGATGTTAGAAACGGAAATCAAGTCCCACTGGCAGTGCTTGCCTATAATCCCAGCACATGGGAAGCTGAAACAGGAGATTGTTAAGTTTGAGGCCAGTCTAGGTTTCATGAGGAGACACTGTCCCAAACCAGTGAGATGGGAGTTAGTCGCTTGCGCCAGGCCTTCCAAAAATAACTAAAATCCAAGAAGTTGTGAAAAAAATGATTCTTATGTGTGGTTACCGGACACTAATTAAATGCATTTTAATCTTGGTGCCTACTTGCATTTTTTTTTATTATGTTTTATAGATCTAGTCCACCTCAAGACTGAGGTACAGAAAGTGGGGAATTCTAACTGGCCTCAGAGACTCTGAGTTCACCCCGTTCCACGACCGTGCCCACACCTCAAAGACCACTCTGACCACCTTCATTTACTCAGTTTATTGAGACAAACACAGCCACATAGCAGCCCAATCCCACAGGGACCTGAGCACTCCTGTCAGTAGGGAAGGACAGGCCCAGGATGGAAGAGGTAGGCTGCAGGGCAAGGAAGGGCCTAGGAAGAAAAGAACAGAGGAGCCAGGAAGCTGTCTCCATTGATTAGCCATGTCTGGTGGAAGTATTTACTCGGTGTGCTGACAAATCCAAGCTAAGGAACTCTGAGCTCTGGAGAAAATTGCTGCGGTCCCTCCCCCAGCTGACCACGCCCACCTGCATCCTTTTGTTTTTCTTCCAAAGACCAAGAGCCTTCCAGAGTCACCCTGAGAGAAGAGCGGCAGTCCTGGCAGTCCCGTCAGAGGCAAAGCACTAGGAAAACTCCCGGATCCAGCCTCCCTTCAAAGGCAAGGCATTCTGGAAGGTCACAGCTGGGCCTGGACAACTCACAAAACAGGGGCCTCGGCCTAAGGTGCCAGCACACAGCATGTCCTCAAAGATGATCCTAGTTTTGTTACATTTTCTTCCTGTCAACCTGCTCACAGGCCTTGTCATCCTGAATGGGGGACTTCACTTCATACTGCTGATGGGGAGGCCACAGAGGCACTGGAGGAAGGGTGGAGGAAGCAGGAAGCAGGAGTGAGAGGCATGTTCCCCAACCCTAACAAACTCACTTCATGCCAGTCACATTGGCCCTGACCTTAATGTGCTGGCCTGGAGTGAGTCAGAGCCTCCATTTCCCCAGATATCCTGGATGGGACCATGATCCCAAGCTATCTTTATAGACATAAACTTATTTCTATTTTTAAAAGGTTTAGAGTCTAAGGGGGCAGGGCTACAGCTCCTCCGAATTCATGTCCACCTAGAAGTTTAGAATATGACTTTATTTGAAGCAGGCATGGAGACACAGGCTTATTATAACCTTAGCCTTTGAGGATGAGGCAGGAGGATTAGAAGTCTAAGGCAGCCTTGACTACCTAGTGAGCTTATGCCGGATTTGGGGTGAGCCCTAACTCCCATGTAAGAGTTCTTGTAGGAGACAGGAGAGAACCCAGAAGGGGCAGCCACATGGAAACACAGCTGAGATCAGTGACAAAGCCACAAGTGATGGCGTGTGGAGCTGGAGAAACTGGGAGGGACAAGGACCATGCCCTGGAGCCTGAGGTGGTCCCGTGGCTTCAGACACTCCAGGGTGAGAGTTCACTGCCACGGCTTGCACCCTGGGTCTATGATGCATGGCTATAACATGCACAGGAAACAGGTATGTCTGCACCTGTCTCTGGTTCCCCAGAGGTACCCAGATCCCTTGAGGAAGTGGTGTTCCTTTAAAGAGGTGTCTAATCAGACTCCCTCCTGCATGGCATGGAGCAGGAAAGCAGCAGCAGCTTCAAACCAGGGCAACCCCACTTGGTTCTGCCCCAGCTACTTGCTGACCATGAGATCTGAAAATGCCTCTGACTTCTGTGAGCATCTCATGGGTGTCCAAGAAGCCCACCCAAGGCAACAGTGGAGTCGTAGGAGAGCCTTGCACCTACCCATTTGTTTCTACACTACAGGCTAGCCCTCTGGGAAGGGACGTGGAAGGAGAGACTGTGAGATGTCCCCTCTGTCTATCTGCCCACCCCAGCTAGGCTTACCATTTTGAAGGTCACCCCAGCCAGCCAGCCAGCACTGGTCAGTTGAGTTAAAGGTTGAGCTGTCTTTTGGCAGAGAGGCTGGCTGGACAGACTTGGATATGATCAAAAGGGCAGTCAACTTCAGCAGGGCCAAGTCAAACCTTCCCCCACCTGGACCAGGTCTAAGGCTGGGTCGACATCCTGGCTGGGGAAAGACTGACCCTGCGTGACTCAGAGGCAGCTGGTCTGGAGTAGTGCACTGTCTACATTCTATACCCAACAGATGCCCCCAACGGTGTCTCGCCTTTGGACGCAACGGGCAGCAGTCAGTATCCCCTGTGGATGGATGATGGAACCCCCACAGGTGTGTCCCAGAAGCCTTGTAACTGTAAGTTCTCAGGTGCATGGCCACCTCCCCCACTGGGTTCGGTGACCCCCTATGATACCCACTGGCTTGCTTCTGGAGACAGACACTAAAAGCATTGTGAACAAGTCAGGGAACCAGGGCCAGCCTCCTGTCACCCCCACCCTGGACCAGATGTTGCCACTCAGTGCTCAGGTAAGCCCTAAGAGTGAACAGCTGGGGGCCAGGAGAGTGTTCCAGATGCAAATCTTAGGTGGGTCAGGATATCCCAGGCAGGAGAGAGCCAGGAACGACAACCAGAACATCTGCAGGGGGAATGGGACCCTGAGAAGTGCAGGGCCTCAGTCACCACAGGCGCTCAGCTCACCTCACTGGATGCCCCCCCTCAGCACCCCATTGTCCTCATGAAAAAAAAATGGTTTGGGCTTGGCGGGGTCTTCCTGAAACCAAGATGGCGCTCAGAATATGGGTCTCTGTATCTCCCTGCTCTGGACCCACAGTGCTCCTGGCCACTGGGAGCTCCCATGCCACCTGGATCCCCTGCCCAGCCCAGCCCAGCACTTCACAGCCAGCGAAGACATCTGACAGCACCTGAGGGCATTTCTGGTTTGGAGCCCATTTGAAGGCATCGCTGGCAGTCACTAGGCAGAGGTCATGGGTGCTGCCAGACCCTGGGGTTCTCCCACTTCACAATCCACTGTGTCCCAATAAAATGACCCTAGTCTGGCTGCAAACATGCCCCATCCCACCCACCTTGTGGTCACCACAAGGATGCCAAAGAAGGTTCTAGACCTCAGGTGAGAAATTGTCGGTAACTGGCTCCCTGCAGTGTCCCTACTGTCCATATAGGAGGATCGGGACACCCACTGTCCCCTCTGACTGGGCCTGTCAGAGGCAGCTCAGAGCCAAGCTGCGGACTCACCTTGGCTCCAGAAATGCCAGGTCCCCTGGTATGAGAACCACTCACAAGGTGTTTGTGAAACCCCCAAAACAGGTGGGTGTGCCCAGCTTGCCTATGGCACAGTCTTTTGGAGACTTAGCAATAGAAATATCTCCAGTGGAAGACAGACAGATAATTCCCACACCCCTAAGCAAAAGGAAAGGTTTATGTTAACTAGACAAAGGTGACCTCCAGCTACCCGGAGTGAATCCTGACTTTCTCAAACACCATTAACATACCCAAAGTCAGTAAAAAGAGAACCTGAGCACCAGAACCTGCCAGGAAATGCTTAGATGACTGACTCTCTTAGTGACTTTGTTTATGCTGTAGGGTTGGCACCTGTGCCAGGGTCACCTAACTGGCAAGGTGGAAGTGAGGGCCAACATGGACATGGTCAAGCAGAGCCAGGCCTCCTTTTTACTGGTGGAACACAATCGATCCTTTGAACAGATGTCTTCATCGGATTATCTGTGGCTGATCGCAAGAGGCCATCCCTTAAATCCATTGTTACCTGTTGACATTCCCTCAGATAAGAAGGTGTAGAGGCAGGCTTTGGATCCCTGCCTGAGAGTGCTCATCTTTCCGGGGCTGAAGGAGCAGCTGGGATTGTCAAAGAGTGCAGCACCTCGGAAGTAAGTTTCCCAGGTTGCACTGAGGCAATAGGAACGAACATGTTTTCTCAGTTTCAGCCCACAAAAGCTGTGGAAGGAGACCAGGCTACACATTGAGCTGGTCAAACTTGACAGTGTTGTAAGTTTCATTCCAGTGGTTCTGGTTTTGAGAAGACACAAGATTGAAGAGGTCATGGAAAGCAGCTGAGGATTGCCCTTCCCTTTACACATAAGAAAAGCTAAATATGTAGCTCTAAAAATGTTTTTTTTTTTTTATAGAATCTCATAATTGAGAGTCTTTGGGGGCTTTTTGGAGTTGGACCTATTTTATATGATACGAGCAGATGAGACTTTGGAGACAGCGAATGGAAAGTTATGGCTTGAAACGGCATATCTGTGTATCAAGCTGACCAGGGGAGAATTGTGCCAGTTAGTTTCGTCAATGTGACTGTCTTAGTCAGTGGTCAATTGCTGTGAAGAGATTCCATGACCACGGTCGCTCTTATAAAGGAAACCATTTAGCTGGGCCTTGCTTACAGTTTCAGAGGATTAGCTCATTCGTCACAGTGAGGAGCATGGCGGCAAGCAGGCAGACATGGTGCTGGAGAAGTAGTTGAGAGTTCTTTACCTGGATCCATGAGCGGCAGAAAGAAAGAGACCCTTGGCTTGGAATGGACTTCTTGAAACCTCAAAGCCACCACCGGTGACGTATTTCCTCCAACAAGGCCACATCTCCTGATCCTTTCAAAACTGCACCACCCCCTGGGTGACCAAGCCCTCAAAGGTTTCCGCCTAGGGAGCCTCTCTCATTCATGCTACTACAATGACACAAGCTAGAATCACCTGGGGAGACAGCCATAAGGAGAAGCTATCTGGATCAGGTTGGCCTGTGGGCATGTCTGTGCGGTGCTGTCTTTATTGCTAACTGGTGTAAGAAGACACAGTTCACTGTGAGTAGCGCTGTTCCCTAGGTCCTGAACTGTGTAAGAGAGGAGCCAGCTGGCTGAGGACAAGAGTAACAGGTATTCTCCCCCAACAAAATGAGCCAGTTCAAGCCAAATTAAAGCATAAAGGCGGACTTGACTGTGGATGTGATGCTCTAAGTTTCTACCTTGACTTCCCTGAGATAATGGATTTTGACCTGGAGTTGTGAGCCAAATAAGCCCCTCCTGCCCAAAGTTGCTTTGTCAGGATATCTTATCATAGCACCAGAAATGAAGCTAGAACTTTTTTTTTCCTTTCCTTTTCCTTTTCCTTTTCCTTTGAGACAGGGTTTTCCTGTGTAGTTCTGGCTGTCCTGGAACTTATTCTGTAGACCAGGCTGGCCTCGAACTCAGAGATCTACCTACCTCTGCCTCCCATGTGGGATTAAAGGCTTGAGCTGCTGCAGCCACCACTGCGGCGGCCGCTGCCGCCGCCGCCACCACCACCACCACCACCACCACCACCACCACCACCACCACCTGGCTCCTAGAATGGCCACTTCTAATGAAGCTCTGCTCTAATTGCACAGTGCCCTCTGGGTCTGGGAGGTGCTAGATAGAGTATATAGGCTCAGGGAGGCTCAATTAGAGAAGGCCATCATCTCGGGGGAGCTGAGATCCTGTGCTGGGCGAAGACTCTCTGCCACTGCTTTGGAGTCGCCCACCCACGCTTTAAGTCAGCCCAATAAACTCACCGGTTCCCCAGGGTGAACTTCAGTGGAACCATACTTTGGTGGAGGGGATAGACATTTTAAGTCTCTCCAGGGAAGGAACACTCTTAACAGGAGGCTTCCACCCAGGCCCCAGGGTCAATGACACTGCTGCGACCACTTGAACAGATCTGGGCCCAGCCTTGGTTTTTCTGATCATTTGTCTGGTGGGGGGGGGGGGGGGGGGAGCTACGTTTTCCTGAGAGCCCTTCGTTTCCTTAGCAAACACCCTGCAACTGAGCTCTCCCCACAGCCTCGGAGTTGTTTTAATGCTACCTAAAACTCGGCTTACATGAAGGAATGTAAACTTTGGTGGAGGCTAGTCTACATGAGTCTCAGAGGGCTAGGAACTGCATTTTTTTTTTTTTTTTTTTTTTGGAGGGGTTGGTTTTTTCAGACAGGGTTTCTCTGTGTAGCTTTGGCTGTCCTGGACTCCCTTTGTAGACCAGGCTGGCCTTGAACTCACAGAGATCTCACCGGCCTCTTCCTCCCTGAGTGCTGGGATCACAAGTGTGTGCCACCTCACCTGGTTTAGGAACTCCATTCTTAGCCCTGGTCACCACTGATGCCCTACAGTGTTCCTGTGTTGGCAGAAGTATCCAAGGGTCAAGGTGCTGTGGGAGCAAGTTTTGAGCCAGATAGGGTTTGAAAAAGAAAAAGAAAAGCACTTTAATGTATCTGAAGTTTGTATTTGAGTTGTGTGGAGGCATGTGAGCTTGTTTTGTTTTGTCTAGATGGTTGCACATCTTTTCAGCTCTTTCCTGTTTTCAATGTCACTTTGCAGCCCCCCCCCCTCAGGCATGTGTACCTGGGTTTACCTTAGCGACCTCTCTCGTTACAATAGGGCTGTTGTCATCCGGTTTGTGTTGTTGTGGGTTTTTTTTTTTTTTTTTTCACACAGGATGTAAGATTTACTATAGAACATGAGTTGGTGGGATGCAGGACAGGACAGCAGAAGCCCTCAGGAGGGTAGGGCCTGACACTTGTCCAGGAGACCACAGTTGGGAATATTTTTTACCCTCAGCCCTCAGAGATGAGCCGCTTCTCAGCTACCATGTCATTAAGTTCATTTGCATTAAACTTGGTGAAAACCCCACTTCTTTGAGGTGTGTACTTCCCAGTGGCCAAAGAACGTGACTCTGCAAAGGCTCCAATCACCTGTTCCTTATTCTTCCATCGTGTTCAGATGGATATAACGAGCTGGCCCTGGTTACTGTGTCCTGGGGCTTCTCAAAGGCACCACTGCAGAGCCTGGCTTGGGGACAACATTCTGATCCGAGATGTTAATGGCCACCAGGAAGTTGTCTCCAAAGTTCCCTCAGGGGAACCTGTACAGGTAACAAAGCTGAACACATTCCCAAAGAGATGGCTGTTTGCAACCATTTCATGCAAGGTCCCCAAGAGGAAAGGAACCTGGTTGGTTTAATTGGCTTCAGGGTCGGTACTGTTTTGAGGCCCGATCTCTACAGCCCAGGCTAGCCTTTCTGTCTGAGCTCCTTGAATGCTAGGATTATAGGTATAGAGCACCATACATGGTTTTATTGGGGTACTTTTCAAGCCCTGAATTGATTACTTAACTCATCAACATTTCTAGTGAACTCCCTTCCTCCAGAAAGCCTTGGCAGTTTCTGGCTCTTGCCTTCTGAGACTCTGTGGTGTGCAAGCCACTTAAATCTGGCCAAACTGCTGAATTTGCTTTGCTTCCACCCAGGCACAAAGAAAAACTAGACCAGTGATTGTGGCTTCCCAGCAGACAAAACAATACCTACGTTTCGTAGCAGGACTCATGAGAGCAGAAAGGTGGGTTGCATAAATCAGTTGACAAACTGCTAATGACTAATGTGTATGAGTTTTAATGAAAGAAAGAAAATTCTCCTTTACAAATATTGGAACAGACACAATTGTTGGTGACATGTTTAGGAGAGTCACACTGCCCTGAGGTCAACAAATATAACCTTGGCAGTGAGAATGTAGATTCAGAGATTCGTGGATTTGTTTGTTTGTTTTCCCAAAGCAACTGCACATACCTTAACTTTTGAAAATATTTTTATTCTTTGGCTTGTGATGTAGATATAGTTTGGTCCCCAAAGCAGCCCAGTTGTTTTTGTTTTTGTTTTTCATCTTAAAATAAGATGTTCACAAAGAAAAGATAGCTCCATTGGTGGTACTTGCCTAGCATGAACGAAGCCCTGGGTTCCACCCAGCCCGATATAATCCAGGCATGGTATAAATTCGTGGTCCTAAGCACTACAGATGCAGAGGCAGGAAGATCAGAAATTCAAGGTCATCCTCAGCTAGGCAGTCTGTTGGAAGCCAGCCTGGGCTACATGTAATCCCATCACAAGAAAAGCAAACAGGATGGAGAGATGGCACAGCCACCAAGAGCATGCATGTACTGGTTTCCCAGCACCCACGTGGTGGCTCACAACCCTCTGTCTCCAGCTGCTGGGGATCTGATAATCCTCCTTTGACCCCTGTGTATCAGGCACGCAAGTTATACAGATATATACATTCAGGCAAAACATTTTTACTCATAAAATAAAATAAATCTGAAAAAAAAAAAAAGAAAGTTGCTTTGAATCGATGCTGAATACAGTGTAGTACTTTGAATCCCCCGAATTTTTGTTCCAACAAAGCACATTTTACCTAAGGGGTCGCTTGTGTCCTTTATGTCATTTGTGTAGTGCTGAAGACTGAACCCAGATTCTTACACATGCTTGGCAAGCAATCCCTTACTGAGCTCCATCCTCAGTCCTAGGGATTTTCTTGTCAAGTACTGTTGTCCTCTTCGTTCTTGTTAGACAGGGTCTCACACAGCCTTGCACTTGATAGGTGACTTTGAGCTTCCGATCCACCTGCCTCTGCCTCTTGAGTGCTGGCATCCCAGGAGCACCCCACCACACCTAGTCTATGAAACCAGGGCAGGCACTCTTCCAACTGAGACACATCCCCGGCCTGCTGTTGCATCTTATAAGCAAGGGTTAATTCTCTTGCAATCAATAATTTGGTGATGACTTTCTACTTCCAGAAGTCTGTAGTAAAAATGTTAAAGTCATCTGGGTGTGGTAGCATGTGACTCTAATCCCAGCACCTGAGAGGCAGTGGCAGGCAGATCTCTGTGACTTCGAGGGCAGCCTGGTCTACAGAATGAGTTCCAGGCCAGCCAGGACACACAGTGAGACCATCCCAAAAAATAAAAATAAATCAAACAACAGCAACCATATAGTTGTGCTTCTCAGAAACCCCTGTGAGGGTTTCACTGGGATTCCCACACATGTGGTGTGGACGTACCATCTGTGGCCACACGACCTGACACATCGGCACAGGTATCCTAGACATGGGGGGTGGTCAGTAGTCAGGGGAGGGCATGGGCACAGGTATTCTGGGGGTGTCAGTAGTCAGGGGAGGGCATGGGCAGTTATCCTAGGTGTTTGAGGGAGAGGGTCAGATCGCCAGTGCAGCTAAGGCCTGGTGCTCAGCGCTAGAAGGAAACAACTTCATTCTCGACATGAAGCCACCAACATTCAGCTGTGTCTGGAAGGAGAGGGCTTCTTAGACTCAAGGCCCAAGTGCCACCAACAAGGGATTTTAGTTTAAGGAGTGAGGCTTCCCTCAACAGGGAAGTAAGGTCACAGACCCAGGGAGTTCCAGGATTCTGGGACTAGGTCCCTGATGGGCTGACAGGGGAAGTGAGGGACAAGGGTGTTGGTGGATTCCAGGGGCGCCCCACAGTGTTCCTATGCCTCTTCTTGTGAGTGTCTCTGGTGGCCTGAGTCCCATAGTCACCTCAAGGCATGGATAGTGCCTTTAACACTAAGCCTTTCTATTTGCTGAGGCAGGTCATGTGACCTTGGCCGAACCTGAGAGCCCCACCTTTCAGAACCCCCAAGGGGCCGTTCTTCAAATTCACCAAGCGCCCAATATAGACTGCTGATAGCACCAACCTCCCCAGAGCCCACTGTGCAGGAGGGGTTCCCAGCAGCTCCCCCATCCACCATGCTTTTGTGGGCCTGGGTATCCCAGCAGCTGGTCTAGAGACAGTTTCAAAAGAGTCAGAGAAATTAAAACTTTAGACTTAAAAATATATATGAGTTTATTTGGAGCCAACAAGAAGGCTTGATGGGTAAAGGTGCCTGCTCTCCATCCTGAAGGCCTGAGTTCAATTCCCAGATCTCTCATGGTGGAAGAAGAGAACAATTTCCTTTAAACTGTCCTCTGACCTCACACACACACACACACACACCTACACATGCAAAATAATAATAAGCTAATGGCCTTATAATAATAATAAGCTAAATAATAATTAAGCTAATGTGATGGTGTCCTCCTTTAATCCCAGCACTCAGGAAACAGACATACAGGTCTCTGTAAGTCTGAGACCAGCCTGGTCTACATAGTGAGTTCCAGGCCAGCCAGAACTACATAGTGAGACCCTGTCTCAAAAAAAAAAAAAAAAAAAAAAAAGTAAATTTCTTTTAGTTTATTATTTTTGACAGCTTTACTGAGATGTGATTTTCACACTGCACAACCCACACACTTAAAGAGTACAGTCCTGCCCAGCATGATAGTGCATGCCCATAATCCTAACACTTGGGAGGCCAAGGCAAACAAGGCTAGCCTGGGCTATCGAGGGAGACCCTGTCTTAAAAGCAAAACACAGGGTGTAGTTTTGCGGGTTTTAGCCCATGCCTGGCGTGCAAGCCATCCCCACACTCCATGTAACAGCATTTTCCTCACCCTGAAAAGACACCTGTGTCCTTTAGCTGCCACCGGTCTCTCCCCAACTCCCAGCAGCCACCAGCCCACTCTGTGGACTTCCTCCTCCTGGGAGAACAGACCCTGTGGGCCTTCATGACCAGCTTCATTTACTCACCTGATAGAGAGCTCCTTCCTGCTTGGTCCCTAGCCGTCCCAGGAAGCCAGGTGATGCCCTGACTCAGTGTACAGCTTAGAGACTACCTGCTTCAGTTCCCCAGGGCTGCTCGCCCAACGCTGTGGATATGGTGGCTTACACACACACCCCCCCGCGAGGGCTTTCTTCTGACAGTCTGGAGGTAGGTGTCCAGGGGTAGATTTTGGAGCGGGTTCACCTACTGCACCTCCCCCCTATGTCCTTTCATGTCAGACAAAGTAAGCTCTCTAGGGTCCCTCTTATAATCACCTCCTAATGTTTCTGAGGTAGAGGTTAGAACTCCAAGACTCGGGGCAGAGCCACCACCAGTGGTAAAAAGGGGGACTTCCTTTGGCACTGGATGGCAGACATATTTGAAGGCCTCTGAAGAACCTGCCTTCTCTCATGACACCCAGCTGGGATGAGATATGGGGAGGCGTATGGGCCTCAAGGTGCCTGCAGAAGATTTCAAAGCATCACGGGTAGAAATAAGCACTTGAGAGCTGTAGCTGTGGCACGGTTGGTAGAGTGCTTGCCCAGCATTCACTGAGCCCTGGGCTTAGCCACGTAATGGAGTATGGTGCCACATACCCATAATACCTATAATTCCAGTACTCGGGAGGTGGAAACTGGAGGATCAAAAGTTCAAGGTGATCCTCCGCTATTTTATAAGTTCTAGGCCTGTCTGGGCTACCTATGACCCTCTTTCAAAAACCAAAAGGGGCTGGAGAGATGGCTCAGTGGAAAAAGCACTTGTGCAAGCTTGAGGATTGGAGTTCAGATCTCTAGAAACTATATGAAAAGCCAGGTGGAAGCCAGGCGTGGTGGTGCAAGCCTTCAATCCCAGCACTCTTGGAGGCAGAGGAAGAGGCAGGTCAATCTCTGTGAGTTCGAGGCTAGCCTGGTCTACAAAGGAAGTTCAGGACAGCCAAGGCTACACAGAGAAATCCTGTCTCACAAAACAAACAAACAACAACAATAACAACAAGCCAGGTGGATACGGCAGTCCAACCAAAATCTTCCCAGGAGATAAAGATGGGGGACTCCTGGGGCAAGCAGACTAGCTAAACTATGTGAACAGGCAGTCTCTGGGCTTAGCCAGAGAACCTGCCTTAGTAAATAAAGTAGAAAGTGATTGAGGAAGACACCTAATGTCAACCTCTGGCTTCCACATGCACACGTGTGCACTCACACATATATGCACACACAGACACATACATATGAACATGCATACACGCTCATGCAAGCACAGCAAACATGTAAGAGGGGAAGAAAGGATAGTAAGAACTCAGTTCTTTAGAATTTGAATGGCCACATGGGCTCAGAAAGAGGCAATTCAACACCATTATGCAAGGGCTGAAGTGTTAGGGAGACCCCCAAATCCGACCCCTGCCTACGAGCCTGAATAGGCAAGTGGAAGCAGCTTAGGACAATGCACGTTAGGGGGGGTGGAATCCACAGAATAGTGTGGGCTAACTTGGTGACTGAGTGCACCTCCTTTTCACACCACCGAGGTCTCAGAGGCACTAATGGGGTACGTTCCTCCCTACCAGTTCAACCTTAGGGCCATGCTCTGGGTTCAGAGGTCAAACAGACATCAATTAGACAAACTACCATTTAATGGGAAACAAGATAAAAGGAGGATATGGGCTGCCCAGCTACTTTTAGCCCTCTCTTTCAGAGCTAAGGGATGCCACAGACTCCAGACCAGGAGCACAAGGGAGTGTCACCACCATGGGAAAAGGAGGTTTAAGAAGGTGATACTGGACTAGCTGGAGAAATGGGGAGGTCAACAGGAGTGGCAGGGGTCTCCTCTGTTGTATGAATTCCATCTGGCCCCACTGAGGGTTCCGCGAACGTGGGAACGTAGCAATGAATCCAAGACAGGTAGCTCGTCACACGGGTGTATACACCAGGGAAGTCAGGAAGTCCACAGCCTTTGCCCCAGCTGACCACACCCACCTGGACCCAGGAACAGTTCCACCTGCACACCAAGGGGCCTCCGGAGTCCTCCTGTGGGAAAAGGCAGGGATTAGCACTCCAGGCATCCCATAATTCCAAGCCTGGTGGATCCAGTGTCCTGGGCCAGGAAGGAACAGAGGAGAAGGGCTAGGTCAGGCTGTCACCTGGCAGGAGTCCCGGCCCGCCATGCCAGCACAAAGCATGTCATCTCTGATGATCCTGGATTTGCTGGCCAAGAAAGGATCAGCCTGGTACTTGTGCTCACAGTCACTGTTTCCCACAATGGGGACGGCCACTTCCCTCAGGTGGTAGGGTGGGGGCAGCGACACTGGGGAGAAAAGACAGTAAGAACCAGCACTGGGGGCTTCTGCCTCTCCCCACCAGTGCTGACAATGGACATAAGGCCTTCCCGATACCCACTGTCGTTCTCGATGACACCCCAGCCGGCCACCCAGCAGATCTTGCTCGAGGAGACTCTCTGGGAGGCGGCAGGGAGGGACACGGGGTAGACATGCTCAGACAGCACAACTGGGGTGTCCAGTTTCAGCAGAGCAATGTCTGCACCCCCTTGGGCAGACAGCCTCTCATTGAACTTGGGGTGTCGGATGATCCGGACCACTTTCATCAGTTGGTTGTTTTCATAGAGCCTCAGCTGTCCAACTTGGACTCTAAAGCCACAGGCCTCCAGCTCTTTCCTGGGAGACAGGACAATGAACCCCTCAGAGGGACTGAAGGGTAGGGAAATCAATCTTAGCACAGACGCAGGGATCAGGAGGGTCTCAGAAACCCTGCTCCCATGGGAAACCCTGCTCAGAAACGATCACCCACTCCCCAACACCCATCTGCTCCCAACCAAGGGAATAGGTGACCCCACTCACGGCTGCACACAGTGAGCAGCAGTCAGCACCCACTGTGGGTGGATGAGGGAGCCCCCACAGATGTGCTCCCATCTGTCCTGCTTCATATTGTAGAACCTCAGGCTGACCTGCCACGGGAACCGGCTGTCTGAGACAGGGCAGCCCCCGACGATGCCTGCCAACTCCTGTCCTGAGCCAAGGTCTGTAGAGGCAAGTAGGGTCATTAGACACCAGAGGCATCCAAGGCTTAGGAGTCAGTGAGGTTCCTGACAGTTTGACAGCCTGGCATAACCTCAGGGGATCTGGAGCAGGAAACTGAGCCTGGGACAGCATGAGGGCTGGGGGGTTAAGACTCACCAGGAGTCACAGGCGTTGTGCTCCCCAGACAGGGGAGAGTGAGGAACAGCAGCCACAGCATCCTGAAGCACATATCAAATATCTCCGGGCCCAAACACTGGCTTCTGCAGCTAGGAGACCTAAGGGCAGAGGTGCTAATGGATAGGAGCAGCTGTGCTCCACTCTCTGTCCTCCCTTGAGCCCCCCCAGGGTCCCATTTATCTTTCTTCCACAGGATGTGGGCACAGAATGCAACATCTGTACTCCAGAGGAGGCATGTTGTGGCCACACATGTCTTTTCATTGAGGCTGATATGAATTGACCAGTCAGTTCAAGTTCACAGCCTCCCAGGCAGGCAGAGTGGGATATGCCAAGCTTGAAAGCATGCCCTGCCATAGATGGGCAAGGCTGCAAACTGCATATTTGAAAGGAAAAAGGCAAGATGGGGAGACCAGTCTACAGACCCACACCCAAGGCACAGCAGGAGGGACTCTGACATGACCTCCTTCTGTCCTTGGCTATAGTCACTGCTCCTTCACCTGGCACCTGGAGCTGATGATAACCCAGGATGTAGACTGAACTTGCAGAGGTGTTATGGGCTCATTCTGATGGACATGGGGGAATCCAGCAAGCACTGCAGAACTGTTGGGTCAGAGCATAAATTTGAGTCCTAGGGGACATGCCGCTCCTTATAATGACACCACAGGAACCAACTCAGAGCCCTCCATGTCAAATGCAGAGTCACATTTATTTATTTACTATTATTATTGTGTGCATGTACTTATGATGTGTGTGTGTGTGTGTGTGTGTGTGTGTGTGTGTGTGTGCGCACGCGTGCGCGCACCACAGCCTTATGTCCGGAGGTGGGAAATTGGTTCCCTCGCTCTCTGTTTCCATTGGTTTCAGGTATAAAACTTAGGTTCCAGATCTGGGCAATGTATGCCTTTATCCACTGAGCCATCCACTGAGACCTCTCCGCCCTCGCCTATTAGCACCTTTGTGTGGCTAGGTTCCATTTTCACCTAGCTCTGCTGACTCTGCTTCCCACCAGAGCAGAACAGGAGTCTCTTTAGGTGATCGACAGCAGCAAGTAGAGGATAAATGCTCAGTTCCTGTCCCTCATGATGGGGACTCTGGAGCACAAGCTAAGGGCTTCCAGAGTCTTCTCCCAATCGAGCTCCGGGGACCTCTGGGAAGCACACACCCTGCTGTCTCTTCCGTGGCTCTTCACAAATACCCTGCTCCTAGCTGAGTCCTGTCCCAAGGTTGGCTTCTGGAAGACTCAAGGCCAAGCCCATGTTAATGTTTTAACAGGGGCCAGGTCTGCAGAGGCTGGGGAGATCAGGCAAGGGCTGGATCCTGTCTATTGATCCATTTACTCTTGAAGATCAGGTCTCACTATGTAATGCAGGCTGACTTTGAACTTTCAACCATCCTGCCTCAGTCTCCCAAGTGCGGGGATTACAGATGTGCACTGCCTGGCCTAACACCTGGCCTAACTTCACATTTTGAGAAAACCGCTGATTGTTTGAAAAGGCAATAGTGGATGCAGACTGAAAACAAAGTCACATTTTTAGGCCAGGAAAAGAACTACTTAGAACCTATAACATTTCTCTGAGCAAAGGGTGAGGCAATGTGAATGCCGTCTCAGGCACAGAACTTGTGAGACGTGTGGCAGGATCATGTCTGCTATCAAAAGGATACAGAGGCAAACATTTGGAACAGAAGGAAAGACTGTTGCAGAAACAGAAAGCAAAGAAGACCAAAGGTCACAGCAAAGGCTGCTGTATCTTTAAGAGATAACACATTGGGAAAGCAGAAAATGTATCCACAATTAACAGTTGTGATGCTGTCTATGATAGATTTGAGAGAGGAAGCGTGAAGAGGAGCTGGGAAGTTGATAAATGTCTTATCTGAGTAGGAAACGTGTACACAGAGATCTAGAAGAAAGATTTCAAAGGGGAGAGAGAGTAAGCGTGGAAAATGAGTGAAGGATAAAAAGTGATATTAAGAAAAAAGGGCAAGTCTGAGTGCACCGAGTACTCTGATAAGCACAGGGGGAACAAATGTAAACAGCTAGAATACAAATATCAGGCTGAGGATGTCTTCAGTGGTAGAGTGCCTAATGTGCTTGAGACTCTAGACTCAAGCCCCAGTGCCACAACAATAAGTCAATTAACTGATTAAAATAAACTAAGAATAAAATATTGAGTGTATAGAAATAAGTATAGATATATGCTATCATAAGAAGAGAGGCTGACAGTTGGCTCTGTCTGAAGAAGGCAGACCCTCTCTTGAGCACAGGTCCCATCTTCTTCCCAAACTCCTTTCTCCCTTTCCCCTAAAAACTCTGCTTAAATATACGGCAAGCCTTTTTCATAATAAACTCCAGCTCTGACTCAAACTACAAAAAAAAAAAAAAAAAGAAGAAGAAGAAGAAGATATTTAATGCAAGTCTTAGCCAGAAGATGACTTCTTAAAGTTCTAGTGAATTGGATTTCATCACATTCAAAAATCTTACTCTCATCAGAAAAATCTCAAGGATATAGAAAAACAACCAGATATAGTGAGTGGCTCCTGCAGGAGGGCTGTGAAAGTTCAAGGCCAGCCTAGGATACAGTGTAAGACTCTGTACTGAAAAGAAAAAAGAAAGGACTAAAGAACACACAGTACACATAAATAAACGAATTTAAAGCACAAAGGAAACAGACAATTCTAGTAGCCAGTGAGGATGAAGTTAGGCTAGATTTTTCACTCGTAGGGGAAGGGAGACTCAAAAAAACAAAAACAAAAAAAAAAAACAAAACACCTGTATGAGAATATTTATATTGATATAATGCACAGTCAGGACCTTGAAACAACACAGGGTAGACTCAGGTTTGTTTGTATTTTTTTTTTAAGTCAGTCTTTTAAAAAGCAACCAGATGAACAAACAGCAGTCCATTCAGTAATGGAAAGAATCGAACAATGGGAGCAGCAGCAATGAGAGAAACTCAATCTGTCATGCTCAGTAGAGCATCCTGACTTCCAGTCAGGCATAGGAACTTGTGATCCCAGAACAGGGGCCTGAACACCTGCCTGTGGACAGCCAGGGCCAGCACCACCACCCTTCACCCCTACCCCTTTTCAACTGGAATATCTGATACTCAAGGCCCACCATGCTACCGTTATGTCTGTGACTTTGATTTCTCTAGAGACCTTGTTACTGGAATCATACATTTTTTGCCATTTTTAAAAAAAGTTTTATTTTATTCTTGCTGGGTGTGGTGGTACCCATCTTCAATCCCAGCACTCAGGAGGCTGAAGCAAGCAGAGTTCAAAGCTATTTTGGTCTATATAATAAGTTCCAGGACAGCCAGGGCTACAAAGTGAGACCGTGTCTTAAAAAAAAAAAAAAAGATATTTTTTGTTACCAGTATTGTGTGCATCTGTGGGAGTGTATGTTACTTGAGTGCAGTGACTGAAGAGAGCAGAAGAGGTTGTCAGATCCCCCAGCACTGGAGTTAAAAATGGTTGTGGGCTGCCATGTGGGTGACAGGAACTGAACTCAAGTCCTCTGCAAAAGCAGCAAGTGCTCTTAACTACTAAGCCATCTTTCCAGCCCCATTTCTTGTCATTTTGTGACTGATTGGTTTCACTGAGCTATATCAGCAGTAGCACCACAGAGAGGGACATGGTGCGGTTCCCTGGAGCCTCTCAATGGAAGCAGTCAGCACCCACGAGTGCTTTGCTGCATTTCTTGGCAGCCATCGGACCCCCAAACTGCGGCTACTAGTCCTGGAGTCTCTACCCTCCCCAACTTCAAGCCACCGTGTCCCTGACACTTACCTCTGACTCTGATGTCCCCCTAGCCACTCACTGACCACATCATCCTCTGCAAAATGCTCAGGAGGCAGCTGGGGTAAAATCAGGGTGTGTGGGCACAGAGAGCAACACAGAGGCCTTCGGTCTCTGCAGGGCAGTGTCTGCGCCTGCCTTGGCAGACAGGCCCTCATTGTACCTGGGTGACAGATGATTTCAACTCCCTTCTTCAGCTGATAAGCTTCATAGAACCTAAGATACCCACACTAAACTCTAAAAGTATAAGCTTCAAAATCTTTACTGGGGGACAGGAGCCCTTCATGGAGGATGGAAGATAGAGAAGCCAAGCTCATTGTGGGCATAGGGACACCCCAAATATTTGGCTCAAAGCTTCTCCTGCAACCTGGAGAGGACCTCAGAAATCCTCCACCCAGGATTCTGCCCACAAGACAGCACCTTCTCCCTCCCAGCCCCACCTTCTCTCAATCAAAGGCTATAGGGGAGCCATCATTCACCCATGTGGCTTCTTCTGAACCACCTGCTCTTCTAGCCTCCATGGATGGGTACCCATGTGTTTAGTAAGCCAAGAAGCTCATTGGTTGCTCTAGGTGAACTTTGGTGGAATCATACTTTGTTGGGCGTTGTTTTTGTGTATTGGCCTGCCTTCCTGATCGGGTGGGAAGATGTCCAGACTACTTACAACTCCAAGGGCCGCAATGTGAGTCACAGCTACAAGGACTGGGAAGGTATCTCAGCTATGAGCTGGGACAGAGTCCCAAGGGTATCCTGAGACACCAGAGCCCAGGAACCTCACAGCTCTGAGGTGAGGCAGAGTCCCAAGGGTGTCCTGAGGCACAGGAGCCCAGGAACCACACAGCTCTGAGAGGAGACCTCCTCAACAGAGATGTTGCAGCCCCCAGGGAGGTTTGTCCCAACCACCTACGAGCTAAGGAGCCTAGGAGCCTGAGCTCCATTCCTTCTCCAGTGGAGGCATCTCCCAGGGAAGGATTGCCCCAACCTCTGATGGGCTGAGGAGCCTAAGTACCTGAGCCCCACTCTTTTGTTTCTTACTTTTCTTCTTCCAACAAATGAGTCACAGCAGGCAGTAAATCTCTTAAAAGAGATTTCCTTGAAGGGCCAAATCCAGGAGTGGCTGCCTTTGCTCCAGGGAGAAGGCAGCAGAAACTGGGGCAAACAGAGCCTTTATATAGGATTTCTTAGGGGGTGGAAATTTCTGGGGCAGGGATTTCCAGAGTGTGGATTGGTAGGATTTCAAGTCCTAAACTTGGGGAGCTCAAAGATTGGTGGGCTTTGCAGTTCAGGGATTGGTTGATTTTCTTGTTCAGGGCTTGGTGGGTTTTGTCCAGATTTTTTTTTTTACCTCAGATTTGCATAATCTGGGATGAGTCCTACTGAGGGGCTGGAGAGATGGTTACAGAGGTTGGGAAGCAGGGGAAGCTGAGCTGCTGGAGCTTCGTCAGGCAGGGGTCTGGCCAGTTTTCTGCCTTAAGAGATTATAAAGTCCATAAAGGGTCCAAAATTTAGAAAGCGTCCACTGTGAGGGCAGTAGGCTGAAGCAGGAAAGGTTGTCCTTATCACAGACAGCTCCCATGGCAGCAGCAGCAGGCATTCTGAGGCAGGAAAGGTGTCCAGTTCCCACAGGCTGAGCAGGAATAGTCACCATGGACAGCTCCTACTGAGCTGCTGTGGCCATTTTGTCTCTTGCCTCCACAGCCCCAGGGCGGGAAGGAGGGACAGACTGCCCTGGGGCAGGAAGGGGAACTGGCAGCCAGCCACTTGCTACTATGTATGTAATTGGCCTCCAAACAGCTTTTGAAGGGTACAGTGGGCTTTTCCGATTTGGGTCACCACAGCTTGTGGGGCAACTAGACGGCTTGGGGTGGCAGGCTACCTCAGCTTGGTGGACCACCCCACGCCTTGGAGTGGTTGGATGGCCACATGGGTTGGGACAGCCCAGGTTTAGAATTGCCTCAGCCTGGGGCATTGCTGCAGTGGGCTTGGGGTGGCAGGTTGCCTCAGTTCCAGCCTTACATTGGGACCTTCAGAGAAGGAAGCGGACCTTGTTCATGTCTTCCTCAGGGAAGGAAGTGTACCAACTCCCTCCCTGCACCAGTGTCCCCAGTGTCATCAGGATGCAATTGGAGGAGGCTGTAACCATGATGGGTCTCCGTGGGGAGACTCACCCTCATCAGAGATGATGATGATCAGAGATCATCAGTCCTACCCAATGCCCTCTTTGGCCCTGTTGGATACAGTGTTGGAAACACAAATTAATCAGATGGTGGGCACTCCTGGGCATTACCAACCTGAGCCACAGCTCCGGGTCTCCTGCCCCGCCCACACTGCATCACATCAGGGCCAAGGAGTCCAAGGTTTACAGGAAGAGACACTTTGGGGTTCCTGCAGCCTGAGACCTAAACAAGAGGACAAGCCTGGGATCCAGGATGAAAATCTGGTCTTTCTCTTCTTTGTTGGGTCTTCAGCGCCCTCCCCTGGCCTGCAGGGTTGGTTCAGTTAGAATGGGACAGTAGAGGTGAGGACAACCACAGTTTCCTCACACTCCACTCCTCTCAGTACCCCACCACCACCTTCCCTCTCTCCCAGAGCCACTGCGTCTCCATTTCCCTTCAGAAAAAAAAAAAAAAAAAAAAAAAAAAACAGCATGGATGTGCTGAACATGGCATAGCAAGTGAGGGAAACCAGAGCTATTCTGTGTGTGTTACAGGATGCCAGAACAGTTATCCTGATGATGTAAATAAAAATGGACCCTAGAGCTGGGTGGTGGTGGCACAGACCTTTAAGCCTAGCACTCAGGAAGCAAAGACAGAAAGATCTCTGAGTTCTAGGCCAACCTGGTCTACAGAGTGAGTTCCATGACAGCCAGGGCTACACAGAAACCCTGTCTCAGAAGGGAGAGAGAGAGAGAGAGAGAGAGAGAGAGAGAGAGAGAGAGAGACTGAGGTTGAACTCTCAGACTTCATTGAGAAGAAAAGCCATTCAAGGAAAAGAAAGAGCAGGCATGGTGACACAGTGACATATGCCTTTAGTCCCAACAAAAGACAGTGGATTTCTGTGAATCTGAGGCCAACCTGGTCTACACAGCCCAGTTCCAAGATAGCCAGGGCTACTTAATGAGCTCTTGTCCCTGAGGAGGGAGAGAAGAGGAAGAAGCAGAAGCAGGCAGATCTGAGTTTGAGGCCAGCCTGATCCACAGAGCAAGTTCCAGGACAGCCAGGGCTATTTCAAAACAAAACAAAATTATACTCAGCAGAAAGAGGCAGACTGTTTCTGGAAAGGGGCTCTTAGTGCTATGCTGGCCACTGCAGGACCAGTTCACAGGAGGACCAGCAGTGTGCCCAGCATCCAGGGACTGAAGCTGACATATTCCAGCTGTCTCCAGCTACACTGTGGCATTGTGACCAGCTGGATGATCAGATTCACAAGCACCACTGGTTCTTTCAAATATGTCTTTTTCATATGCTTCCCAAGTGCTGGGATTAAAGGTGTGCACCACCACCGCTAGTCTTGTTTGTATAATTATTCCTAAATTACTTCATTTTTTTCTTCCTGTTGGATGTTTAAGAAAATGTGGGTGAAAAGAGGAGGGGTGGGGCTACAACTGGGATGTAAAGTGAATTAAAAAAAAATTAATCAATTAAGAAAAGAAAGAAAGAAAATGTGGGTAAGCCAGGCATGGTGGAATACACTTGTAATCCCAACACTCAGGAGGCAGAGGCAGGTTGATCTTTGTGAGTTTGAGAACAGCATGGTCTACAGAGTGAGTTCCAAGACATCCAAGGCTACATAGAAAAACCCTGTTTCAGGGGGAAAAGAAAAAAAGAAAGGAAGAAAGAAAAAAAGAAACAAACAAACAAACTGTGGATAGCCAAAAAATTAAAGATTTTTCTTTTTAAGGCTAAGATGAGTTGAGGCCCCTTAGGGTTACTTTTGGTGACTTACAAGTAACACCTTGGCTCTCCCCCCCACCCCCATCCACTATGCTATCTGCTGGGGTAGGTCTTGCTGATGATGTGGCTTTCTTTGGACCTTCCCCTTTGTGGGGTGCGTATCAGTTACAGGACAATTTCTGGGGTCTCCATGGCTTCTCAGCCAATGTGACACAGGACTCACTGGACTTCTAAGGTCCTACTCCTTTCTTTGGAAGCTGGCTGGAGTAGAGAAGAAAGTGCTGTAATATTGGCTCTCCCCTTAGATTTTTTATTCTCTTTGGCTTTGGCCTCCAGGGTTTGGTTGTTAAATGTTCTATTCCCAGCACCCACATGGCAGCTCAGAGCTTGTGTAACTACAGTTACAGATAATCTGATACCCTCTTCTGGCCTCCTTGATAACCAGGCATGCCTGGCTCTCTGCTGAAAACAAGCAAAACACACAGATAACATAAACATAAAATTTTTTTAATTAAAAAAATTATGTCGGAGGTGTGGGGATAGTGATTTTGAGGCCTTAAGTAATCCAGGCTGGCCAGAAACGTCTGAGGGCCCTGCCTCAACCTCTGGAGTGCTGTGATTGTAGGTGTGCACCACTGTGCAAACAAAGGGACACATTTTGTTGTTGTTTTGCAGTAGTGGAGATAGAACACATGACAACTGCTCTGCCACTGAGCCATGCCCTCAGCTTTTTGTTGTTGTTGTTGTTTTATTAACAAAAATAATGCCTTTTACAATTTAGTATATTATATTTATGGGAGGGGGTGTACATGTGAATTTAGGTGTCTACAGAGGTCAAGGAGTCAGACCCCCCCCCCCCCGAGACCCGGAGATACAGGTAATTTCGAACTTCCTGACGTAACTGAGAATTGAACTCAGGTCCTCAGAAGATCAGTACATGCTCTTAACTCCTGAGCCATGTCTCCAGCTCTCAAGAAGTAACATCTGGATGAAAAGACAAGACACTCTGTTTGAAACATAGGAAACATGGACACTGCATCTAAATGCATGTATAAACACACTCATCTAGAAGAGGATTTGGTCTTAATGGGGAAACCGGGTGTAAATGAACACTCCCCTCAACATTTCCATGCAGAGCAAATTGCAAGACTGGAGGTCCTCAGGAAGCTGCCTTGGGACAACAGGAAGCTTGACAAGCCAAGGTGAGAGCACACCCAGATCCTGAAGCATTGGAGAACCTAACATCTGGGGCAGATGCCTGGTGCCTGTGACTTGAGTCTGACCAGGGACACAACCCGCTTTGGAAGCATAGCTCCGGATTCTACTCTCAGTGTCCTTGAAGAGACTGGGTTGGCAATGAGCCTAGCTAAGCCGAGCCTATTCGCTCGCTCGATTCACACCCTGGTCATTGTCTCAAGGCATCACCACTATCATTGTACTCAACAGGGGGCAGCAGAGAGCCAAAGCTGCATGCCTTCTAGGGAAACAAGGTGCCAACCTGGACACCTTCCCATGTTGTACAAGTGTGTTATTGAGGCATGTTTGTCTTCCCATAAACCTTTGCTCAGCTGGCCATTCTGGACACCGGTGGCTTCCTTGACAAGGTGCCCTGATTTTCTTTTTTTCCCCTTGGGGCCATTTCTTAAGTCCCAGTGTAGTCTTCTTGATTCTTCTGAATGGGCCTCATTCTAACACCTGAGACATATCTTCTTGAAATGTTGCTTACTGGCTTGCTCAGCCTGCCTTCTTAGAAAACTCAGGAATACCTGTCCAAGGGTGGAGCCCTCTACAATGGACTGAGTATTCCCACATCAATCACTTATCAAAAAAATGAGGGACAGACTTAAGCCTATAGGCAAGAAAATGAAGGCGTTTTCTCAATTGAGAATCCTTCTTTCCAAATGACTCTAGCCTGTGTCAATTTGGTGATTTGGTAGCCAACCTGGGGGTGTGATGGGGGCACAGAAAAACAAAGTCTGGGTCATTGTCCAGAGATTGTTCTGGATGCTGTACCTGTTCCTTGTTCATCTATCAGCTAGGACCTAGCAAGCCTGAGACTCATGAATCTGGTCACCTCACCTGATGTAGCAGGAAAGGAGCAAGACACTTTAAGGCTGTCCAACCCCCCCTATTTGGAGTACAGGCAAGCATGTTCTGTTTAGGACCAGATTAAATGCCAGGATTTACTAGTGTGACTTGGAGGCTGTATTCTGGCTTGTCCAAACATGGCTGTCTCCGAATGGAAAGTCCAAGCATCCAGTACAGAGACAAGTAGCACAGCTGCTTGTCTTGGATGCAGACAGGAAGAGAGAAATCAGGAAGACTTACAAAGCAAGTAACTTGTTCTGCTGGTCCCTCTGAATGGGAACAGCTCTGAGGCTGGATGAGACATCAAACTGTCTCCAGCCAGGACTTTAATTATGCTCAGTCAATAAATCTTGTTGGCTGCAGAGCCCTCCCGACTTATCATGTCATCTTTTCATATGGCATAGAATGAAAAGATGTATTACAGTTCGGTTATTCAGTCCAGCCTGGCTCATAAGGAAAGACAGATGCCTTTTACCTGCTCAGACTAAGAGCAGAGAAGCACTTTCAGCTAAATTGTGCACGCCACACATTCCACACATGTGTTTATGCAAAAATGTATATTACCCATGGAAGTTTATATGGTGGTTACAGAACAAAAGAACCAGACACCAATGAAGTTAAAGCAGCCCTGACAGGATTCCCCTTCTAGGATGCTGAGACACATTTATCCTAACAACTGCTTGATTCAACCTCAGACTGCCTTAATAGCTGTTTCATCAAAACTTGCTGCCAGGACAGCTTCAAAGCTACCAACTACCAACAGCCTCAAAGACTGTTCCAGTCATGACTTCATTTAAGCCCTGCATTTTCACAGTACATGGAGACTTCCTCCCCCCCTCCAAAGGAAAACAATGCCCACAAAAGCAAGAAGCAATTTTAATAAAGCAATGCCCCATTTCCCAAAACATGGGGTGGGTAGTTTTTGGTCATTTAGTTGGTTGTAAGTTATTAAATGGTCTTGGTCAGGGGAAAAAAACAAGGTATAGGGGTATAGGAACTTAGGCTCAGGATTTCTCTCTTTTGCTTTTTACCTCTATCTTTCATTCTCTCTTATCTAATGTTAAAGGGAAAGGGGGAGATGATGGAGGAAAAGAAAAAAAGGAGGGATATAGGAATAAAAGGATAAAAGTGTAGATTATTGAATTTATTTATATATAATTTTTAAAGATTTTATTATTTTATGTATGAGTGGTCTATTTGCATGAACACCTGCATGCCAGAATAGGGCCTTAGATTTTAGTAAAGATGGTTGTGAGCCACCATGTGGCTGCTGGTAACTGAACTCAGTACCTCTGGAAGAGCAGGCAGTGCTCCTGACCACTAACCCATCTCTCCAGCCCCATTAAATCTATTCTTAAACCAAAGAGCAACTGCTGGTATCAAATATTTTTACATTGGTATAGATCTTTGTATATTGACACAAAATTAAGGTCATTTTGTTACAACATGCTATATATTGCATTTCAACTCATTTAAAGATGCAATGTAAAGTTCTAGTTCTTGAAAGCTATTATTACGAACTGTTTAAGATAATCAAGTAACACCAGTTAGCAGTCAGATTCCTGGCCATGTTAGATACTAGTCTAGATAATTACAGAAATGTGTTTCCTAGGTTGAACAGATGTTAAGTAGTTAGAAATGAGCAATGTTTACTTATTCAGATATACTAGAAATAGATGGTCTTCAAAAACCTCAGAGATCCACAGAATATGGCATTTACAGATGTTTCTATTAATAAAAGGATCTTCTGACAGTGACATGTCAGCTCCTAGAAGCACTCTCATCCTACTTCAAAGATGATGTTGGGCATGGAAAACCCTCCGTATGGAGTTTGCTTCAAATGTGGCTAGCCACTGGGCAAGAAAATGCCCTTGCCTAACTGTAGACAGCCTGGTATCCAAACTAACAAGAAGCAGGAAAGTCAACTGCCAACATTTGCAAGGACAAGGTAGTCCTTCATAATTCCTACCTCACAAAAAAAAAAAAAAAAAGAAAAGAAAGAAAAATCTGTCCAGAAGGCAAAAGATGATGTTCCAACAGTTGCTGAAAAACTTGGGTGACTGTCCAGCTAGTCAGCTGCCTCTGTCATTTCTATAATCTTGGAAGCTGCTTGCTCTGCACTTCCTACATGCTCAGGTAGTATTAATTCCTTCTCAAGCCTCTGATGGGGTTGAAAACAGTTTTATTCTCACAAGAAAGCTGAAGATGTTCAAGATTTAAGAAGATATCTTTAGGTCTAAGAAGTCGTTTTTAGATTGATAATTCAAGTTAGGATTAAGAATTGATTTAGGAACAGAACTCTGAACTCACCAAGATAGGATAGATAATACTTTCTCCTAAGATGTCAAATACATATGGACTGGACATATGTATTTATGTATTTAAATATGTATTCACAATTTACATTGTGAATGTAAATCCTACCTGATTATTTTATAATTGTTCTGACTGTAAACAGTTTATTGATGTAAGAGAAAGAGCCTTTTATTTGGACTACAAGGAGGAAATGTAGAAGGAATCTCTTGTGCCAGTATGGAAGCATCATCTGTCAATAAAAAGCTAATGGCCTGTTAGATGAGGCAGGAAGTGGAAGAGGGCGTTCCAGCTGGAAGAGATGAACTCTGGGATAGAGTCAGAGGCAGGAGATTCACTCCAGACTCTGAAAAAGATGGAAGTATGAATCTGAGTAAAGGCAACCAGGCACACCGCACCCACAGAATAGAATAAATGAGCAAAATATGTTGTGAGCTAGTTGGGGAACCAGCCAAAGTTTAAGGTCTAAGAGTTATTATTTCTGGGAACAAAGGCATGGGTAAAAACATGGGTTACAGAAAACCCCCTTCAACACTTCTGTAAGATTTCTTAGAGGTGTGGAGCTTTTCAGGGCAGAGGTTTCCAGAGTGAGGATTGGTAGGATTTCAAGTCCTGAGCTTGGAGAGCTCAGGGATTGGTGGGGGTTTGTGGGAAGCTCAGAAGTTAGTGGCTTTTCTCGCCCCCATTTCCCTGTATAGGCCCATGGGTTAAAATGAGAAGTCCTTCCGAGCCGCAGGTGGCTTTGGCTGAGGCACCATCCCTGTGGAGGTGCTTGGGGAGGCTGGAGAGGAGGTGCTGCCACTTATGGACTGCTCCTGAGGTGATACCTCAAAACAGCAATAGGCTGAGGATGTATCACTGTGTTGACATGTGCCGCCATTTTGGCCGCTCCTGTGGCGGTAGCTCCCAGGAGCGCTGCTTTGGCAGCTCTTGGGGATCACGGACCAAAGATATGGTATTGTTTGTACAACGATGGGGGTTGGAATCACACGGATCAGGAATTCAAGGTTATCTTTGAGTTTGGAGGCCAGGCAGGACTAACGCAAGAAACCCTAAGCTAAAAAAATAAATAAAAAGATTACTGGGCCACACAGAGCCACTGGCTACAGATGAGAGCTCCCAGACAAACTGGTGATGACTTTGGTCCCTGATGGTACAATCCACAGGCCAGGCTGTTTTCCGGTCAACGTGTGGGGCCAGGGGCCACCACTTTTGTAAGCTGCTGCGAAAGCTGAGACAGATCCAAAACAGATGCCTTCTGTTGGGGCAACAGACCTGCGGGGGCCACTAACCACTACAGCTGGGTGGCGGGGTGGGGGGGGGTGGGGGGGTTTATGTCTATACAGACTGTGTCTACAACTCAGCCCCAGTGAGAGTGAGTAAGGCCCTTGAGGATCTGGCGCTCATCATGACCTCACCCTTCCTCCTAAACAGTACAGCTAAGAACAGGAGGAATTCACAGGGTGGGCTCCAGGGAACGCTGGGAAGTTACGGACAGGGGACATGAAACCGTGGTCCACGTTCTGGGGCACCCAACAGCCTCAGGAGGCAAGAACGGGAGAGGACGAAGGCGGGAGAGAGTAGTGGGTAGATGGATAAAGCCACCGACAGATGAACAAATGAGGACTGGTCGCTCCTGGAGTCCCCAGCAGCCCCGGACCAATGATCCCAGGAAGCCCTTGTCGCTGGAACTGGCCCCGGAAGGCCTGAAGCACGTGCCAAAAAGCGGAGCAGGCTCCAGGATGGCCACCAGGGGGCCAGCTGATGGTTCTAAGTACCCGTCCCGTCGGTGAGGAGGCTTCCGGGCACGGAGCTGGGTTGCTGAGGGCTGGCTGAGGAAACTGGACCAGGCCACAGCGCGACAAGAACGAGTCCAGCAGGACCAGCAGGACCCGCGCAGGGGTATCAGGTGGAACTGAGGTGTCGGGTGCGGGGCAGAGATGGGGACGGGGGGTGGGGAAGGTTTCGGATGCTGCCCCTCCCCCACGGTTCAGGCCCGTTCCCCTCCCCCACCTAGGGCCAACTCGTAAGTTAGGGAGCATCCACATTTCTGTTCCCGTCGGTTTTGCATGCGTTTGGCCCTTTGTATGAGGCCAGTTCATTGGGTAGGTTCGAGGTACACCCCGCCCAAGTCTCCGAGTTGGCCAATTGCAGAAAGTTTCACAGTGCGCTTTATTCCGGGGATCGTCAGCGTCCTGCGACGATTCGTAGGATGCTTAGGCCTCGGTGATCTTTGCTCCCGGAACCCGGGCCCTGAGCCCAAGGATACCTGCTGGTCCTTTCCCCGGGAATGTGCCCTCTGAGCATCCGGATTACCCTTGGGAATCTCGGCTTCGTTTTCTTCACAAGCCTCTCTGGTTTGTCCTCGAGTGGACGCACTTCTCCCGAAGAGGAGTTTGCAGACGCTCCCTGGAAGCTGGGACGCGGCTCCTTTAAGAGTGCAGCCGTTTAGGTCGCTGCCTGCTTGGACAGTCGCCCTTGGCCCGGGCTCTCTAGGCGGTCGCGGGCAACGGGAGCGCGGCCGCCGAAGGCGGGCAGTGGGCAGCTTGTGGTTGCGTAGACGGCGTAGGGCACGGGAACGGGAGCGACGGTCCGCGGAGCAGGCGGGCGGCGGGCAGCCCAGCGCAGGCCCCGCCCCGCCCCGCCCGCTGGGGTCCTGCGCTCCGGGCTGCGCGCGGCGGGCGCGGAGGGAAGTCCCGAGACAAAGGAGCGCCGCCGCCTCTGCCGCCGCGACGGTCCGGGCCGCGGTCGCCCAGGTGAGCCGCCACCGGCCCGCGCGAGCACTTGGATCCTCGCTCCGCGTTGCCGCCGTTCCCAGTAGGCTTCCGGGAGGCGCGGAGCTGAGCCGCCGCGGTCTCCGCTCCCTCGCGGCCTCCTCCCGCCTCCGAGCCGCGGCCCTCGGGGCCCTGGGGCCCAGCCGCTGTGCCCCGGACGAGTGCAGGGTTGGGAACACGGCTCACTGCCCCCCACCTCTGTTGTGCTAAGTTCCGCCGACCCCGTAACAGACGATCTGCGCTCCTCTGTAGCACCCGGACAGGTTCTGGGCGGTGCTGGGCCTCATAGTTGGGTGAGCGGGAGTGCAGGAAGGCCGTGGGCACTGGGCCGTGCCGCGGCCTGTAAGCACCCGGAGTCACAGCAGAAGGCTGGGTTTACTTCGTTTGTCGACACGCTGGGCTTGTCCTTTGGGGCTTTGTAGGTGTCTTGTGCAGATTCTCTGCCTCACTGTCTTTTATTCTTAAGGAACTGTTGTTTTAATAGGTGAGTTACCTGCCTGCATGACAGAAAACAGGTATCGCAGGGGAATTTGTTCTGATTCCAAGGGTATTTAGGCTGTGAGTGATTGCATACCTGCCCTCCTCTTGCTGTCTCTGCCACTGGAAACTTAGACTAGTGTCTTTAGTGAAGGGTCCTTAGGGCCTACAGTGTGCATTCCGGTGGAAGAGGCCGCTTAGCCTTTTCCTAGCCAGCCTTAGTATTAGTACCTGGTATTCATGAGTAAGTAGAGGTGGGCCGAAATAGGCAATCTTGCACAGTCTCTGACCGGTAAGTAGCTCTGAAATACGTGGTGTCGCCAGACAATACAGCACACGGCAGGAACCCTGGATTGGTAAGAATATCTAGCCCTGCTTTTCTCTGGTGGGGGGAGGGGCGGTGTTTTGTTGTGGTTTGTTTTGTTTTGTCTTTGCATCACAAAACTTTCCTGCTGGTGAGGTGGCTGTTAACTTGGGAAGGCAAGTTGTAGCTTTTGGAGAGCTGGTGGGAGCAGCAGCCCTGTCTCAAGGACTAGGTTTCCGTGTAGATCGTTGTCAGTGTGTAGGGTTCCTTTTCTTGACCATGGGGCAGAAGGCCTTGAGGAGGTCCTGTAAGGAGCCTCCTTCACTTCCCCTGTCCCTGTTTTTGAGCTCTTTTTGCTATGGCTAACCTTGAACTCTTGGGCCCCCTGGGTCAGCCTCCTTGATACTGAGTGTATAGACACAACCCACAACTTGCAGCTCCTCGGTTGTTTTTACCCTTGGGATAACCACAGTCGGATGCTTGGACAGAGGTCTTTAGGTAGGCAGCTTTCTCCTGAGGTCAGTTATGGCAGGCCCAACAGCTTTGTCCAGCACAATATTTCAGACACCCTTTCCCCACTGACCAGGGGTCCAGAGACCTGCTTGGAAATCCTACTCAGACTTCTTTGGGATCTTCCAACATCTGATTGGCTGGGTGGGAATAGCAGCTCCTTTACAACCTACCCTCAGTTTGAGGAGCAAGAGTGCTTTCCCTTAAGCCTGAGGGAGCAATTAGGCCTGTCCATTGAGAAGCACTAGTTGAAAAGTGGGATACTTTGGAAGTGAAGCCCTGGGCTTCAGTGCCCTGCAGCAGCCATTGACATCCTCAGATCTGCCTCCATGCCCTTCTAACCAAACACCTTAGAGACAGACCTTCCCTGCCGTGTTTCCCATGCCAGTGTCAGCCAGGTTTAAGTAGCACGGTCATCATCTCACTAGTAAGCCCAGAAAGCTTTTTTCCGCCTCCTAGAAGAGCGCCAGCTGGATCCTCCGTTTTCCGAGAGGTACTGTTCAGGCAGGTCTTGGGTGTTTGGTGCAGCACCTTAGTGATGTGCTTGTTTTGGACAGTCTATACTCTGTGGTGGGGAAAGACAGTTGGGTTTGGGCTTGATATGTTTTGGACTTGAGGTCAGATGAGAGAATTCTTTAATTTGTACACTTTGTGCTGAAGACTGGAGCCTTTGGTGCTTAGAGGCTGGTCGTCAGGGCTTGCTCTGGTAGCTTGTGCCTTTTTTTTTTTTTTTTTTTTTAACGTTTTTAAATTTTAATTTTCTGTGCATTGGTGTCATATCTGTATGTTTGTGTGAGGGTGTCGGGTCTCCTGGGACTGGAGTTACAGACAATTGTAAGCTGCCATGTAGGTGATGGGAATTGAACCCAGGTTCTCTGGAAGAGCAGCTAGTGCTCTTAACTGCTGAGCCATCTCTTCAGTCCCAGCTTGTGCTTCTGAAAGAGTTTCTTTATCTTAAGTGTACAGGATATTAAAAATGCCAATACTGGGTGTTTATTTTATAGTGACCTCACCCAAGTTCCTGAAGCCTGGCCTCCTAAGTGATGCTGCCACCTTTGATGGCAGTCCAGCCCTTTCTACTTGTCTACTTAGTAAAGTCATCAAAAGCAGTCTAGGGCCAGGTTTGGCAGCAGTGCCTTTAATGCCAGACTTGCAGGCATGATTGTTAAGGCCAGCCTGGTCTACCTAGCATGTTTCTGGCCAGCTGCGGCCACATAGGAGCCTCTGTCTCCAAAAATAAAGGAAAGAAAAAAAAAGGAAAAAGCTGCTGGTCAAGGAACTAGATGTGGTGGGTCATGCCCGTAATCCCAGTACCAGGAGCTAGCCGGGAGGATTGATGTGGGTTTCAGGCTAACTTGGCCCATGGTGTGAGACTCTTGTCTCAAAAACAAGCCGCCTAGGACCTCAATGTGGGGCTCCATCAGATTGCTTTGACCTAGTGGTTATGTCTGTTCAGGTGATGCCAGAGAATAATTATGCTTGCATATGGAGATACATGTCTAATCAGAATCAGCCCACCTGTAGCACAGGGATCATGGACTCTGGGCAGCTGTGTGTGAGAGCTCTAGAGGACCTGGCTGGGTCAAGAATGCACCATGATTTCTGATCAGTCATGGCTTTGCAGGTAAAATGGGCAGCCTGAGCTAAGTATAAGTAGCAGGAGCTCTAAGGAGGTCTGGTTGAGGCCTGTCAGAGCAGTGGCAGGAGTCTATTCTATAAGAGTCTTGCTCTGGTCTGGAGGTAAGTGAAGGTTCTGTTTCAGAGTGAAGATTTTGAGCTGAAAACAGACTGGGCTAGTGCTAGTGCTTCTGGGAGATTTTTGCCCACATAAGAGTAATGGAAACCTTAAGTTGGTTAGATGTGGAACCTTTGTCCTCTGAAAAGCAGCTCAGTGTGAACACCTCAGAAAGATACCCATTGCCCTCCTAGATTCTTGCTCAAGGGAGTCGCTCCTTGTGATCAACTCATCCCTAGGCCCCAGTGCTCTGCAGGTTTGGGAGTCTCTGAGTGCTGCTTCATGTGATTAAAAAAAAAAAAAAAAAAAAAACAGCACCTAAGTAGGTGTGGCCAGGTTGAAGTCATAACCAGAATGAATGCAGGCTGTGAGCCTAGATTAAGGTGCTTCTTCAACCAAGATGGGCCCTGGCAGATGCTGCTTACCTGGCCTGGGGCTTGTCCTCCTCCATCCCTCAGGGTCATAGGGCAGATCTCTGGACTGTGAGCTGACAAGCCTGTGGGCCACTATAGTATAGCAGGAAGCAGAGAGATTAGTCTAGTCTGGCCACTTGGGGTAGTCTGCCTATGGAAGTTTACCCTGATCTGCCCTGTGGTGTTGATTTTTCTCACTAGGACATCCATAATAGTGATTGTCTTCCTGTTAAGCCTGATTTTAAGCTGGGGTCTCAGGGCAGTGCCTTGTCCCTTAGCCCTCCTCCCACTCCCAAGGGTTTTGCGGTGCCACACTGAGCCACATCCTAGCTGCAGGTGAGCATTTGCAGTGCCTGCTAGGCCCTGCCTATTGTGAGGGTGCCAAGTCTTTCCAGAAGATGGTCAGTGCTTGCCAGGGAGTTGGCAGCCTTTGTGCAGGCTCTCCTCACTGCACCTCCCAGCAGTCGGGTTTGTAAACCACAAGAGGGACAGCAATGGTGCCCCACCTGCCTGCCTGGAGGTGATCTGAGAGGTCTATTGAGGGATGTAATGCCAGCACTTGCTCCAAGGGCAGCTTGCCCAGCTGGACTCCAGCCTCATTTACCTGCTTCTTGGAAAGAGCCCTCTCTGGCTGGGGTGGGGATGGGGAGACATGTGTGCTTTACTAACCCTCCCTCTGTGCTATTTGTTCCAGGGACTTTGAATATGTCGGGGATTGCCCTCAGCCGACTTGCGCAGGAAAGGAAAGCTTGGAGGAAGGACCACCCTTTTGTAAGGAGCATTCTTTTTCTGTGCCACAAGGAGGGGCCCTCTTTTGGGTTGTGTTCCCTGCTGCTCAGCCTGTGGCCACTGGGTGAGATCCAGGCTTGTTCTCTGAGCTGGTTTGTTTTGTGACTGTTCTTTCTCAGGGCTTTGTGGCTGTCCCAACAAAGAACCCTGATGGCACGATGAATCTGATGAATTGGGAGTGCGCTATCCCTGGAAAGAAGGGGGTAAGGGCTGCCATTGGCTTTGCACCTACTAACTGGTTTTAATGAGATTTGAGGGAGTAAAGCTACTAGAAGGCACTTGAGTTCAGATACTATGACCTCTGGCCATAGATAGCCTACCAGATCACAGCCTTCACCAGGACAAGGAGTGGGCTGTAGTGGTAGGGAGGCTTGGACCCTGGCAAATCATTGGATCAGTGAACAGCCCTGGGGTGAGGAGCAGGTGAAGGTTGCTATAACGTGGTGAGCCCCAATGGCAAGGTGCCCCTGGAGAGCACAGGCTATTCTTGCTGCACATTGACCTCAGTGCTGCCAGTTGTCTGTCCTTGCCCAGCACATGTAAAGCATGTGAGACGGAGGGTCTCCTATGGCTTCAGGTCTTGTCCAAACTGGGTCTCCAGGTTCAACTTAGTATCTGAGCAGAAATGCAGTTTGGGTTCATCTGAAGACAGCTGTATTGCAGAGTGTGGAGTGGATCCCTGACGTGTGCAAAGGGTATTCTTGTCTCTCAATACACGATGGGGCAGTTGCACCATAGTGTTTCCATCACATGGGGTAGGGTTGGAAAGATGGATGGGTTGAGTAGTGCCCTATCCCTACCTTGGTAGGATCCAAGGTACTGGCTTGAATAACACAGGTACAAGCTGTTGGTCCCAGCTGTGTTTGCTGAGCTTGTTAGTGTTCTCAGACACCCAAGAACTATGGGTCCTGAGCCCTCCAGCATCTGGCAAGCTCCCCTCCTTGTGTTCAAGCCAGCGTCTTCCTCCATTTTGTCTGATGAGGGCTCTTGTCTAGCTTCCCAGAGGCACAGTGGGAGTCTTCTTCAGTCCTAAGGGGACAGTAGTAGTGTGGGGCAGTTAGAGAACAGGCCCAGAGGACGCAGGTTTGGGGAAGCGTATCCTGGGCTTACTTGGGAAGTAAGCCACACACCTAACCTTAGTTCCCTTCCCACAGACACCATGGGAAGGAGGCTTGTTCAAGCTACGGATGCTTTTCAAAGATGACTATCCATCCTCACCACCAAAATGTAAGTTCTGCAGAAAGCCTGCAGTCTGTTTCCCACGGCCTGTCATCAGGAGCCATGCATGTGGATGTTCTGCCCGGCAGGCAGGTGGCAGTCCTGGGATAAAGGCAGTTCTGGTGGCTTAGCTTGGATCACAAGTCAGGGTAGAGGCACTTGTAATTAGTGTGGTCTCTAATCCCAGCCAGTCAGGTGCCACACGCGGCATAGGGAGAGTTGTGAGTGTCAGGCTTTTGTGCCCACAGGTGCTACTGAAGTATAGGAGCTCCTCTCAGGTTAGCTGAGTGGTTGGCCTGTATCAGCCCCTGAGCTCAATTCAAAGCACTAAATGACAGAGAAGACGTTTCACTTATTCTAGTCGGCTGGGTTCTGTTTGTTCCCATTTATGCTCAGCATCCCAGTGAGAGGCTGTGTGTGCAGCCTGAGGGATGTGCCTTCAGGCCTATGGGTCAAAAGAGAAGAATGGACTGTGATCTCAGTGCAGCTCAGCAGAACTTACTTGCCATCACGACCCTCTACCCAGGGAAGACCAGGTCTGAGCTTTTACAGCTGGTTTGTAAATAGAGATGTTGCCCACTGCAGTGGCCCCGCCAGGAGTGCTTACCCATATCTTATTGGAAACCACTGGGTGGCGTCTTACTTGTTTGTGGTCACCTTGTCTTGAGTTCTTTTTGCCATACTGTTATTAGTACTTTCTTTTAATTAAGGAGTAGGTATCTAAAATTGAGACCGATACGGTTGCTTGTTGCTTTCATGTGGTGCTGGAATCCTAAGCAAATATAATGAGGCAAGAAGTCTCAAAACCAGCAAGGAAAACCAAGATGCAGCCGCTTATGAGGGGAAAAGTGAACATGAAGAAATGGATTGTAGCATGTGGAAATTTGAAAACTAAGTATTCACAGTAGCACCAAATACACTGGAAGAGAAGTCTTATATGCTCGAAACCATGGGCATTTCTGAGAAGCCCAGGATAGCCTCGGCAGTTATGTGGGAAGATGGCTGTTCTACTAGCTGGTGTGCACGTGGCACAGGGTGTCCCAGTCAGTCAAGCAGGCACTAAAGTGTATGTGGAGGTGCAAAGGGCAGGGCTGTCAGTCCCTTGGAGTTCCAGGGCCCTGGAGACCAGTGTAAAGAGAGTGCCTAGAACCGTTGGCTGGGTAGAACATTGTCACCAACCAATTACCAAGGCGTGGTTAGATGTTGTGGGATTGGTGCTAAGACAGACAAGCAGACCCTGAAGCAGAGTGGACAATCCAACAAAGGCCATACTCAACCACAGCTGGATATGGGTTGAAACTCCTAGGGGTTGCTAGTGAGTCTGAGGGCACTCTCCTTTGCCACAGGCTGGAGGTTCAACTTAGCCAAGTGAATGGACAGGGCAGCTTTGGAGTGGGCTCTGCTCCTGGGGTGGAGGGTATTCTTCACCACGGAAGTACAATAGGTGCTGGCCACAGGGAATGGCTATTTGACAGTCTTAGAAGACACCAGCTAGTGAGAAAGACACTAGCTGGAGCAGAGTACACCTCACCATTTCTCAGGCTCTTCTAGGTTACCAAAAAGGAGGTAGGCAGGTAACCGTGAAATAGAGTAAACCCTTCATTTTAAAAAAAAAAAAAGAAAGGAATGCTGGCAGAGAGCAGTGGCACGCATCTATGATGCCATCACTCAGGGAGGCAGAGGCAGGCAGATGTCCGAGTTCGAGGACAAACAGGGCTACACAGAGAAACCCTGCCCCAAAAACAAAACAAAAAAGGCTGATGCTGCCAAGACTTGGACACTAGGAGCTCATGGGCACTTGTTGTGAGTATGAAGGCTATTTCTCTGGAAGATCTTTGCTGACACCACTAAAGTTGACCTGCCACTATTCTGTAGAACTAGCCAGTAGAAAAGCCTGCACACATTCACAAAGGCAAGGCAGGTGTGCCGTGGAAGCCTCGTGGTGAGAACCAGAAGGCAGAGATGGTGCAGGTGTATATTATTAGCAGCATGAGAAATAATGGAGAAAAAAAAGAAAGCAGGATGTAGCATATAAATCACTAGACAGCAAAATGGTGGACTCCTCAATGTTTGGTCTGTGCGGCTCAGGGCATTGCCATTGATGAGTAAAGCTAAAAGCAGAGTGGGCTAGCAGGGACCTGCTGAGATTCACATGCAGGTTATCATTGGTAGAAGAAAAACATGGTTGGCAAATAAGAGTAAACTTGTGTTTGCTGAAAGGTGCAATTAAAAGAGCAAAAAGATAAGCCCAGGATTGGGAAAGATGCTTGCTGGAGAAGACTTAATGTTGCGAACACACTGCACTTCTCTGATCAGTAAGAGACGAGGTTAGCTGAGCTTTAAAGCAGCTGCCAGAAACTGAAGTGTTAGCTCTGGTTTAGAAAACTAGCTGCTCTTCTAGAGACCAAGGTTGGGTTCATGCATCCCATGGCATCTGTCCTAAGGGATTTGACACCCTCTTTTGGTTTCCATGGACTTTGCACACACATGCTCCACAAATATGTGCAGGCAAAATACACATGTATATAAAAACAAAGAAAAAAAAAATTATTTGAAGGGAGTGAGACAGGGTTTCTCTGGGAGTTCCATCCTGGAACTCACTCTGCAGACCAAACCACCCTCAAACTTAAAGATATCTGCCTGCCTCTGCCTACCAGGTGCTGATATCAGAGGTGTGTGCCATCACCCCTTGGTGGTTTTCTTGTTTTTTGGTTTGTTTGTTTTTTATAATTTAAGGAGGCTGCCAGAAGTGCCTCTGTGGAGGTGGGAACTTGGATCCTGGAGGCCTGGCCCGATTATGAGACAGTTGAGCTGGAGAACCTGTGGGTTAGTTTGGGACATGAAACCCCAAGACCCTCTCTATGTGTATATTGGTGTTCTTGTGGCCCAGGTCATATTCGAGTCCTTTCTCACAGCTTTGCTTGGAGTGGCATGCAGTAACCACAGCTACTCTGTCTGGACAGAGACTGCAGAACACTTAGGGAGTTTTCTGTGCGCTTTTGACATTAATGTTGGTTTTCGTTCTTGTCTCATCTTTCTTCATAGGAGTCCTGGGACTTGAACCCAGATCCTTTGGAAGCACAGTTAGTGTTTTTAGCCTCTAAGCATTTCTGCAACCACCCATCACTCCCCTCCCCCTCCTTTTTTTTTTTAAACAAGATTTCACTAAGATGCCTATGCTGGCCTTCAACTCACTTCCTGCCTAGCCTATGGGGTAGCTGGCATAGGTGTGTGCCACCACTGCTGCCCAGCCCATTTGTTTGCAGTATTAAGAACTTGGTCCAGAGCCCTATGTACACCAGGGAAGTGCACTACCACAGAGCTGCATCTCCAGCCCCCTTCAGATCCTGAAAAACCAGGCTGCCTTTAGACTTGTACTTTCACAGAAAGAAGTTTGCCTAGGTCAAAGTGAGGCATACCCTAAAGTATCAGCTGTGGAACAGTACCTGAGTGGGGCTGATCATGATAGATTTTTCTGCTATTGTAAAGAAATGTGTGGCTGGAGAGATGGCTCAGAGGTTAAGAGCACTGGCTGCTCTTCCAGAGGTCCTGAGTTCAATTTCCAGCAACCACATGGTGGCTCACAATCATCTATAATGAGACCTGGTGCCCTCTTCTGGCCTGCAGGTGTAAATGCAGATACAGTATTGTATACATGATAAATAAATTTTAAAAAACTTTTAAGCTGGGCATGGTGCCATATGCTGTAATCCTAGCACTTAGAGAAGCAGAGGCAGGTGGGATGCTGTGAGTTCAAGACCAGCATGGTCTACAGAGTGAGTCCAGGACAGCCAAGGTTACACAGAGAAACTCTGTCTAGAAAAACCAAAAAGGGAAAAAAAAAAGAAAATGTGTGCTTGATGCAATGTTGGAAGTGGTCCACACACTGAGAAAGTCTTATACTGGCCTGTTCCCTCTAACTTTAAAACTTTGTCGCCTCTTACTTTGGGCATGGAAGAAGGTCATAGGCCCAACTGGCCATGGTCTCCTTTGGCTGCTCCTGGTTCCTCAAGGCAGAGTTGTCTCCTGAATCACGGCTTAGCTCCTCAGGAGGGAAAGGTGTGTTCTTATCTTTCTGGCTCCTCTGCAATTGAGTTTGTGAATTTGTTTCTTTTAAGGTGCCCTGGTGTTAGGAAAGAGCAGCATGAGGTAGGAGAGCAGCATCTGCCTCCAAAAGTATTCCTTTCTCTCCCTGTCCTCCAGGTAAATTTGAGCCACCACTGTTTCATCCAAACGTGTATCCTTCTGGCACAGTGTGCCTGTCTATCCTGGAGGAAGACAAGGACTGGAGGCCAGCTATCACGATCAAACAGGTACGGAGTAGCAGCTAGCCATGCTACCATGGGTTTATGGTGTCCATAGTAGCCACGACCACTTTTCAGATCTCCAAGCCCCATCAGTGTTAGCTGATTGTTTTTGTTTCTCCTGCAGATCTTATTAGGAATACAAGAACTTCTAAATGAACCAAATATTCAAGACCCAGCTCAAGCAGAGGCCTACACAATTTACTGGTTAGTAGCAACTGCTGGCTAACCCTCCTTCCTTGGAAGTACAGACTGGCTACCTGTCAGATAGGAACTCTGGGGTATGGTAGCTGGGAGGGAGGCCCTGAGGAAGAGCCACAAACTCCCAGTGGGTGGCAGCACCCCACACAGGTGACTATGGGCTGTGGTCAGAGAGCCATCAAGGAAACTGTATGTCTGACCTATCAGCCACAGACCCTGAGCAAGAACAAAGAAACAGAGCGTGATGTACAGTAAGATAGCAGGTATAGAACAGCTGGTGTGGGCGCTGGTAGACACTTTGTAGTGAGGGTGTATAAAAAGCTGTGGCCTGTTGCGTCATAATACAGCCTTGCTAGTAAAGTGCTCTGACTCTTTTTGCATCTACTGGGGGAGGCTGACATCCCATAGTCTGTTAGAATTTGAATGACAGTTGAACCAGTGCTACAGGCAGCAAGGAAAAAACTCAAAATAGAAGTTCTGTGCTGTCCTGAACACAAATACACACTCTTCAAGGGAAGTCACACACAGTTCTCTACCTCTGAATTAGAATGACACCAGAACAAGAACTGATAAACCAGATTTAATCTTATGTGTGCTTCATCCTTACTGTGTGCGAGGATTCTGCTGTGCTAGGCAAGGACTGAAGTTAGTCTGGCTGGAATTCCTAAGATTAGTTTCATTGCAAGGACTTTGACTCCACTGTTCTCCCTGTGTCTCCACACCAACCTTCTACTCACCCAGTGGGAGTGAGCAAAGGTCCTCTGAGCTGTGTCCAAGGCGCCTCTGTGTTAGCCTGTTTCCCCTGAGGAGTTTGTCACCTGGGTCTGCTCTTCCCAAGAATTAGGCATGAGAGGAAGGGGTGGGTATGTACTGTGTCTTCAGGGAGGGAGACAAAGTTGGGTGAATGCCCAGCTTTGGTGCTTGTGTGCTGCCCTCTCTAGTGGCCACGGCAGGCCTGTCTAGAGTCTGTCCCTGGAGCCTTGGGAATGTAGCTCATTCCCATTGGATCATTGCCTGCTCTGCTCCTGTTGACCACCTGTACCCCGGGCTCCTCTAGACCCGACCCGTATATAAGGTGATGTGGCAGGTTCCACCAGTGTTGCTGCTGTTGTGCTGGCTGCTGTTGCCAGCCTGCGTGCCTCCTGGCGGAGCTGTCTGCTCAGGGAGTGTGCAGCTTGTGAAGCAGGTATATGTTCCTGCCAGAGCCATGGAACCTCTTAACTGCTGGTGTATAGCAATGCGCTCCGGCTTAAATGCAGCGCTCAGTTGGCCTGAGAGTTTGGTTCACACCTAGCTACTAACATGGGCTCTGTGCCTGCCAGCACTTGCTGCAGTTCTTACGGTGGGGTTTCTCTCTCCTGCAGCATCCAGATCTTTCACTGGCTTGCTTCCTGTGCTTATTTTCACTATATATAGAGAGAAGCTTCTTGTCCCTTCTTCCTGAGTGGCTGGTGCCTTGCTGTCATGTCCTTGCTTAGTGAATAGCAGTACTCCTGGGTGAGAACTAGGCTGCTTTTCCATGGTAATAGCAGCCCCTCCTGGGACTAGCATATGCTTTTAAGTATTATGTCCTTCCAGTTTTCTCGTACTAGGCCTTTCTGGGATGACCTTGGCACAAGAACCTGTCATTTATACCTTGACCACTCTGTCTGTAAACCCTGAAGCTGACAGCTGGGTCTTAGGCTTGCTCTAGGGACAGTTGGTGAGTTCACTGAATCTTGCAGTTCATACTATGCCAGGGCTGTTCAGTGAGACCCCCAAAGACAGCTACAAAGCTCAGCCTGTGAATGTCTTGTTCCCATGGTCCTGAAGGTCACGTTTCCTTACATCCATTTTCTGTTCACATACATAGTGCAAGCCAGCCCAGGTCTGAAGTCTCAACAGTGGGTTCATGGCTTCATACTGAAAGCCCGCAGATGCTCTTACTTATTTTCAGAACTGAGCAAAACCTGGTTCCAGTGGGCTGTTTCCAGTTGATAGATAGCACTGTCTCAACAGCTGATTACAGCTTGGCTTGCTGAGCTTGCTACATGGAGGTGCGCACTTGTGTTCCCAGCTGTATTGGCAGACTGGATCAGGAAGATCACTAGCCAAGATGTCCAGGCTGTGATATATGCATTCACTGTTGAGCTCTTTCCTAGTAGTGGAGCCAGGAAACTGCACTCTCGCTTCAGCAACAAACAACATCCTAACTCCCAGCAAAAGGCTGGACACAGAACAGGTAGTGACAATGCAGAAGGCCAAGGCCATTCTCTCTTCTCTGTGGTAGTCTGTGTTCTGTCCCTGAGAGGTTGGCATGGACAGAGAACCTCTCAGTGGAGGTTGCTGCCCCTGCCCCTTGAGCAGACATCTCAGCAGGCCATGTCACTGCCCTATCTAACTCTTTTCTCTCTTGACCTCCTCAGCCAAAACAGAGTGGAATATGAGAAAAGGGTTCGAGCACAAGCGAAGAAGTTTGCCCCCTCATAAGCAGCGGCCCTGTGGCTCCATGACGAGGAAGGGACTGGCTTGGCAAGAACTTGTTTACAACCTTTTGCAGATCTAAGTCGCTCCGTACAGTTACTAGTCGCCTGGGAGGGTTGAGCGGGCGCCATTTTCCATTTCCGTCACTGGCATATACAGTCTCAATTCGCTGAATTGCCCCAGTTTTTCATACAGGGTCTCTTCCTTCAGTCTTTTGTATTTTTGATTGTTATGTAAAACTTGCTTTTATTTTAATATTGATGTCAGTATTTCAACTGCTGTAAAATGATAAACTTTTGTACTTGGTAAGCCCCTAGGAGCTAGTTTCTTCGCGCTCGGATGCAGGCATGCTTCCCACTGTTCAGAGCTCTGGCCTCCAGCTGACTGTATGACAGAACCACACTGTCCCTCCCTCCCACCCTCGTCTTCTCAGAAACCTGGGCTGTTGCTTATGAGCCTCAGATCCAAAGTTGGCCAGCATCTCCATTCTGCACCACTTCCTTTGTGTTTATATGGCGTTTTGTCTGTGTTGCTGTTTAGAGTAAATAAACTGTTTATATAAAGGTTTTTGTTGCATTATCATCATTAAAATGTGAGGAGGTGCCTCAGTATGTCTGGGCCTCCTCATATGGCTGCAGACCTTGCCAGGTACCAAGGCTGAGCCCAAGGAACAGCACCTAGGAGTTTTCACGGCTTCTGCTAGGGATGTGCCCAGACCCCATGCAGCTCCATCTTCATCCGGTTCTTTGTAAATAGAACTGTGTACAGAGGTGTGTTCTGTTCTCCCCACCTGGGTCTTTGGGCCGTAAGGTACCAGGCACCGTGAGACTGTTGAAGTCGGAATCTGAATCCAGCCTTCTTAAACCCAGCAGGGTGAAAAACTGGCTGATCAAGACCAAGGCTGAGGCAGAGTGAGGGCCAAGGACACAGTGGCCTGCATTGATCTCCCTGTCTGCTAGCTGTACTGTGGGCCTCACTGAGCCCTGGTAGCTGGCTTCAGGCCTTTTGATGTCCTACCCTTGCACCCTGGAGGAGGCAACCCTGCCACTGGCCCTGGCACACAGCAGGTCCTTCCTCTAGAGCACCTGAGCACACAGCTCCTGCACCTCCTGGCCTGCATTCAACCCTACCCTCCGGCCCAGGGGACCAGCCTGGGTGTGGCCTCGGCACAGGATGACCTCAGGTACCACTGTCCACATGCTCTGCTTCCTGGAGCTGGTCTGGGGTAAAGCTGCTATCTGCAGTGGCCTCTAGCCCACGCCTGGGCCAGGCTGGATCTGTGATCTTGTGGCTGACAGAGCACAGGGAGGTGCCGTGGACATAGCCATTGATCACAGTCTCCTTATGACTTGTTCCTGAGACCCCCTGGAAGACCCTTGACATGGGAGCCAATCACCAGTGGCTCAAGTTCAGGGACCAAGCAAGGGAGGGCTGGGCCTACGCCCAGGTCTACAGCCAGGAGTCTTCATTCTGAAATTGGAGGGACTTGTGTTCCCACAGCTGGTGGCACCAGGATGGACAGGGCTGCCAGTGCCTTGTGGGTATGTTTAGCCATGAGAACAGTCCGGAGCTGAGTTTGGATGGATACTTGCAGTTGGTGGCACAGGGCCTGACCTGGGGAGTTCAGGCTGGTGTGTGTGTGTAGCCTGCTCTCAGAATGTCTTATTTTGTAACAACTGACTACATTTAGTAATAGGTACACATGTATATGGTTAATATATGGAAATTCAATATATTTTATAGTTAAAGTATTCTAAAGTAACTGATGTTTCTAGCAAACTGTAGTGACTCCAGCTATGAAATGTTCCTTTTGTACCACAGTCCTTGGATTACGAGAGATGTGAATCTTGTAACATGAGAACACGGTCTGTGACCATCCTGTGTTAAGATGGTGGGGAAGAGGGTATCCCAGCATGAGGCCTCATTGGTAAGGAATTGTGGGCAACAGATTAACCACTGTATCTACAAATCCTCTAATTAAAACATTTCCACAAACTGCAGCCCTCAGGTTGTGTCCTTTGCCTCCTTTCTTGCCTCCTCTCTCCCAGTCCCCGTGGGGTTCTCCGATACCCGTTATCCATCTGCAGCTGTTATCACACCCTTAGTGTCCATATCTTGCTAGTATCCCCCAAGCCTGATAAAGTATGGTCTTCTTGGGAACCTGGTCCCTGGGTAGGGGGAGTTTTACTAACAGGCATCAAAGTGAATGTTCCTTGTTGGGGGAGGGTCTGATAAGGGTGGGGTCTGTGCCTGGAGAGATGGCTCGGTGATCTGAGCAGAGAAATGGGAGTTTGGTTCCCAGCACCCATGTCAGGCCATTCTAGAACTGCCTGTGACTCAAGCTCCGAAGGATCCAGTCAGTGGCCCTCTCTTGATTTTCACAGGCACACACACTGACAAATAGACACACACAGTTTTTGTTTTTGTTTTTGTTTTTTCATTTTTAAAATACAATTTTAAAAATAAGTTTTTGACATGGCTCCAGGAATGCTGGCGTTAAGAACTGACCATGCTATCAGGTAATTTCATGGTGCAAAAAACTGATTCCCAAGCAGCTCCCTGGGCCCTGGGCCTGTGCTCTGTCCATGAACACATGATGGCCTAACACCATGACCAAAAAGCAGATTAGGGAGGAAAGGGTTTATTTGGTTTACACTTCTGTATCACTGTTCATCAAAGGAATTCAAGCAGGGCAGGCCTGGAGGCAGGATTTGATGCAGAGGCTGTGGAGGAGGGCTGTTTACTGACTCGCTCCCTGTGGCCTCCTCAGCCTGTTTTCTTATAGAACCCAGGACTGGGGCAGCCCCAGTCACAATGGGCTGGGCCCTTACCTATCAATCACTGAATATGAAAATGCCCTACATGGTTGCCTGCAGCCCAGTCTTACTGAGGCATTTTCTTAATTGAGGTTCCCTCTCTTCAATTGACTTTAGCTTCTGTTAGGTTGACATAAAAGTATCCAGCACAGCCTTGCTGCAACGATGGTTTGGAGCTTTTTGGAACATCTGGCCATCTATGACCATCTCTCCACAGACCATGGAGGAAACCCGAGGATAAATTGGGCAAGCCAGCAAACAACCCAATGGCACCTGATCTACTATACCATTTTGAGGTTGTCGGGGCCCAGTACTGATTTGAACCAATTTTAGCAGGGAGGGCTCAAGAAATGTTGGGCTTGGGTACCTGTCCCACCTGACCCTGACACTGAGTTGGGGATGGCGCCATTCAGTAGCTCTTGAGACTGTTCCAAGCCTTCAGATACTGTCAGTGCCTCTGAGGAGACATTGGGCCTGGTGGGGGTCTTCACTTGGGGCCATCATGTATCCCTGATCTGGCCTGGAGGCCATACCTGAGCTCTTGGGAGAAAGGAGGCAAATGACACAAAAATGTAGGAGAAATAGATCTGTCTGGGCTTGTCCATCCAGACCCCTGACTGCCCAGGCCCGAGCATCTGGGTCCTCGGCCCAGGACACCCTCTTAAAAGAATGTTCTCACCCCTCCAGGGGCTCCTATCTCTGGAAGGGGCTGGACCCAGAGCTGAGAAGAGGAAGAGGGTGCCTCCAAGCCCGGTTCTGCAGAGAGTGACGAGCACATACAAACCAGTTGTACAGGGCATCTTCAGCTGTCTCTTGAGTGTGTGTCCTTTGTCTCCGCTCAGGCTGTTGACCATAGCAATGGCCGTGATGGAAAATGGACCCTAGCGCACTACCCCTCACTGATGATAAGGACGGGTGCCAAAAGCTTGTGTTCCCCAAAAAACATGTGAAACGGGGGTTGTTTCTTGGTGGTAGAATGCTGGTCTAGCATGCCTCACATGCTAGGTTCATCCCCTAGTAGTGCCCAACACATAAACAACAAAGACTGGCATATTGGTCAACCTTTGGGTAATGATGTAGCTCTTGGTAGAATGCTTACCTAGCACGCACAAAGCCGTGGGATCAGTACCCATGCCCGTAATTCCAGCGCTTAGGAAGTGGAGGCAGAAAAATCAGAAAATCCAAAGTAACCATGGCCACCTAGCAAGTTGAGATTTGAGGCCAACCCGAGCTGCATGAAAACTTGGTTGGTTTGGGGGGATTTGGTTTAAAAAACAACAACAAGAAAAAAAAAAAGCAAACAAACAAAAATACCTTATTTGCAGTAGCACCCAGACCTGAACTGGCTCCAGGTGCCTGGATAGTGGCTGCAGGAAGGTCACAAAGTGCTTAGTGTGAACTGCAGTTCAAGGACCGACCAGCTCCTCAGGCAGAAGGCTATCCTGAGCCACACATGCCGCTAAGGCCCCTTCTCTTCAGCTGGTGGATGGGTTCTGGCAGGCGTTGGGGTGCTTGGCCTCAGGGAAGGTGAAACTGTAACCAAAGCCCCTGGTGGCTGACCCTGTGCGCCTTCACTAGCCAGCCTGCCTTTCCCTGTGGTAGGCGGAGCATGGCTCCAGGCGCAGGCTGGGCTGGCCTGCGGTCTCTAGGGTCAGTTGTGATCCCCTGTTACAGATGAGGGCAACCATGGCTCTGAGCAAAGGAGGAATGTGCACAAGTGAGCACACTGCAGCTTTGACCCTTGCTAGCCTTGGAATGAGTCAAAAAGATGACAGTACGAGTCACCAATGGGTTGTCATTCATTCAGACACACACACACACACACACACACACAGGCACACACGAACGCACGCATGCATGCACACACAAACGCAGGAACACTGAAGGTCTGTGGAGAGAAGAGTGCAGGGAAAACTAGACTCGGGGCTGGGTTTGGGACCCAGTCTGTTGCTATGTGACTCAAAGCCTCTTTTCCATGTTTGGATCTCAGTTACCTATCAAAGGCAGGAGCAAATCTCACCCAACCCAATCTCAGAGGCCAGAGCCCCTGCAGTGGGGCCGCCCCCCCACTTCCTGTTTACAGCAGGCTCTAGCTCATCCTTTTACCCCAAAGCCATTACCATCACCATGGCAACCAGACTGCGTTTGTTCCAACAGGTTGGCAAAACCTGACGCAAGATTATACTAGTGGGCATATCAACTCTAGACCCTGGGGGTGGGAGGGGGGTCAGCTGTTCCACTCCAATTTCTACCCCCTGTAGGGGGACAGTGTGGGGCATAGAGTTCAGGCCCCCTCCCCTGCTCATCTGACAGCCTCATTCTGACAGTGTGCTCTTCTTTCATTTCTTTTGCCTGGCCTGACTGTGCCAAGGTGGAGGTTTTCTGTGGGAACTGAGCATTCTCAGGACAATATTCTGCTCCGTCTTCACAGTGATGGGTGTCGGGCTTGACATAGATGTGAACTGGGACACAGACTGGTGGCAACATCTACCTCACGTGTATGCTCCCTGGGATGAAGGACCAGGCCGTCGTCTCCCAGATGTTTCCTGCCCGGTTCCCAGTAATGAGGAACCGGGGCCCCTGCCCAGCACTCTTTGGAAAGCCTATTCCAGCTCTGTCTCGGCAGAGGAGATGGTCTTTGCTACAGTCTGAGGTGGAGGATTTTCAAGCCTGAATTCCTGGTTCTCACACTGGTTAGAGTCCTTCCCCTAAGAATGAGACCTTGAAGTGGAGAGATGGTGGCACATGCCTTTAATCCCAGCTTCTGAGTTTGAGGCCAGCCTGGTCTACAATGTGAGTTCCAGGACAGTCAGGGCTACACAGAAAAAAATACCTGTCTCAAAAACAAAACAAAAACAGGGAGAGACAGAGGCAGACAGACTGCTTTGAGATAAACTCCAAAATGGGAGTACCCAGAAGCAGTGAGGCCAGCGGTATCCCATTAAAGTCAGTGCTGGTTCTGACAGTGTTGGGGCCTACTGAGCGCTGGAACAGCCAAGAACAACTGGGCAGCTCTCCATGCAGAACCCGCTACAGGAGGGCCCTGTCAGGGACGCCCTGTGCCCCTGCTTCAGAGCTAGCACATTTGGGGAAGGCAAGTGGTTTAACAAGCCTGCAGGGGACCCTCACTCCGCTCAAATGATGGAGAAGTGAGGAGGGGGCCTAGGGGAGAAGTGGGCTGGGAACAGCAGGGTCCAGCTACTGTGCCTTAATCTGCGCCCATTCACAGCTAACAGTGACGTCATGAGATGTCCCAGGTTAAAGCCTGAACTGACTTCCCTGGAAAAGAGCAGCTCCAGACAGTAACTGAAAAGCACAGACTTTGGATATGGCCGTAGAGCACCTCAAGAAACGGAGGCACTTCGTGTTTTCCTTGGGCGACTGTAGCTTCCCTGCAGGCCTGGGAAGGAGACCCCGCGACAGCCTCCTCCCTTGTGGCCGAGGGTGGGGGGAAAGGGGGACATATCCCAGCGAGATCCAACGCAGCTCCGCTGCTGGCGCCCACCTGTGGGTTACTGAGCCCCAAACCCAGAACAGGGTCTCTCTCTGGCCGGCACTGGGCGGGCAAGGACCCCCGCTGCCGACCCCAGAAACGCAGAGTAGGGGCGGGCAGGGCTGGAACCTCTGACCAGCAAACGAGGCCAGGCCCCGCCTCCGCCCGCCCGCGCCCCCCGCCCGCCGCGCCCGCTCTGCAGTGCTCAGTCTCCAGCGCGCGCTGCTGCTAGCGGTCGCGGTGCCTCGGTGTCCCCAGCCAGTGCGACAGCGACGCCAGCAGGGACCCCAGACCCTGTGGTCCCCGAACCCCTGTCCACGGTGAGTGCTGTAACTCCTGCCTGGTGCCGTCAGACTGCCGTCGGGGCTTAACCTGCCTTCCACCCCAGACAGACAGACAGACAGATGAGACCGCCCCCTCGAGCTCAGGTCCCCTAGGCTTCTGCACTCCGCAGAATTGCACAGGAATTGCTGGTGTCAGAGGCAACGGGGAAACTGAGGCCCTGGGGAAACTGAGGCTGCGCGTGATCAGAGGGGCGGGGTCGCACAGCCGGCGTCCTAGGCTCTGAGGCAGAGGGTCCTCACTGCAGAACCCCGGGGAGGATTGAGAGGCGGGACCTCACGACCCAGAGAGTGCGCACCAGCAACTTCCGTTCCCAGGGTCGCCGCTGCGGGGGCCCCTTGACTATAACCCCTCTTCCCAGTGGAGGCCGCTGACCCAAGCGGAACTGGGGACCTCGGAGACACCCCGCTGGGGTTCTCTGAAACCTTCCAAGCAGGCTGAAACCATCAAGCTGGCGGGAGGAAAACGGCCCCCAGCGCCCGTGTCCCTCCCACTTTTCAATGACCCTCGTGAAACCTTTGTCCTCACTAACCTAAAACCCTGCCAGGGTAAGCCTTGTTCCTCCCTGGTTGTCCAAGAATTCAGCACCCACCATTTGGTCTGGGTTCTGACGTTTTGTGTGTGTGTGTGTGTGTGTGTGTGTGTGTGTGTGTGTGTGTGTGTGCTTGAGAGACAGAAAATGACAGAGATACAGATGAGAGAGAGAGAGAGGGAGGAAGAGGGAGAGAGGGAGGGAGAGAGAGGAAGAGAAATATTACGTCAGAGCAACTCCCCCCCCACACCTCCTGCCTTGGGGGGGGGGCTTCAAGATTCAGGGAGGGTAACCACAGCTCCCCCACTGCCCATCACCCAAACCAGCCGATGGTCAAGAGCAAGTCAACAGAGACAAGTAAGTAGCAGGTAAGGGTCCTGGAAGAGTGCACCAGTCCCCGTCTTCGGAGAGCACCCGCCTGCCGCTGGCCTGGACCTGAGACCCCCACCCCCTCTGTGAATCAGAGGGATGAGCGCTCAAGCAGGATGTGTAACAGGTGGACCAGATGTCCCTCCTAAGGAGGGGGAGCTGAATTACTGAGGCTGTGGGGAGATGAGAAGATACGATACGGGAAGACTGGGGGGTGGGGGGAGGCTGGCCAGGAAGAGAGAAAAAAAGGCAAAAGAGACCAAAGAGAAGGCCATGGGAAGCCATCCTACCACATGAATCTATCCCAGTTTCCAGAGGTCCATACGCACTAAGAATTCCCCCACAGCACTCTAGAGTTTGCTGCGGGCTGGGAGCCTGGGAAGACTCCTCCAGGCCTCCCCTAAGCTGCCCTTAAATTCGCCACCTCACAGCCACCACATCTTCAAATGGCTGACTAGTAGGTGAAAGTCCCGGGTTGCCCCTGCACAGCCTGCCCAGTCCCAGCCTGTGAATGAGGCGACCTTAGCTCTGCCTCAGCCCCCCGGTTCATATGTCAAGAGCCTACTGGCTGATCCTTCCTCTGCTTACGGGGCACTTGAGAACTGCGATGTGACGCCGGCCCTACGGACTGGATGTGAGCAGGGCTGTGGGCACACACATCCTGCTGAACTACTATCCAAGCCCAGGAGGGACAATGAAATACAGGACAGTGTCTGAGCGTGGAAAGGAGGCTCTCAGGCTGTCTCTGCACTTGGCTCGCTATATCCGTGGGCAAGTAGTCAAACGCATGCAGGTTTATGGTGGTAGAGGTGAATGTGCCCTGGCTGGGCACAGTCAGAGGCCTCTTTTGACAGGTGTCTCTCAGGGCCTGGGCTGTTGGGTCAGAGAAGTTAACAGCTGCTGAGGCAGTTTGAGGTTGCCAAGGGGACCAGAGCTGTTTCTGGGCACTGGGATGAGCCACTTCTTAGGGAGACTGGCTCTGACACACTGCTGTTGGCCTCATCCTAGCAACAGACTCAGGGCAGAGGGCACAGCTGGACGCAAGCTCAGGACACCCCAAGAAAATATAGTGTTTGCACAGCAGAGCCTTAAATCCCGGGACACCACCTGCTGGTGGTGACCCTGGGCAGGTTCCCAAGCCCACACCTGTTTCCTTGTTTGGGGCAGGGCAGGGGCGTCCCCCTTAGCTCCTGTATCGCCAGGTTACTTTTGCTTCTGCGTCACATTTTTCTCTGGGACTGCAAGCCCCCGTGGCCCTGTCAAATAGATGCAGCTGGTGGTTGCCTTGGCAACAGCTCAAGAAGTGGCTGCTTTCCTGGCTGGGGTGTAGGGGGAGCAGCTCTCCTTTTAGTGAGAGAGATGCCTGTGACACTTGGCCACCTGGGACCTCAGGACTGGCTATGTGTGGCGAAAGCTTACCAGGCCCCCACATTTGGGAGGAGGTTTGTGGGGCTTCCCCTCAGGATGCAGAGCCACATGGCCTCCTGCCCCTCTGCAGCTCTGGGGTCTGGTTCGAGCAGAGGACTCAGATTGCAGCACACCCAAAGAGCGCTAGCCTGGGCTGGTGGGAAAAGCGAAAATAGCGATAAGATGGGGAGCTTCCCTCCACAGACAGGCTCCCTGGAAGAAAGAAGCTCTGTATCCCCTGACTGCCCTTGAGACCCTGGGCCAGAAGCAGGACCCTGTTTCGGAGTCCATTTCCTGTCTTACGAAATGGAAGTGACAGTCTCCCCTTGCTAGGGCTAATGAAACTTGGCTATATGGGTGCCAGTGTCTGGTGGACGGCAGGCACAGACTATATGCATCTTGTCAGTACAGCCAGCAAGAGAGGGGCTCCAAGGGGTGGGTGCTATGTGTCAGAGGTGAGCCGTGCGTGGGCTTGTTTTTCTCAGGAAAGAAAAGGGATCCCCTTGGGGTAGTGTGGGGAAGGCCAGGCCCAGAAGAGGTTGCGTGATCCAGGCGGGGGGTATGGCAGAGTGGTGGAAACAGGGAACTCAGAAGGCGGTGGTGTCCTACCTGACACTCTGCCCTTCACCTTGGGGCCTCCAGGGTTAACTAAGTGGAAGGCTATGCCGATGTGGACACTGCTGTGGGTGGGTGGGGCAGGGAACTCGTCAAGCGTGAAAGAAGCAGGAATTCTGAGATGGACTGCCTAGGACTGCCGCTCCAAGTGGAAGGGTATTCTGGTATCCAGTCCAGAACTGCCCCTGGACTCTCTTGGGGTTCCAGCCACCTACCAGGGCTATCGATGTGTCAGTCCATATACCCTTCCACCCCAAACCTCAAGTTCAGAGTAATGGCTGAAGGGAGGCCATAGAGTCAGGGTTAGCCTGGGCCTAGACTCCATTTGCATTTGGAAGACCATTCTCCTCGAGATGACAACCAGGATGCCCTGGCAGGATGCAGCAGGATGGCTTGGTTGCCACAGCAACAATGGGGAACTGATTCGATGGGCTGGTTGACAGGGAGCTTGGAATGCAGCTGAACACTTCCAGTCTTCCCGAAATGAGACACATGGGCTTCGTGTTTTCTTTTTTTTTTCACTGATTGTGGGGTGCAAACTCTTCTTTGGGGGTACTGGACTCTTATGTTAGATTGGATTGTGTAAGGACCGAAAGCAGCTTCCTCATGAGCATCTTGGCCTCAGAGACAGCTGCCAACCCTACCCTGGTGTAGGTGTAAGAGACAAACCTCAGACTAGTGCCGTGCCTTGATGGTTTGGCCTCCTGTGGAGAAGGCCTGGGTAGTACCTATCCTGGCTCCAACTGGGCCAGGGTACTGGTGAGAAGACAGAAAACAGACACATTCTGTCCTACTGTCCCAGGTGATCAGGGCTTAGTTCGGGGACCAGCCTCGGATTCGGAAGCAGAACACACCTGTCCCCACTGAGATCCACACAGAGCACCAACTCTGTGCCTGGCACTCCCACCAGCCCTGACAGTATCTGCCACCACATCCCAGAGCCACTGCACAAGGGACACACAGGCTATTAGGTCATGTGTCCAGTGGGGCAGTCCATAAAGCCTCTCCAGGGGCCCAGCACAATGCAGGGTGGCGGCGGGCCTCTGGGCCTGTAGCTACCCTCTGTTAGCCGGCAGTGGACAAACTGAGGGCTCTCCCCAGGTGGCTGCCATGTCAACCTTGCTGGACATCAAGAGCAGCGTGCTCAGGCAGGTGCAGGTGTGTCCAACCTTCCGACGCAAGACAGAGCAGGAAGCTGAGCGCACAAGCACAGACTCACAGGAGCCCCCCACGGGGGCCTGGTGGGTACCCCTCCATCAGCTGGCCAGTCCCCTTGGGTGGGACAGGGAACCAGAAGGGTCTGATCTCAAGGCCGAGATCACTATGCCTGTCCGCTTGAACCGCTCCATGGAATCAGGTTCTGACCCAGACGTTCTTCCAGGAAACCTGGGGATGGTGTGGAGTTCTTCGCCCACATGCGCCTCATCCTGAAAAAGGGGGATGGCAGACAGGGTCTGCCGTGCCCTGAGGTAAGGACTCCATTTCCGAAGGACCTAGGGACTGCCACTCAGCACAGGCTACAGTCCTAGGTCCTAGCTGACCCCACCATCCTCAAACCTCTAGCCTCTCATCTCCTTGGGGCACCTCCAGCCAGCTAGGTAGAGGTCCTGGGGGTGGCTGCAAACTAAGGGGCCCACACCTTCACAGGTGTGGCCCCTTCACCTGGCGCTCTAACCCTGGCAGGTTCTTTTACGCAGTGGCTCCCCAGCCCCGGCTGAGCCTGTGGACCCCAACCGTGGCCTGAGAACCCTAACCCAGGAGGAGGTAATTGGAGGGGTATCTAAGCCCAGGGGGTGAGCGTCACTCCTTTCTCCAGGACCGTAGGGCCTATGGTCTGGTGACAGGTGGCTAGTGACACTGGGTGAGGAAGAACAGAGACTCGAAGGCTGAGTGAGCGCTCCGTGGGGGGAGGAGCTGCCTTCGGTTGAGGGCTGGAGACACACAGGGGCTGGGATGCTCTTCCGTGGCTGGGAACTCAGGGCCTGTTTCCTGAAGGTGGAGATGCTCTATGAGGAGGCCTTATACACAGTCCTCCACCGGGCAGGCACCATGGGCCCCGACCAGGTCGATGACGAGGAGGTCCTGCTAGGCTACCTCCAGCAGGTGAGCAGGGCCCCACCCGGCCGAGCCCCACCCACCCTGCCTCACTCTGTACATTGCTGAATGGGCACAGTGGATGGAGGCCTGGTTAGACGTGCCGAGGGTGCAAGAGCGATAACACAGAAATGATTAGAAAGGACAGGCCGGTGCTCAGAGAAGCAGGGAGTGGACAGAGGGCGTTTCCTCTCTTCTGGTTTGTTCTCTGCGTTACCCTGTCCCTGCCCTGCCCATTTGTGCCATGCCCTCACCCGCTCACTCCTCTGGGTGCTCGGAACCATAGCACCAGCTGCACAGTGGCCTTCCCGGGGCTGGAGCAGAGGGCTCGTTCACTCCTGTGTGCGTTCCTCGGGACTTCCAGGACAGCACCAGCCTCTCCCCAGGCCACCTGCTTACCTACCTACCGCCCATAGGTGTTCGCCACCAGTTCTGAGGAACACACAGAGGCCATCGTGCGTGTGAAGAAGGCCAAGGTGAGGTCATACCCACCCAGGCAGGTGCTGGCTGACCAGCAGCAGTACCTGTGAGGCAGGGAGGGATGCTGGGGTGGCAGGGAAAGTGGGGGACTGTGAAATCTCTGGTACCCTTCTATCTGCAGCCCCCAACATATGCTCTGAAAGTCTCTGTCATGCGTGCTAAGAACCTTCTGGCTAAAGACCCCAATGGTGAGTGGGTATCTGGCGGACCCTTGGAGTGCCTGGCCACTGTTCCCGGAGAGAGCAGAATGTAAGGGCCAAGGGCTGAGGCACCTGCTCCATTTCAGGCTTCAGTGACCCATACTGCATGCTGGGTATCCTGCCAGCCTCAAGTGCCCCACAGGAGTCCTGTGGGCAGAAGGAGCAGCGCTTTGGCTTCCGCAAGGGCAGCAAGCGTAGCAGCCCACTGCCTGCCAAGTGTATTCAGGTCACCGAGGTCAAGAACAGCACCCTGAATCCTGTCTGGAAGGAGCACTTCCTGTTGTAAGGCTCCTTTCTACCCTGCTGATAGCCACATACCCCAAATGACGGACACTCATTGCTGCCCCAGGCAACTCTTAAGAGGGACTGGTCACACACCCACTTTCCAAGGGAGTAAACTGAGGCCCAAAGACAGACCTGTCTGTATGACCCGAGTCTGTATGAGCACATAGCTGGTAGCAAGTGAGCCCGGCAGTCTGTGTGGAGAACCTGAACTCAGGGCTACTGCCTGTTGCTCCTGGACATCAGCCTACCTCAACACTGGGCAGATAAAGCCTGGGGGTTTCATAGTCCTTTCTCTTTCTTTTCCGCAGTGAAACCGAGGATGTCAACACAGACCAGCTGCACCTGGACATCTGGTACAGGACCCCAAGTTTTGCAGGGCATGGAGGATGACACCTCTAGCTCAGAAAGGAATCGGCAGCAGCGTGGGCTGCTGGGGGGCAGAGACAAAGACAGTGGGGACTCAGAGCTGGGCTGGGAACTCCATTCAAGACATCCTCCCCCTTCAGGGACCACGATGATGACGTATCCCTGGCAGAAGCATGCAGGAAGCTGAATGAAGTTATTGGCCTGAAGGGCATGAGCAGGTATGGGGCCGGGGAGGTGGGGAGACCTGTGCATACAGCTTAGCCAGAGGGGTCAGCAGCCCTCCAGGACCTCCAGAGCGGCACCGCCCTGCTGTCTACCCTTTTGTGCCCAGATACTTCAAACAGATTGTCAAGTCGGCCCGTGCAAATGGGACAGCAGGACCCACCGAGGACCACACAGATGACTTCCTGGGTTGCCTCAACATCCCTCTCCGGGTGTGTAGGGAGGGATGGGACAGTACCACCGGGTGTGTGTGGGTGCCCCAGGGCTCTTGAGCGTCTCCAGTGGCAGCATCCTGATTCCTGTAGAGAATCCACTCTCTTGGGACTGGAGGAGGAGGCCACACTGGGCACCCACTCAGCATTCCCTTCCCAGGACCCCGGAGCTTAGTTTGTTTAGTTTTGTCTTTGCTGGGGTTTGAAAGCACTCCACCGCTGAGCTATGTACCCCAGCCCCCTGTGGCTGTGTGGGAGGGAGAAGGAGCGGGGTCTCCAGGTTTTATACCTTCCCACCCTTGTTCCTCTCAGGAGGTGCCTGTGGCAGGGGCTGACCGCTGGTTCAAGCTGGAACCACGCTCCAGTGCCTCCCGTGTGCAGGGAGATTGCCACCTGGTCCTCAAGCTGATCACCACACAGGTGGGAAGCTACCGGGGGGCCACAGCTGTACCCCTGGCTGCAGGGCTCAGGCAGAGCTGATGACAGACCTCAGGTTCTGCCTTCCAGAGGGACACGACTATGAGTCAGCGTGGACGCTCGGGCTTCCTGTCCTACCTGCTGCTCCTCAGCCGTGTGCTGCGGTTTGAGCATCGAGTGGAGGAGGTAGTGGGCACCCTTGGGCTTCTCTGAAGTAAGGAGCCCAGAGCAGGGATGGAGGGTCTCTCTGGCCTCTGCCCACCCTTGGCTTCTCTCTCCAGCCCAATTCCAGCAGTTGGCGTGGTGAGATTAGTGGGCCTGGGACCACAGTCCTTTGTCTGCATGGAGCCCAGAGCAATCTGTCGCCCTTGCAGCTGGCGGTGCTGTGAGTAGGAGGGGTGGCTCCTTTCGCGTAGAGCCTCCTGAGAGGGCTTCAGTGGGTGCAACATGGGAAACGGTGGTGCTGTGGGGTGAGCCTGCTAGTGGAGAGCAGACTACAAGCTTAGGCTCCCACAGGCACTGGCAAGTCAGCAGCCGGCACCATCAGAGCCGCACCCTGGACTATGGCTACCTCCTGGGGCTGCTGGAAGATGTGCAGGCACACTGGGAGGAGGCGGCCTCACTGCCCCAGGAGCAGGTGGGCGTGGACATGGCTACAGGTCTGTGTGCTACTGGTAAAGGGCTCTCCCAGGAGCCAAGGGACGGAGACGTGCCCTCACAGGGTTTGGAAACACGTGATGAGGGAGGGAGGTGATGGTGGCAATGGAGCAACCTTGGAATGATGCCACAAAGGTCAGACTGGGCTGGGTGCGAAGCCTCTGAGGTGGCAAGTGTCTGGGCAGCAGGGCCCAGTGGGCACTGGCAGTGCGGAGCAGAGGGGACAGGAGAGGTGAAGGCGCTGGGGCCCATAGGTGCAGTGAGGTGGCAGTTGTGGGAGCTGAGAGTGGAAAGGACAGTAGAGAAGGGACTGGGGTAGTGACATGAAGCAGTGGCTTCATGTATCTGTGAGCAAAGCTGCCTTGGAGCTTGCTCCTGTCTTGGCTCTGAAGAACTTACTCCCTGCAGGAGGAGAGCCTGGCTGACAGCTTTTCCGCCTTCTCTGAGTTCGGGCTGAAGCTGCTGCGCCAGCTGCGAGATTACTTCCCAGCCACCAACAGCACGGCTGTGTATCGCCTGGAGCTGCTGCTCAAGTGGGTGTAGCACAGCAGGGCCAGGGGCCTGGAGGGCAGGGCGGGGCCTGGGGCAGGCCTCCTCAGTCAGGCTCTCCTCACCAGGTGCCTGGAGAAGCTACAGCTCTTCCAGCCAGCCTTTGAGATCTGCCCCTTTGAGACAGAGCTCAGCATGGACATTGCTGCCGCCCTGAAGGTGTGTCTGGATCCATCTTGGCCCTCCTTCCCTCGGCCCCTGCCAGGCCTTGCTGTCCAGAGCCCCTTAACCTGACTCTTCCCTTCAATCCACTTTGTTGCCTTTTACTGGCTGCTGCTATAGCGGGGCAACCGTGAGTGGTACGACCAGCTCCTGAACACCAAGTGTCCTCGAGAGCAGGTGTGGATCTGGGTGGCATGCACCCAAGGCACAGGGCGTTTGGGTGGGTGGGGTTCACAGGTCATCCCAATCCTGGCTTTCTTGCAGCCAGGGCCACAGCGCCTAACGGGGCTTGTTGAGCTTGCAGACATCATCTATGAGGACTTGCAGTCCTGCTACGGGGTCTACGCCAGCCTCTTCCATGGGTAGGTTCTGCAAATAGGCTAGAATGAGCTGGGTTGGGATGGCAGGGCTGGCTGGTGAGGAACAGGTGGCTGAGGCACGTCTTTTGCAGTATCCTTAAGGTGGACTTCTTCACCCTTACCTTCCGGCAGCTGGAACGTCTGGTGAGGGGGGAGTCCTTTACCCTGGGTGCCCGTGGGTGCTGGAAACTGGGGAGAAGTTCCCGGTAAAGGGGGTACCTAGACTTACGTTGGCAGCGGTCTAATCCCATCATCTGAGGCAGGTGGCTGAGGAGGCCTGGGTACTGACAGAAGAGCTAAGCCCCAAGATGAACCTGGAGGTGGCCTCGGGCCTCTTTGAGCTCTACCTGACCCTGGCAGACACCCAGCGCTTCTGGAGCAGCATCCCTGGACGGTGGGTCACCCTGACCTGGGACCACTCTCCCCTTAGCTCTGAACCCGGAGACCTCTGGGTGAAGGGATGAGAGTCCTGATGGGCTCTGAGCAAGTGTTCACCGCAGGGAAAGCCGCTCCCTAGCCCTGGCCGGCATCCACACCCCTTTCCTGCCAGCTGTGAAGCTCTGGCTGCAGGTGCTGCGGGACCAGGCCAAGTGGCGCCTTCAGGGAGCTGTGGAGGTAGACACGGTGAGTGTGTGCTCAGTCTCATGGTGCTGACTCATCCCGTACCCCTGCAACATCGGCCCCCCTCCTCTGCCTTTGTCAGTTGGAGCCCGTGGATGCGGCTTCCAAGCACAGCAGTTCTGCGGCCACCGCCAGCCTCTGCCTTAGTCACATCCAGGAGCTCTGGGTCCGCCTGGCTTGGCCTGACCCTGCCCAGGCCCAGGGGCTAGGCACTCAGCTCAGCCAGGTACTTGCGCTGGGGCTAGGTGGGGGAATAGACCATGAGATGGGCAGGGAGGGTCCCAGGCTCTAGCTCATCTCCTGCCCCAGGATATGTGTGAGGCGTCCCTCTTCTATACGGAGCTGCTGAGGAAGAGGGTGGACACCCAGCCTGGGGCTGCTGGCGAGGCGGTGAGTGAACAGGTGAGCGGTTGGCCCTCAGGCGAGGCCTGCAGATGGCTGGGTGCCCTGCCTCCCCCCACCCTACCCCCAGTCCCACGATAGCTGCTCAGCTGCCCCTGGTCACACCTTCCCAGCTCTGCGTGGTGCTGAACAATGTGGAGTTGGTAAGAAGAGCTTCGGGGCAGGCGCTGAGAGGACTGGCATGGTCGGAAGGGGCCACTGGGCTGGAGGGAGTGCTGCCCCGCCCTCTGCTGAGCTGCATACAGGCCCTGGATGAAGACCTTCAACGGGAAGCCCACACTGTGACAGCGCACCTGACTTCCAAGGTGGGCAGAGGGGTGGGGCCCGGGACTATACACATGTGGAGACTATTCGTGAGTCTCTACCCTTGTTCTGAGCACCACCCCTCTCTCAGATGGTGGCCGACATCAGGAAGTATGTGCAGCACATCAGTCTGTCTCCTGACTCTATTCAGAATGATGAGGTAAGTGGGGCGAGTTAGCAGGGAGTCCTGTGCTGGGGGAGGGGAGGAGGTGAGATGTGGGGAGGCAGGAGAGGGCGTCCCAGGCTGAAGTCTGGCTTGGACAGCCCTGAGGACTCCTGCCTGCAGGCTGTAGCCCCACTCCTGAAATACCTGGACGAGAAGCTGGCCTTGCTGAATGACTCGCTGGTGAAGGAGAACCTGAGCAGGTACCAGCGAGGCAGTGGGGTAGGTGGGGTGGCGCCGGCCTGGGGGACTCACCCGGGCAGTATTCCTCCAGGGTGCTGGAAGCCGTCTGGGAGCTGCTTCTCCAGGCCATTCTGCAGGCGCTGAGCGCAAACAGAGACGTCTCCGCTGATTTCTACGGGCGTTTCCACTTCACGCTGGAGGTAGGGTCACTCGGGGCTCCCGGGTCTGTCTCCCCAAAGCCCTCCCCCTGCTGCCCCTGCAGGACACTAACCCTCGGCCCAGGCATTCCACAGCTCTACTGGCAGCTCTTCGCTACAGCCCAAATATCTGTTCCCACAGCTGTCTGGCCTCAGATGCTGGCATTTCCCAGTCCTCCTGGGGATGTGTGAGGCACCTCAAATCTGAGAAGTGGGATTTGTCTTGGCTCCTAAGAACCAGTGCTTCCTGAACCCACCGGTCTTCAGCACAGGCTAGCCCTCTGACACCCCTGTCTTCTTTCCCTGTTGTAGGCTCTGGTCAGTTTCTTCCATGCGGAGGGCCAAGGGCTGCCCCTGGAGAACCTGAGGGATGGAAGCTACAAGGTGAGCTTTTGGGTGAGCCGAGCCTTCTGCCAGAGCAAGCTCACCTTGCTGCCCTACACTAGGCACCCCTGTTGGTGAAACCAGACACCACGAGGCAGCTCAGAGAACTCTCTGAAGACACCTGGCTGCCCTGCCAGCGACCAGGGTCACTAGTGCCAGCTTCCCTTGCAGAGGCTGGAGGAGGAGCTGCGGCTCCACAAATGCTCCACCCGAGAGTGCATTGAGCAGTTTTACCTGGACAAGCTCAAGCAGGTGAGACCGTCATTGTCTAGCCACAGGCCTGCTCTGAGACCCAGCTTCACTCACTGGCTTGTTCCACTGGCCTTTTCCACAGAGGTCTCTGGAGCAGAACCGGTTTGGGCGTCTAACTGTCCGATGCCATTACGAAGCAGCTGAGCAGCGGCTAGCTGTGGAGGTGCTGCACGGCGCAGACTTACTGCCCCTGGATGCCAATGGTGAGGCACCACAGAGCAGCAGGGGGGAGGGAGGCAGGGAGACGTTAGGCTCACCCTGTATTTTGCAGGCCTGAGTGACCCCTTCGTGATCGTGGAGCTTGGGCCGCCACACCTCTTCCCACTGGTCCGTAGCCAGAGGACCCAAGTGAAAGCCCGGACACTGCACCCTGTGTATGATGAGCTCTTCCACTTGTGAGTGCCCGCCTGGCCTGCTGTGCCCCCTGCCTGCGCCATATGGGCTGCAGCAGGCTCCTGACTGCCCTGTCCACAGCTCTGTGCCTGCAGAGGCATGCCGCCGCCGTGGGGCCTGTGTGCTGTTCACGGTGATGGACCACGACTGGCTGTCCACCAATGACTTTGCTGGGGAAGCAGCCCTTGGCCTGGGTGGTGTCAGCGGCATCGCAAGGACACATGTGGGAGGAGGCTTGAGACCCGGGCAGCCCATCACTCTCCACCTGCGGAGGCCCAGAGCTCAGGGTGAGTGACAGGCTGGGGGTTGAGGGTGGAGGGCCGGGCACAGACTGGCTTCCTTATGCCCACCTGTATGCCCGCCCACAGTGAGGTCTGTGCTGCGCATGCTAGAAGGCCGCACCAACAAAGAGGCACAGGAGTTTGTCAAGAAACTCAAGGAGTTGGAGAAGTGCATGGAGGCTGACCTCTGAGCACTGACCGTCACAGCCCGGCCCTCCCCACTTCCCAGTGGGGCCCACTTTGTGCAGCCGAGGGTTCTGGGGGACCCTCCCTCGCCATGTGACCTGTCTGCTCTGGTTGGACCCTGTGGCTTCTGTCTGTCCTGGCTGTGTCTTTTGGTGTATGCTGTGAACCCTCTGTGCCCCAGCATGCCCCATCTTGAATATGGGCAGCCAACTCAGTGGGACTGGCCAGTATCTGCCCTGGACCCAGAGCAGGATATATGTGACCTGACTGTTGTGGCTCACCATCCTGAGGCAGTGGTCAAATGCTCTCAGTGGCCTCTGTCCCCTACAGGCCATTAGGTAGTATCTGGAGACATTTGTGGTCACAACTAGGGAGGGGAAGGTACTGGTGGCAAGGGGTGGAGGCCAGCATTGCTGTTCACACCCTTGTAACCATCATTTGGCTTGATGAGAAATGATTTGGGGCCCCTGACAGTAGTGTCATTGGGGAAGCCTCTCCTAGGAAAGGCTCTGCCCTGCTCCCTGAGAAAAAGGCCTCCATAGGCAGAGGCAAGAAGGTCAGGGGACAAGTTGGGAAGTTAGCAGCTCAGGGCCCCAGGCAGAGGGCGACGGTTTCTACTGCCCACAGCTTCTCTCTCCTGGATCCAGATGCACCCACAGCAGGCGAGCAAGAAGCCAGCTGAGGACTACTTGTGTTCTGGTCCCCACCTGGCTCCTAGACCCAGGAGATTTTTCTCCCATAGTCACCATTAGGAAAAGGACATTGCCCACAGGTGGAGATCAGGGTCGAGGGCTCTATGGTTAACTGGTCGGATAACCTTTTACACATCTGTATGTGACCATACCAGATTTACCCCACAGCCCTGATCCACCCAGGTAGACTTCCCCAACCCTTAGCCACGTACAGAACAACAGACTCATGGGAGTTCCTTCTTGGTTTTATTGAGAACTCTAAGACAGGACTGTCACAAGGCTGTCATAGAACTGTCCCAACAGGCATGTCCATCCCCAGGTCCTACTGCCACCTCTGGACTAATGCACACCAGCTTCAATAATGTATGTGTTTGCAACCTTCAGTCTCTCTGCCGTTTCTTGACTCCTTTCCAAATTTCGATGGAGTCTCTGGCCTGAGCCTCTTGTTCTGGAATCTCTACCTCTTGAGAATGGCTGCTGTCTCCTCCATTAGCACCAGGTTCTTGTTCCTCACATTTATCACTGTCCTCCCCAGAATCTTCTCCGTGGTCCTCTGACTCATCAGTGTCATCCGTGTCCACAGGCAGCCTGGAAAAGGGATGGCCCACGGCATAGACAGGCGCCAGTTCAAGGTTACCTTCCCTATTATGCTCAGTAGATGCCCTCAGGCAGAGGACACTCTGCGCCCAGCCCCCTCTGGCAGTTAGGTGCTCCACATTCTGTAATCACCAACAGGCCTTGCTCCAAAAGCCATACCCACACGGCAGGAGGAGCTGGGTCACGGCTCCAGAAGCACATCTGGCTTGAGCCGTCACTTAAGTGTGTGGACTCACTCGACTTACCAGGTTCTGGCCACAGGCCTGTTGAGGTTTGCAAACTCTCGCCCCGAGTCCACATCAAAGGGATCTGAACAGAGAGAGAGAGGGAGGTGGCCTCTAAGTGATTTCAGGGCAGACCCAAACCGGTGGCTCTAGGCTCCAAAAGACCTGGAGGGGCTAACTGCCTCCCTGGGGCTCCCAACCGTGGCAGGCCTCACCGATCTCCTCCTCAGGGGTGTCCTTGGTGCTGGCCAAGTATTCCTGTTCGGCCTGCAGCACCTCCTCCGGACCACGGCAGGCTGCGTACTTATCTAGGAGCTGCTGGTTCAGGTCCAGGAAGCCCTTGCCCCACTTAAACTTCCGAAGCAAAATGACAGCAAGATCTGAAAAGCCTAGTGGAAAAAAAGCCAAAATATGCCTGGGACCTGCTTCGAGAGCACAACTATCACCCTGCCCACTAAACGCACCTGTTATCCCAGGAAGCTGTCACCTTCTCTAAGGTTCCCAAAGCTCCTCTCATTTGGTGAGGAACGTCCCTGTGTCTTATGGGCTCTCCCTGAATCCTACATTTCCTTCAGACCCCAAGAACAAAGACTTCCGGGGCAGGGCTGCCATGACAGTGAGGACCCACACACCCACCAGGGAAGGCAGCTGTCAATTTTGTCTCTACCTATGCTTCATAAGGGGTCAAGGCTGTGTGTAGGCACTGAGCCTGAAACCAAAGGCTGTTCTGATGGCTTCCCAATAAATTCTCCTCATATCCCCCTGCTTGAATCTTCCAGAAGAAACCACATACTTAGGGGCCCAGTCAGATCCCAGACTGCTGGGCCAGGCTTCTGTCAGACCTGAAACTCACCTACAATGCAGAAAGCAGCAGCAAAAGCTTCCACGCAGGAAAGTCTGCAGGGCCGGCCATAGTTTACAGGGTTGGCAGCCACGAGGTAGGGCAGGAGCCGCAAGTGGCTCCCTCGCATCTTCCCAAAGGGTGTCTCATCCAGTTTGGCCCAGGAACAATCTATGACAGCCACCCCTGACTGTGCCACCAGCTGTCTGCCAGAAAGTGTAGGGTAGGTTCTGGGCCCCCAAATAAGACCTCGGAGACCGGCTTGACTACAGATGAGATATCATTCCAGTATTTCCAAACTATGTCCAAACTATTGCAGTGATACAAAGAGTCCTTACTAGCAAGCTTAGGGCAGCAGTTGGGGATAGCTTTATTTAACAAATACTTCTCCTAGACTCCTCTACATTATAGCCTTGCTCTATGAAAAGGGTCAAGTTAAATACAACCTTGCCCACGTGAAAGGCGTGGACATCCAAGACCAAAAAGCAAGGCTTGAAGAAAATGATACCCCCACAGGGGCGGTTTAACAAATTCAACATGATAGGGAGGGGACTCCGACCCCTCCTCGACCCCAAAGCCTCCGGTGCCTACCTGTCTGCGGGAGACACGTACTGAGTGCCTACCGGGCTGAGCACCAGACCGCTGAATCTTTGGCTCAGGCGCAGGCAACGCACCAGACCCAGGCGGGCCAGTTTGCGGCCCGTGCAGCGCCGTGGGTCGCAGTGGCCAAGCTCCCACATAGCCAGGGCACAAGGCAGAGGCGCAGGGCTCGGGTCACCCTGGCCCTCGGCCTCCTCAGACTGCACGGATGCTGCAAGGAGAGAGAGAAGGTCGGGTCCTCAGCGCTCGCTCCCAAGCCCAACCCGCCGCTCCCATTGCTCCAAACTCACCACGCAGCGCAGCGCCCATCTCCTCCTCGAAAGCATCCAGAGAGCGGCCTGGCGGACGCCGAACACGACCGCTCTCCGTCCTGCACCCGCGACCAACCTTCTTGCGGCCCATGGTTTTAGTTGAAAACCTCGAGAGCGAGCTGCGCGTGCGCGCTCGCACAGCTTCCGGCTTTCAAGTGAAATCAGTTCCTGCTGCCGCTCACGTGACTGGGCGACTGCTGGGAGCGATGGCGGTGCGGCTGGCCGGCTTTCTGATGTTGCTGGGGCTCGCGGCGCGCGGTCAGTGTCTCCGCGCGCGCACTTCTCCGCCCGTCGGCGTCGCCCGCCTCCCCGCTCCCTGCTCACCGCCTCGCTCTCCGCAGGGCCCGCGCAGGCACGTGCCGGGAAGATGAAGGTGGTGGAGGAGCCCAACACGTTCGGGTGAGCGGCTCGCGGTCCTGCGGCTTGGGGGCTGGGCGTGGCCGGCCACCCTGAACTTCTCTGTCCCCCATAGGCTGAATAACCCGTTCCTGCCCCAGGCAAGCCGCCTGCAGCCCAAGAGAGAGCCTTCGCCTGTATCGGGTGAGAGCGCGGGAGGGTGCCCGGAGCTGGCCGAGGTGCTGACCGAGGGGTCGAGGAAAGCCCTCTGGCTCGGGAGGGAAGGGTTCCTTGGATGAAGGACTCTGATAATGTTTTCGCTGGAGGCTTGTGCATTCGTTTGTCAACCCGTGTTTTAAATGCTCGGGAGCATATACTGGAACTGCAACCCCCTCGCGCTGCCAATGCTGGCGATTACCTAGGCCTAGGCAAGCACTCAAGCCTTCAGCTATAATCCTAGATTTTTTTTTAAGATGGAGTCTTCCATAGTAGGCTCAAGCTGGTCTCTAACTCGTGATACTAAGATCTCCACATCCCACAGGTGCTTAGACAGGTTAGGAGCTGCAGGGGTGTTGGACGTGAAGAGTTTACTCAAGGTCTAGCCCTGTTTAGATCTTAGGGAGTGAAGAAAGCACCGGCACGATCAAGATTCGTCGCACAGGAAAGAACTGGGATCCTAGGAGTCAGAGGGTGGGACATTGCTGTTGAAGGAGGCTCAGGGCTGGCCAGCATAAAGGGACCTTGGCTGAGGGCTGCACTGGGCATGCTGGTGTGTGGCACTGATCCCGTGGAGTGGAGAAGGGCTAGCCCATGGCTGGAGCTTCTGAAGCTGCAGCGAGCATCTACAAGTCTCTTCCAGCAGAGAACTAGTCAAGCTCAGCTATCATCACAATCTTTTGTCCTTATCACAAGTGCTGTTTGGGGACAGTGTTGAGACATCCCTGATAGACACAGGTGTCCAAAGACCTGATAGCATCACATTGTGAGCATGTGTGTGTGTGTGTGTGTGTGTGTGTGTAGGTGGCTTAAAATGTGGGGATTTCTCCACAGCCCTTTCAGACTAGCATGAAGCTCCTTACGTGGCCAGATGTTGCCAGGAACCCAATACTGCAGATATGTTTATTTTCATTTTTAGTAGAGTAATTTTAGGAGTAGAGTACGTAGGTTATGACGAGACGGCATTCCCAGCACTTGGGAGGCCACGGAGGAGGATCATTAGTTCAAGACCAGGCCTGGCCTACATGTGAAGTCCCAGCACAGTCCTGGCAGGAGAGTGAAGAGATGAGGGGCTTGAGTGAAACCTACTTGGTTGGAGGGTTATTTGGCACAGGAGACAGGTTGCAATAAAATGCTTTACTATTTTTACAGGTGTACTCATTCACTTTCTGTTTCCTCACATCTACTCTTGGCAAGCCCTGTTTTGGAGGAACCTGTCAGTTTTATCCTCAACAATTTGTTGGTTGTATAATTGTTTATAGTGACTAATAATTCTTTTTATTTCTGTAAAATTGGTAGCAAATAACCCAACTTTTTAAAAAAAATATTTTATTTATTTATTTATTTATTCTGTATACACCAGATCTTATTATGCACCAGAACTCATTATAGATGGTTGGCAGCCACCATATGGTTGCTGGAAATTGAACTCAGGACCTTCAGAAGAGCAGTCAGTGCTCTTAACCTCTGAGCCATCTCTCCAGCCCCCAAATAACCCAACTTTTATTTCTGGTTTTACTTATTTGAGTTTTTTGCTTTTCCTAGTCACTCTGGTTACAGGTTTGGCAGTTTAATTCATTTTTACTTAAACTTTTTTACTTTCTGTAGAGGAGTGCTTGCTTGCATGTATGTCTGTGTACCATACTGGGTGAAATGCCTGTAGGGGTCAGAAGGCATTGGATCTCCTAGCACTGAGGTTACAGATGGTTGGGAGCCACAGTGTGGGTGCTAGGAACTGAACCATCTCTCCAGGCCCCTCATTTTTACTTTTTGCGTGTACTGTGTATATTTCTGCGTGCCTGTGTGTGGAGCCGGAGGTGGAAGTCGGTGCCTTTCTTTGTTGCTCTCCACCTTACTTTGAGTCAGGGTCTCTCACTGAGCCTAAGGAGCAAGGATTCAGCTAGGCTAGTTGGCCAGAAAGCCCCAGAGATACCCACCCACCTCTGCCTTTCCAGCACTGAAATTATAGGCATCCAGCTTTTTTTGTGGGTGCCGAGGACCCACATGCAGTTCCTCATGCTTGCACAGCAAAAACTTTCCTAAATAAGACATCTCGCCATCACTGGCACCAGCACCACACTCATCCTGCTATAGCCTCCTCAGGGCTGGGATTACGGGCACGAAACTACCACACCCAGCTTCTCAAGTGTCAGTATTGTTGATCTTTTCAGAGAACCAATTTTTGTTCTTATTTTTCTCATCAGTGCACACAGTGTGTCTGACCCACTCCTTGGATTCTGTCTGTTAGACCTCCTTGTGGCCTAGGAGCAGCCACAAGTCTCTAGAACTCCAGAATATATTCTTGAGGTCCTAAGTCGAGTCCCTGGCAAGCTTCCTCAAAAAGGCAGGTGTTTTCTTAAATACCAAAACCTGCAGGAGAATCAATAAACCCACTCTAGTAGAAAACGAAGTGAAGCCACTAAGCCTTAATTGAGAGGACACCATACAAACTGGGTGAAGACATGAATGAACATCCCTTATAAAGCAGTGAGAGACACAGGGATGAGAAGGACTCATGCTGCTAGTTTTGGGCCTGAGGGAGCCATACAGCAGTCCTTTCTATACTAGATTGCAGTTAAGTTAGTTTTTTTTTTTTTTTAATTTTTTATTCTTTTAAAAATTTATTATTTTCACTTTTCGAGACAGGGCTTCAGTGTGTATCTCTGGCTGTCCTGGCACTCACTTGGTAGACCAGGATGGCCTCGAACTCAGAAACCTGCCTGCTTCTGCCTGCTAGGTGCTGGGATCAAGCATGTGTCACCACCATTGTGCAGCAAATAAATAAATGTTTATTTTTTATTTATTTATTTATTTATTTTTTTTCAAGACAGGGTTTCTTTTTGTACCGTTGGCTGTCCTGAACTCACTTTGTAGACCACACTGGCCTTGAAGTCATAGAGATCCACCTGCCTCTGCCTCCCCAGGTGCTGGATCACAGGTATGTGCCAATGTGTCCAGCCAAGTAAGTAAATTAAAAACAACAACAACAAAAACAAACAAAAACAGAAAAATCAGAACATGTCACTGAAAGCGAGGCCCAGCACTAGGTGTAGCTCAGTGTAGAAAGCACTTATACAGTATTTGTGGGCCCTAAGTTATATGGCCAGTAAAAGGGAAAAATTAGGCACAGTGACATGCACCCATGGACTCAAGGCTGAGGCAGAAGGTTCATTGTAACCCAGGACTTTGAGACCACTCTGGTAACAGGACAGCTCCTGTCTGCTTAAAAGCAAACACTAAAGAAATGGACAAGCTCAAAGGCACACTACTGTCATTTGTTAATTACTTTAAATTTAAGTGGATTAAGCAGAAAGTGTCAGGGTTGTTTTTTTTTTGTTGTTTTGTTTTGATACCCTTGCTGGTCTGGACCTCACAACTCTGCCTCCTGAGTGCTGGGATTAAAAGCATGTACCACCACAACTGAAATTAGACCAGCAGTTGTTTTTGTTTTTGTTTTGAGACAGGGTTTCTCTGTGTAGCCCTGGTGGCCTTGAACTCAGAGATCCAACTGCCTCTGCCTCCTGAATGTTTGCTTTCCTGCTCTGATAGTAAGGTGTCCTAGGACTCAGATCCCAGGAACCACACAGCTCTGAGATAGGAAAGTGTCCTATGGAAGGGCATCCTGAGACATGGGGCCCAAGAACCATACAGCTGACAGGAAGCCTTGTCAGCAGAGGTATTGCAGCTTCAGGGGGAGGGTATTCCCAGCTGAGGAGCTCAGGAGCCTCAATCCAGCTCCACTTCGATTCATTGTTTCCTGGCTTCTTCCAATGAGAGAGTGACACTAGGCAGCAAATCTCTTGAAAGAGATTTATTGAAGGGATGAATCCAAGGATGGCTACCTCTGCTCCCAGGAGAGGACAGCAGGGAACTGAGCAGAAAACAGCCTTTATATAAAATATCTTAGGGAGTGCCGCTCTCTAGGGCAGATTTCCAGGGTAAAGACCAGTGGGATTTCAAGTCCTGATCTTGGGGGAGCTCAGGGACTGGAACAAGTTTTTGTTCAGACTTTTCACCTAAAAATAGCATTATCTGGAAGGGTCCTTTTGAGATGACCTTTTATGAGTTACAGAGGCTGGAACGGCCATTATGACAGGTCTCAGGGAGGGGTCTGGCCTCTTGAGGGTTTACAAAATATACAGAGTTTACAAAGGGAGTCCACTCCCTGCCACTTGAGAGTAAATAGCCAACGCTGGGATCAAAGATGTGCACCAGCCCAGCCCCAATTAGACTAGCAGTTTTTTAGTAAGGACATTCACTATCTGTTGATAAAGTAAATTTAGCAAGATGTAACAAGCATGTCTGTCAATGTCAGAGCTCCAAAACCTGTATGCAGACACTACTACTCAGTCTCACCTGCCTCCCCCTCATATTTGACGGACAGTTTTCTTGGATACCAATTATCCATTGGCTTATAGGGTTTTTGTGGTTTGTTTTTCTTTTTTGAGATAGGGTTTCTCTGTGTAGCTGTGGCTGTTCTAGAACATACTCTATAGACCAGGCTGGTCTCAAACTCACGGATCTGCCTCTGCCTCCCCAGATGCTGGGATTACAGGCCTGCACCATCACTGCCCAGCGGCTTATAGATATTTTTTCATGTATGTCTGTGTGAGGATGTCAGGCCCCTGAAATTGGAGTTACAGTGATCTGCCATGCTGGTGCTGAGAATTGAACCTGGGTCCTCTGGAAGAACAGCTAGCACTCTTAACCACTGAGCGAGCCATCTCTCTATCCCAGCTTATAGATTTTTAAAACTATTTTATCTTTTGGTTATTTTGAGGGTCTCTCTACAGAGCCCTGGCTGTCCTGGAACTCACTAATGTAGACCAGGCTGGCCTGAAACTCGAGAAATCTGCCTCTAGGATCAAAATGCACGCTACCACATACTGCCTTGCTTATAGATTTTTTCCTTAAGATTTATTTCTTTCTGTACACGAGTGCTCTATTTGCGTGTATGCCTACACATGCACGTGCGTGCACACAGACACACACACATTCTTCGCTAGTGGGTGGGTGTTCTTGCCAATGGGTCTGTGGTCCCAATCTGCAACTAGGTAACAGTTCTGTGGTCTGAGAGGAGTCTGTCAGTCCCCAGGGGTTAGGTCAGCCAGCATCTGACCATTTCAATCTGTATGGGGATGGTTAGTGCCCTCCTGCCCATCTTAATGTCTAGCAGAGGTTTACACCTATGCTCAACCGCTGTGCTGTTTTCCTCCAGGGCCCCTGCACCTCTTCAGACTTGCTGGCAAATGCTTCAGCCTAGTGGAGTCTACGTGAGTGACGGGCTGGCGGGTAGAGTGGGGCTAGCCTACAGCGCTCCTGATGCCCCTGTGCCCTCAGGTACAAGTATGAGTTCTGCCCTTTCCACAATGTGACTCAGCACGAGCAGACCTTCCGCTGGAACGCCTACAGTGGGATCCTTGGGTAAGCTGGGCTGGGGCAGCGGTGCCAAGTCTGCCCTCCAGGCCCCACATCATTGCTTTGCTGCCCCCTCCCCAGCATCTGGCATGAATGGGAAATCATCAATAATACCTTCAAAGGCATGTGGATGACTGATGGGGACTCCTGCCACTCCAGGAGCCGGCAGAGCAAGGTGAGGCCCACAGGGATTGTGGGTGGTAGAGAGCAACCCACCCCCAACAGCTACTGAGACTCTCTTGTCAGGTGGAGCTCACCTGTGGAAAAAGTAACCGACTGGCCCATGTGTCTGAGCCAAGCACCTGTGTCTATGCACTGACATTTGAGAGCCCCCTCGTCTGCCACCCGCACTCTTTGTTAGGTAGGCTTCCGGGTAGGGGTGGTACGGGGAAGAAGAAGGTAGGTGGGAGCTCTGTCTGTCTCCTGCTGCTCTGTAGTGTATCCAACGCTGCCAGATGCCCTGCAGCAGCGCTGGGACCAGCTGGAACAGGACCTGGCAGATGAGCTGATCACACAGCAGGTGGGTACAAACGCAAGAGGCCGTCCCCTTGCCTACTCTGCCAAGTACTCCTTCTACTTCTTCCACCTTCAGGGCTATGAGAAGTCGCTGAGGGTGCTTTTTGAGGATGCTGGCTACTTAAAGGTCCCAGGAGAAACCCATCCCACCCAGCTGGCAGGCGGTTCCAAGGGCCTGGGGCTTGAGACCCTGGACAGCTGCAGAAAGGTAGAGTCTGGGGGTGGGAGAGGTTATAGGGGTCACTAGTTCTGATAGCCCCCACCAGGGTTTGACCAGGCTGGCATTCTTGTTCCAGGCACATTCAGAGCTGTCGCAGGAGGTACAAAGACTGACCAGTCTGCTGGACCAGCATGGAATCCCCCACACCCAGCCCACAGGTCAGTCTGCCTGCCCTGGTCAGCTGCCAGCCACACTGGGACCTGCAGCTATGGGGGAGGGGTGGCACATCCTCACTTGCTGTCTATTCTGGCAGAAACCACCCATTCTAAGCATCTGGGTCAGCAGCTCCCCATAGGTACTATCTCAGAGCAGCTGCGGGGTGACCCAGGACTACGTGGGAACATCCTGTGATCCAGGTGGCCATGAGAGACAAAGAAATATCCTGAGCCGGAAGTGTCCTTTCCCAGAGAGGCCAGGTGTGGTCTCAGTGGAGTGCACAGAACTGGTGTGGTGGAAACATGGCTTCTTTCAGCATCTTCTAGGCCAGGCAGGGTCACTGACAGACACAGGGACCTGCTGGCCAGCCTTTGTTGTGCCCAGAGACCCAGACAAAATAAAGATTCAAAGTTTTAATTAATCCCATACTGATAAAAAATAACTCCATGACTTCTGTAAACCATTGCATAAATGCTATAGTAAAAAAATTTAAACAAATGTTAACAACTTTTAACAAGTCACTAAAGTAGAGGGCATGTATTATAAATATGACCTTCTGGGTTAAGAAGATTCCATTCACAGAACATTCTCAACTAGTTTCTGAGAACAAATGCACACAAAGGCTTCCATAAGTTAATCCACATGCACATCCATACTGGGGAAATGCCTGCCAACCAGGTACACAAGACTTTGACACTATTATTTACTGTTAATATTTAAAACTAGAGTTAGAAGACAACAGGCAACAGGACAATGGTGGGTCTCGGTTCCTAGACCCATGGCCCCATCTCCATTACCCACATAAAGGCCTTGAGCTCATCTCTCTCCCCTTCTTGGCCCTTCCCACCCAGGGTAGATCCTAGAAGCCTCAGCTCACAGGAGGTCTGGGATAGACGGGAGAAGTGGCCCCTTCTGGGAAGTTCTTTGGTCTTCCCCCTGCACACTGTCCTGCACACTTGTCCTCAAAGCTCAGGAAAGCTCCCCTCCTTGACTGGGACCCAGTGTGCGCTACTTCCTGCCTCCCCAACCATCACAGCAGTTCTGAAACCGCCACAGCTCCAGCCTGGAATGTCAGTCCAGGAGGAGCAAACCAGAGCAGCTTACATGCTATCTAAAGCTTAACGCTTGTAACTGTTACAACTTGAAAATGTCCAGATGAGATACCAACCACAAACACTGTCCTGTTACCACAGAGACCAAAGGCCTGACATGGGAAACAAGTGCATAAATATGAATAAAAATAAACAATCTTAAACTATGGTAACAGTAGCACAAAATACACATGATGTAGGTACTGAGCTAATAAATCATTATCACTAATTAAAAACAAAATAGTCACTAAAACCAGGTCAATAGTTACCTTATTAAGTAGTGGGCTAGCTGCGGAATGTTGAGGATCCACTTCCTTTAAAATGATTGATATAGCTTTTCTACCAGTTTGTCTTATATTAAAAAAATGGTTTTAAATCTCCTACTATATTAAATACATTCTAATTTGGTCACTGATAAAAACATTTTACCTAGTCACTCTGCACTTAAAAAATGCTATTAAAAGTCTTTGGCAAAGCCATAGGGGAGAAGAACCACTTGGAGGCCTGGGCAGAGACACAGGCCACCATGGGCAAGGGTCGCCTGGGCAGATGTCTCCTCCCTCGATTTCCAGAACAGTCCCAGTCCTTACTGTAGAGGGCTTAACTTCTCACCGCAGACACATTCCCAGCAGAATTTGAGACATGGGCCTGAGGCCGCGCCCTGGCGTCGCCTTGGAAGCTGATGGGCGAGGTGCAGCAGCAGGGCTGCGGTCGCTGGTCACGTGATGAACTCTGATACTATCTGGATGGACAGCTCAGGTACCAGATGTCTGCTAACACTGTCATGGACTCACACAATGTCACTGGGCATCTCTGATCAGCTAGAGGTGAGGGTGGTCACAGGTGCAGCAGACTGGAAGTCTCAGGTTCACGCCCCTTTGTTCAGCAGAACCTGGGGCGCCCCAGGCGACTCAAGAGGTTACAAAGCACCGTTGCCATTACAGACAAGACACCAGAGCACAGCTCCTTCCCGAGTAGATCCTGGATCCTCTGAATGATTCCTTTGCTGCATTTTTCATTAGCATGAAATTGTCTTTCAAGGGAGAAGAAAAAAACCAAATGAACCAATTCCTTCACTTCTTTTGCAAGGCACAGGCACTTGGAAGTGGCCACGGATCACATAAGTGCATGATAGAGCTCTGGATGTCACTCTAGGATACCAGAATATAAAACTCCACCTACATGCGCACCTGCACATGTTTAGGAAAATTAGTTCCTTTCATAAAATTAAGAACATCTAAATGTATATGTGTCTTTCAATAACCACTCTGCTTATAAATACTATTCATTTGCACTTAATTTTAAAATGTAAAAATCCTAGGTCGTCTCCACTACTAGATAAATGCTCATTTCCTAAATAGTTTCAGAATATGAAAGCTAACATAGTTACCATTACTGTGAGTTAACAACAAACTGATAGGAAACTTCAAGTTCACAGTACACTTATAAAGCTTCATGTTATCGCATATTAAAAAAACATGGACCTAGAAAGCAGCTTATACAATTTATAATGTCTAATTAATTCCTCGGTTTACAAAGTGCTTTGACAAGGCCTGACCTACTGGCCTGGCCACAGCAGCCTCAGGACTGGGGGCACCAAAACCATGCCACCTGCCTAGGGGACAGGCAGTGGGTTTGGTGGTGCTTCAAAGGTTTTTTGATAATACCTTGACACCGGTGGTGGGACATGATAGGGAAGAAAAAGTAGTATGAAAGGCTGTTGGACAGTGGGCGTGAACTCACATCCTGGCGTGGATGGTGCTGGAGGCCAGTTTCAACACTGTAGTGGCACATGGCATGCCGAGGCCTTTGTACTGCTCACCAGGGAAGGAATGGGTCTGGCTCTGGTCACCATGGGAGGGGCTGGCCCTTGCAGTAGGGGCACTCAGGGGTACTGGCTGCACATGGTTCGCATAAGACACGGTGCTGGCAGGGCCGCAGGATAGTGCCATGGGCCCGCTCCTGGCAGGCCACACACTGTTTGGCACGGAGTTGGAAGATCACCTGTGGGAAGACGTGGCTGGTGAGTGTGGGGAGCCCTTCTAAAGAGTGAGTGAAGCCCTGAGTGACCATGAACAGCTGACATGACCACATGGAGGATGAACCAATGTTTCAGACCCAGGGGAAATCGGCAGACTTCCTCTAGTCCAAAAATGAGTGTTTACAAACAAGCGACAAGTGTGTGCAGAAACTAGCAAGTGAACACCATCTTCTTCCTCTTCAGATGCTTTCTCCTCTGAGACTGCTCACCTACAGACTGCTCCTATCTAGACAAGCTAACTCCTCCATCAGAGCTTGCTCAGCCCACCTACCCCAGCTTTTCTAGTTTCATGTCCTTTCTTCATTCCCTTGCTGCCCCTATGCAGGTCACATCGGATAAGACCAAGCAAATGATGGTATCCCCGGACCGTGGACTACACACTACAGCACCACAGCAGCTGTGTCATAAATCTTTTGAGTCAGGCCTGGGGTGGACACTTGGCCAGGGGCCCACAGGGGAAAGCAGTCAGCAGGAAGACACTATCTCTTGAGATGTGCCCTGGCCCCTGGAGAAAGAGGAGTTCAGGGAACTGGGTCTTGGGGCAGAGCCACTCTGGTCACAGGCAAGGCTGGCAGTGGGTACACACAATGGGCACTAAGTGGGATTCTGTGGCTGAGAGCGGCCAGAGCCCAAGAGGCTGCCCTGTGGAGAGGAAGTACATGTGCATGGACCTTGGCTGAGGTCAATGCGACACATGCAAGAGGCACCAACCAGAATCCAGGCTAGGAGCCAGGAAGGAAGGAGCAGAGTCTTGCCAGGTCTCAGGAGCCTCACTAGCCAGTCCCCTTTGCCCTCTCCACTCCAGCAACTATCCAGCAGGACTTACCCCATCCACGGCCTCCAGGTCCAGGCGCAGCTGGCTCTGCAGGGAATGCAGCTTGGGAAGAGGGATGTCGCTGATGTCACCCAAGCTCCGTAGCCCTGGCAGTGAGGACAAACCCAGGCCCTCTAGTTCTTCCTGCAGCTGCTTCACCTGGGCCTCCACCTCCTCTTTCCTCTGCAGGGCCAGCTGCCGGTCACTGTCTGCCACACGGGCTCTCTCCTTGGCCTCTTGAGCCTCTCTCTGCCAGGCATCACAGGCCTGAAACCCAAAATATCATGCAGGAGAAGGCAGCCATGCCTGGCCTTCCACATGCTCATCTGCCCTGCCTGTGCATCCAAACTGTGTATCCCTTTCCCACGTGCCCAGCCCCTCCTTCCCACGTGCTTACCTGCTTCACCTGCTGCCAAGATTCTTCCCACTGCCTGATCTTTCTCTTGGCCTCATCTAGCTGTCGCCTGACCCGTGCCAGCTCAGCACTGTTTGGACTTGCACTTGAAGAAGCCGGAGGGCCAGAGTTCAGAATGGGGGATGGGCTAGGGGAGAAGCTGCCAGAAACAAAGTCCCAGATGCTCCCAGGGACGCCGTTCAAACCTGAGTTTAGGAGAGACAGGGATGATGAAGCCTATGCTGCACCAAGGCCTAAGGAGTCTGCAGGTGTTTCTGTCCCGCATGGCCTGCCACCCACCTTGATACCCTAGAAGTTACTTGCCCATGACTGCGGAAGCCTCAGCTCCCAGACCGCCTCCCCTACACGAGGCCCTCTTGGCTCAGGAAGATCGGGGTATGAACAGAAAAAGAGGCTTAGAGCTCCTATCAGTTCTCACTATATAGCAGATCCTGGAGGTTCAGAAGAGCTCTAGCTCTAAGGGAACTCCATGCACGATAACTAGCAGTTAAGACACATCTGGAGATGGGCACATTCTCAAACATAATGGTTTAGGACGATGTGAATAACCTCTTAGTAAAAAAATTAGCAGAAGACAGAGTCATGCTGATCTGTCATGCCAGCGTCCTCTCTCAGCCTGTACCATACAACAAACCCTAGGTACTAGGTGGGTCCATGTATGCCCCACCCAGAGCCCTGAGCAAGCTGGCAAGCAAGAGGTTGTGATCTGGGACACGGTGAGGATGCCCAGCTGTGGGCAGCCAGCTGTCTCGTGGTAGACATGTCTTCACTCATCTCTATCACATAGGTTGGACAGGGTGGTGCCTCGCAAGACACAGAACTACAGAGCTAAGAAGCCCCGCGGTCAGGAATACCCGGGACCGGACAGGACCTAGTCCAGGACCCAGAGCCGGCGGGGAGGGACCCTCGCCCAGGCACGCACCTAAAGAGCTGTAAGATGAGGCTGCAGAGCCCAGCGTAGCCGGCTCCGACCGGAGGGGTTGTGGCTGCTGGGGGGGCGTCATGGCGGAGGAGACGAGTGGCCCCGACAGGGACTGGGAGAGCGAGCTGAGTGGGGAGGTGGACAGGGATGAGGACGAATGCAAGGATGGCGAACGGGGCAGGGAGCCCGGAATGGTGACGGGTGCTGAGCCTGCCAGCGACCTGGGACCTGGTGGGAGGAGGGAGGCTGAGTGAATAAGGGCAGGCAGGGTTTCTGCCACGAAGCCACTTGCCCATAAGCCTCTAGGTCAGTAACTAGGCAGCTAGACACCAGGGACACCTTACGGGCAGGTCACATCAGAGCACACCAGAGGAGCCAGGCCAACAAGTACCACCCAGAGGGCTGCAGTCATCAGAGACTCAGAAGAGTCCTGGCAGTGGTCCTAGTAGAGCCAGTAACTCACTAGCATGGTCCTCACAGACCCACCAAGGCTCTAAGAAGGGTAGATTTCTTTTGAAACAGAGAAAATAACTTTCAGGATGAAGAAAATAATGTAACAACAGGAACCTTTTTCTATGCCACATGGTAAAAATAATTTGTGTTTCCTCTTGAGAGGCTCTGGTCAAACCTAAAGGGGTTGCTTTGTCACAAAAGAGGTAAACTGAGTAAGCAGCAGGAAGCTGAGCAACACAGGCAGGTGGCAGAGGCAAGAAGGAGACTCCAAGAAGAGGACCCCAGCAGATGACTTCCCAATCACTACAGTAAGCCAGGCAGCATGCATAAAGTCAGAGGAGCCACTGAGGTCAGCACTCCCACCTGTCAATCCAAGGTCCTGGTCTTCCAAGTCTTTATCTAAGGATGCGATGTTTACGTCACTAAGACGAAGATCTAAGGCAGAACCTGTGAAATAAACCTGGTGTTACCCACTCACCTCTCAGCCAGCGAGAACACAAAACCTCTCAGAAGGAATCCTTGACCCCATACCCACCTTGCTGGAGCTTATCAACCACTCTCCCACCCCACTGTCCCAACGTGTCTCTACTGAGCAGCAAGGGTGCGAAAGCCTCCAAAAATGGAGGCACAGCCAGAGGTATTTTATCTAAACAACCTTGCAGAGACACTGCTCTGGTCCACAGATGTTCTGCTTTTGTAGCTCATGACTGACCTCAACTCACTATGCAGCCAAAGACGACCTGAACTTCTGATCCTGGTGCTCTCTACCTCCCAAGCGCTGGGACTATACAGGCATGTACCATTGTGCCCGGCTGGTTCTCCTTTTACTTCTACCCATTTGTTAAAATTTGACCAAGAAAATACATTCAACTATTAACATTTTTACAGGAGGTCAGTCCTGACAAGAAAACAGTTCTGAGACTGAACATTAAGATAATGAACTCTGAGACCTGAGGACTTAAGGGAGACCAGGACCTCCACTCTCAGCCTAGAAACAGTCTCTTCAAAGGCAGAAGCTGCTGGGTGTGGTAGAATACAACTATAATTCCAGTACTACAGAAGCTAAGGCAGGAGAACCATTGTAGGTTTGAGGTCAACAATTTGGTCAACATCACGAGTATCTGATGTCAGAGGACATGCCTCCCACTCCCACAGCCAGAGCAGGACTGCCATTCAAGGAGCGTGTAGTGGAGAAGTTAGCACTCTGTGTGGATTGGCCTGCACAGCCTTCTGAGGGGAGAAAGGACAGGAAATGGCTGCAGGAGCATGCCTGTGAGTGGTATCACAGTCTCAATACAGTAGTAAGTCAAACTTAAACTTGTACGAACTCTGTATTGAGAAGCAATGGAACTGCAGCTCTGCCACGGTGACCACTGTCTCTTCCACCCCTTCTGTATTCTGACTGTTCACGGTGCATCTGTGACATCTATGCTATGTGTTCAGTCTTATCTCCACTGTTGGCTAAGGGCCCCCAGACCCCAAGAACTCTGAATCAACTTCAAGATGACACAGATACTGGGTGTGGTAGCACATGCCTGTAATCCCAACACCTGGGAGGTCAAGGCAGAGGGATTGTGAATTCCAGGCTAGTCTGGGCTGTTGCAAGCTAGTCCACCTCAAAAACAAACAAAAAGTAACACAACCAACCAAAAAACACAGATGTTACAGGTCACCATAAACTTTCCCTGAAGGACCTGGTCTTCTCCCCTTGCTGGAGACAAAGGCCTCTCCACAACAGGCTATTATATTAGGAAACCACTCTGTACCAGGACAGCATAAAACTCCAGGGGCCTACACAGCAGTGTATAAAAGCAGATGCTGAGACTCATAACCAAACTTTGGGCAGAGTGCAGGGAATCTTATGAAAGAAGGGGGAGATAGTAAGACCTGGAGAGGACAGGAGCCCCTCTGGGCAGAGGGGTCTTTTCTGAGACTGATATTCCAACCAAGGACCATTCATGGAGACAACCTAGAACCCCTGCTCAGATGTAGCCCATGGCAGCTCAGCATCCAAGTGGGTCCCCTAGTAAGGGGAATAGGGACTGTCTCTAACATGAACTCAGTGGCTGGCTCTTTGACCCCCCACCCCCGAGGGGGGAGCAGCCTTGCCAGGCCACAGAGGAGGACAATGCAGCTAGTCCTGATGAGACCTGATAAGCTAGGGTCAGAAAGAAGGGGAGGAGGACCTCCCCTATCATTGGACTGGGAAAGGGGCATAGGAGAAGAGGAAGGGAGGGTGGGTGGGATTGGGAGGAGATGGGGGAGGGGGCTACAGCTGGGATACAAAATGAATAAACTGTAATTAATAAAAATAAAATTAAAATTAAAAATAAGTAAGTAAATAAATAAATAATAATAAAAATTTAAAGAAATTCCAGGGGCCACTGTTTGCCTCTGTCTAGCACTTTGCCAGGTCCTCTAGGTCATGTCCATTTTGGAAATACTCAGGCAAAGCTGTCACTGCCCAGTTAGTGGCATATAGAACAACCCTGCTGCCAAGGATGAGTCTCCACCTAGCGCGGAGCCAGCCCTGTCTCAGCCAGGGCAAGGATGCAGGGAAGCATGTCTACCACAAAGTGACAGAGGCACTGAGTGGCAGGGGCCAGCACACTAGATCAACTCATTTTGGCTGCAACCAAGAAGTGGCTATGACCAGAGAGAGACAGGACGATGCTGCTGTAGTCCCAGCTGCACCTCTGAGCTGTGGGAACCTCGACAGTGCATTCTAGAGCTCAACCCCAGCCACACTGTCCTTTCCCTGTCTCATACCTAGGACCAGTGAGCACTGCTCAGCCCCATAGTGTCCACCGGAGTCAAAGATAAAACACACCTCTCCTGATGAATGCTTCTCAGTGGCTCCAAGAAGAATAAACTGAATGTTCCTGATTCCTGGGGGGCACCTCATGCCTGTGTGGCACCCATCATACTTGCTCAAGCTGGAGTGGATCAGCCTTTGGCTTGTTTTTGTTATTTCTAAACTTATTCTTAGAGCTCCTGGCACAATTGTATCCCAGCTCCCTCAGACCTAGACTTGTCCCCTCACTGCTGGAGTTGTTAAAAAGACCTACTTTCTCAGACAAGGGTCTCAAGAGGAATCTTCAGGACACTGAGGCCAGGCTGCTAAAGCACCCAGGAGAAGACATTCCCCTTTGTACCATGTGGTCAAGGAGACAGAGCTCCACTCACTGCAGGGATCTCCACCTCCAGGAGGCCAGGGTGAGAGAAACACACAGGCAACCACTCTCAAACACAAGCCATTCCAACATGGCTTGAGTCAATTCAGAAGCGATGAATGAGCAGGGTGGCAGGGCTGGAGAGATCCTAAAGGCCGGAATCCAGGGCTCCCAGCCTAGACACTAGACACCAGGGACCCTGACACCCTCAAGGACAGGTGCTGGGTAAGAAGCACCACTCTCGTTCAGGGCTTTTTACCCCACACAGTGTGGGCTTAGGAAAGCAATGAGAGGATAAAGTACAGGTGAGAGGGGCTGACCTAGCATGTACTTCTGTAATTTCTGATGTCCTCAGGTCATGGGAACCAGGCACTGGTGTGATGACTGCTGAAGAGATTCATGACAAGTTGCTAGAAGAATCTCTGCCACCAGAGACTAAATGCAGAATCAGAGTAGGACAATGCAGGCCACTACCCCAGTGCTGATGAATGGCACAGGCCTCCTGCTGCACAGGCTTCCTGTATGTCTCCCAGGTTGCGCACCTGTCCCTGACTGAGCTTCTGAGGTCCTTCTTGCAATAAGTGCCTCCTGCTACATAAGCTGCCTCTTTCAAATGGCCTAAGATGGAGAGATGTGCTGTTCTGGCTTTCAGCTGACCAAGGCCCATCTACTGGGTAGCTTCAGCTCAGGAGTTTATCATCTCACAGGCCTCAAGTTCAAAATCAAAGCATGGAAACCTGCCTGTACTCTTTCTATTGGCTTAGGGAGTATTTCTCTGACTCCTGAGGCTTCAGATCTTCCTGGGCATGTGACCACATGTATCCTGACTTGCTCCATTGTCACAACCCTGTTCCCTACTTGTGTGTCCATATTTCTTCTTAGAAGGTTACCGTCACTGCATCAGGGGCTACTCTAATGACCTCATCTTAACCTGATGACAACGATGGGATTCCCAAATGAGCACACATTCACAGATATGTTCTTCAATGCTGGTAACTGAACTTGAGCCTCACACAGTATAGGTAAATGCTCTACCACTCAACTATATTCTCAGCCCGAGATTCATTTTTGTGGGGGGGATACAGTTTAACCCACAACAAAGGGATCCTGGGGACACTCCCTTACCATGTCTGCCCATGGACTCCAGGCCTTGCCCTCCACTTACTGCCTGCCCCTTGCTGTGAGTGCTAACTTTGGGCAGGACATACATCTCCAGCTCCTGCTCCTCTGTTGCCATCCTTGCTCAGTTTCCTGCCCCTCTCATCTTCACACCTCCTCAAGCCTCACCCTTTCCTCTGCCTTCTAGATCTTTCTGTCCAGCTCTGTCTCTTGCAAGGCACTTGTTTCTACAGAGCTCCCTCTTTCCGACTGAGTCCATCTCTCTGCATCCTCTTTTACACAGCTTCCCTCTGGAGGCCTTGCAGCCTTTGCCACAGCCTCGTCACAGCCTATACAGTGGCTTCTGAAGCCCTACATTAACAGGGCCCCATACCTTAGTAGGTCCCAACATCTCAGCACAAATGATTCTGTGACAGAAGTACCATTCAGCCTTAAAACCAAGCAGATAGGCAGCAAAATGAGAACCCACCAAAATGAGAATAAAGACTTAACCCATTAAAGTCCATCATTCTGGGAAAGTCCCTAAATGTACTAACCTTGCTTCTGGTTCCTACAGTTCTGCTTCAGGCTAACTGTTCTTGCTATAAGGTGTGTCAACCCAGGATGTGGTTTTTGTGCTTAAAAGCTCCAGCCCCCATGGACAGCCAGGCTAGATAGTGAAACCCTCTCTCAACAAACAAATAGCCCACCCTGAGAAAGGTTTGGGACTGTACTTAGTCCCAAATACCCAATATATCTGCAGGTGGCTAAAAGAGCCTTTCTATTGACTTAACCCATGTCAGAATGGTCTCTGGTGGACACCTCAACCTGCCCACTCCCTCTTCCATGTCCTAGATGGCCATTCTGTAGCACACATCCTACCCCAAGGTCTCATCTCTCAGGCAGCTGGGGAGAGCTCTCTCCCAAGAGGAGGCATGCTTTAAGGTCTCTTCTTCAATGACAGCAAGCTAAGCACAGCTTTCTCTCTACTCAATACCAACTAAGACTTGAGTCAGCTTTCATGGCTCCCATCATCCATCCTCTGGCCATCCCTGTACTACGTACAGCCTGTAGGAACAAATCTGTCTTGAATGGAGTTCTTGCCTCTCAAACTTGAGTCCCTCAGCGAGCTGGCCAAAGCTTCCTGGTGGGTCCACCCTCGACACAAGTCCTTCTTCATAATCCACTGCTGAGCATGTCCCACTAGCCCAGATCTCATCAGCCTTCAAACCGTGTGTGCTGATTCAGTACATCTGAACAGAGCTGGCCAAAGTAGGCAGACCGAGGATGTGTTCTCATCCTTCCACACAGCAACCTGCTCTATCCCGCCTCAGTTGTCCCCAGTACAGAGGCCCCAGCCTATCCTTTACACCTGATCTGGAGCAGGGAGGTCAGCCAGGCTTTCCACCCTGGACTGGCAGCCTCTGCGCCTAAAGCCTGGAAAATTAAGTGAGGGACAGTCCGTGGCTCTTGTGACCTTGGCTCAAGTGTAAATACTCATTTTGAAGAACTAAGGAGCAAAGCACAGCATGGAAATGGAAACCTGTCTTCCCAGGATGACTCAGTCTGGTCAGGATCTCTGTACCCAGCACAGAGTCCTAGGTGTAGAGGACGCCTTACACTACACAGCACATGCAGCTCAGAAGGGCCAAGCTGTGACAGAAGTGCAATCAACCCTAAATGGAAGCCCAGCACAGGATGTGAGCCACTGCCCTGGAGCCCAGCAAGGTATCAGCAAAAAGGGGATGTCTGGGGAGTCTCTGGGCCCTGTCAGCCTTAATTCAGAGCTACAGGTCCCAAGGGGATATCCTACTCTTTTGAATGTTTAGGTACCCATCCTACACCCTGGTCCACAGGGCTCTTCTCTCCAACCTCACTAACCCTAATGATCCAGATGATCACACCCAGTACTTCTGAGTCACACTTACAAAAACAAAACAACTTAGAAAAAGAGTGGAAACCTAGGTGAGCCTCCTTACGTAAACAGCAAGTGTTTGAAGGCCAGGCTGTGCCACCTGACTCACAACCAGCTCCACCAAATCACCTGAAGCCATCCAGATCTCAACAGCAACCAGCAGAGAGCTCCTGAGTTCTGTCCCAGGTATCACCAGTTCCCAATATGACACAGCACATTCAAAAGGTGCTGCAGTCCTCTAGGGTCAGGAATATATGAAATAACAAACCACACAGACCGCAAGGAGTTAAAGGCAAGACATGATGGGAACCTTCTCTAAATGTAGCTACAGAACAGAGGAGCACCAAGCAAGCAGAGTACCTACGCTCTGAACTGGGATAGGTGGAGGAACTGCGGGGAGGCAAGCCTCACAGGAGAAGAAACACAAGCCGCAGGAGGGGCCACAGGGCCCTGGGTAACAGCACCAACAAATGCAAGTGAGAGTTCGAGTAGGCATTTGAGTTAACCTCCTTCTACAGCCTGAAAAACCTGGTATTGATCTCATGATCTCACGACCAAAGAGGTACATGGCTCCCAGGGAACATGCACCGGAGGGACATGCATTTTGAAGGGAAATGACCTGAAGGGAGGCGCACCAAGACCTCCACCTGGGCGAGGAGGGTGCACTTAGAAGGAAAACTACCTGGGATTTCGCTGACCGACCAGGAAGATCTCACGGGGAGACGCGCGTCAGGGGGGCCACTTGAGCAGATGCGTGCCCAGGGGAGTCACCACCCGGGAGGATGTGAGTGTAGGGCAGAAGCCCCTGGGGGACACGCGCCCGCGCGCGGAGAGGAGAATGCACACCTGGGGAGGAGGGAAGACGCATGCCCGCTTCAGAGCGCCGAGAAATGACCCAAAACTTGGTGCCGGCTACCGCGAGACTGGGATCTGCCGCAACCACTGCCAATGCTGACTCATAGCCTCTGCAGCCGCGGCCGTCACTGAGGATTCAAACCTGCCTGGTTCGCGCTCCACCCTCGCCAGCCGCGTACAGGCCCCGCCCACTCACGCTTTACACCCTGCCCCCAACACTAGGCCACACCTCCCCCAGCACCCGCTTACCAGGTGTGCCAGAACTGGCAGGTTTCAGCTGAAAGCCTGACTCCCAGAAGAGAGCGAGGGGCAGAGGAGAGGGGACGAGCATAGCTCAGTCCTCGTGGTCCAGAACCGGAGGCAGGCTCACACCGACTCCCACAACCCCCGCCCGCTGCCCCTGCCCCTCCTAAACGTGCAGGCCCTGCACTTAACTTCACCTAAAAGAAACTGCTCCACAGCGACACTGCCCTCCAGTCTACCCCTCCTCAGCCCCAACCCTCTAAACGGAAAAAGAACCAGAGGGAGGGCCAGCCCCATGGGGTAGGAGCATGTGGATCAGGCTGGCTACTGGATAGGGGCAGGCATTGCCTCTGTGTCTAGGAACCATGAATGCCCATCACTAGGAAGCTAGCCCACTGACTTCTTGTGTGAAGATAGGACCCTTACAGAATAGATTCTGTTTTCTTTTGAGACAGGAAGGGTCTTGATATATAGTCCAGGTGGCCTCAAAGTGATCCTCCTGTCCCAGCCTCCCAAGCACTGAGATTACAGTAACCAGCTGGATATACATATGACCTCAGCTGGCATTCACGGTGAGGAAAGAAAATATTCACTATTTTAACCAGGAAAAGCAACTACTGTAAACTGTAAATGAAGACTGGTGCCTAGTAAACTTAAGGCCTTGGGTTCCATCCCCAGCAATGCTAAACTGATTAAAAAAAAAAAAAAATGCATTTTTTCAACTTTTCGACTTTGTGGCTGAGGCCATGCATTGCATCTTAAATAATGGCTGGAACTACTGTAAATATGTTAACACACCTGTCAGCCTGAAACATCTGACAGTGCAGGTCTTCTGGAGACACTTTCAATGCTCATGGTATCCTGGATCAACTTTTCACCTCAGTGAGCAAGTGCCCACACAGCACAGTTAGATGGGGATCTAACTGTCCCTCAGCATTCTTCTGCTGGGTATCCTCTTTACCACTGCTGGTTTGACACTAGAAAACCGGAGGGGTAAAGGTCTTGAGGCCAGCAGGATTCTTAGAGCATCAAGGGGCCTGAGGGAGTGGGTGAGCATCTCAGGTCCATCTGCAATAACCCTGCCCGACACAGCGCCTGGGACCTACAGAACTTCTCTCCTTCTCTCCCTGACCCTAACAGCAGGGACAGGGAGGTGGTGGGTTCTTGGAGGTTCCCGCTGCCTCCACGGCCTCCTGAGGCTGGATAAACCTGAATTCTGGAGGGTTCCTGAGAAAGTGAGACAGACACTTCCCTGTGGGGACTCAGGTCTCCTAGGGAAAGCCACAAGATTATGCAGTGATTTAGAAAAGTGATAGAATGGAAGAGCCATAGTCTATCCTGAATGAGAGCCTGAGGGCACATACTGCTGCCCAGAAACTCCTTAGGCAGCTGCGGCGCCGAGCCCACAGTGCTTTCCCAGGAGCCTCAGCAGCACACTCACCAGCTCCAAGATTGCCTAGTCAGCCCCCATGTAGTACCGGACTGCCTTTAACTGTCCCTTGAGGATGGTGAAGGGAACCCTCCGCTACCAGCATTTGGGGGCATCATTTCTTATCTGCGTTCAACACAGGACTCTAGCTGGCCCACAAGGATAGAGCTTGTGCAGTCTTGTGGGTGGTTACTGATGTGCCTCTATGTCTGTTAGGTGGGGCTTGCCACTTGTACATCAACACGGACACCTCTACTCTGGGTCCCTATGCAGCATGACCTTCCCCAAGCTAGAGGGCTTACCTTCCCAGTTCTACATCTCCAAAATCACCACAAATGCAATTCTTCTGTGTGTCTCCCAAGGTCAGGGCAAGATACCAGGCTTTCGAGGCTGGAGGGATAGCTCAGTGGTTAAGAGCACTGGCTACTTACTCTTCCAGAGGACCCATAAGGCAGCTCACAACTTTCTGTAACTCCATTTTCAGGGATCAAATGCCCTCCCTTTCTGGCTTCCATAGGCAATGCACGCAGTGCACAGGTATATACTTAGGCAAACTCATATACATAACAGAAAAACAAGTAACATCTTAACAACAACATAAAATTTAGGCCTGGGTCAACAAGGCTCTAGTGACCACAGAATGGTGAGGAAGAGCCGGACTGAACTGCCTTCAGCTAAGAAAAGGCACAAAATACACAAAGCTTCAGCCCCAAACCACAAAACACAAACATGAATGACATTTCACAAAAGTCAGAGATTAAAGAAACGCTTGCTTCTGATGGTGAGGAAGAGACTGCTCCTAAAGTATAAAAGGATAATGTCCCAAAGCTAACAGAGACTGTTAAAGGTAAATTTGATGAAATGGAGAAACGGACAGGAAGAACAAAGGAAGAGAATAGAAAGGGAAAAACAAAACAAAACAAACAAACAAACAAAAAACACCCACAGACTTGAGCAGGATCTGTTAGAAAAGAGGAACTCCAGTGTGAATTAGCAAAAAGAGCTGAGCAGGTAAATGAAGATGATGAAAACCAAGATACAGAAACAGTTTTTAAAGAGAACCGCCATGGAAAACTCTAACTCCATTATGAAGAAATAGAAAAGCAAAGCAGAGAAGATGCAAAAAGAAGGGGAAAGGGAGCAATGATAATGATGATGATATTGTTAGGCTACTTCCTGCTGATTAGGGCTGTCAGGCTCCTTGGGGCAAGTTTGATCTTTGGCTGTCAGCGTATCTAATTTTCCCTTTTCTTCTCTTTGCATTTGACAAACAGCCACAAACCACATCCAACCACCAGCCAACCAACTAGCCCCTTCCACTGGGCTACTAGCATTTATGTATCCCCTGAAAAGTTCCCAGAATTCCAAGTGTCACACATTCTCAAAAACTATCTACAGCTGGCAAAACCACACCTCTGCTAGAGCGTAAGACAAATTATAGTCGGCTGCTGTGGACAATCTGAAGCAGCCCCACATCCCACACCTGGGGTTAAAACGAGGCCATTCCCACATTTCTGTGTTTGTAAAGAAACTGAAATTCTCACTGTCGCCTCGGTCAGTGAGGCCCTAGTGACCACAGAACACAGCAGCTCAGGGTACTCTACCTGTGACTCACAAACACCTTCTGCACCTTCTTGGCCTTAGCCTTTCTGCCCAGGCTCTTGGCTCCTGTTTAGGCCCTGATACCTCACCACAGCCCAGCTATTACCGCATCGGTCTTCCCTAATGAATGACTGCTAGGTACTAAAAAACCCAGGAAGCTGGCTGCTGCAGCTCTGTGTTTACCTGTTCCAGGCTTTATTACAACTCTCCTCCTGACCCAGTCACCACTCCCACCTTTAGTTCATCATGGTTTCTATTTCCACTTCTCACTAGCCTCATTTCCAGTGACCACTTGACACGGTTCTTTGGTGTTTTGTGCAGTATGTGTTGTGGGTTACACATACCCTGCACTCGTGGGCACCACAAAGCAGTGATTCACAGTGAGAAATGACAAACCATGCCTCTGACTCTTCTACAGAGCAGCGCATCCTGAACATCTATAACTGTGAAACATGGTGCTAAGGAAAAAAAGTGTGGACTTACCTATGACCGCCTCCACAGTGTTGCCAGCAGGATCAAGTGGGAGGGTACGAGCAGGAAGGGTAGGTAGAGCTGTCGGGGAGGAGCTACCTGAGCCAGTGCTGGATGCCAGGCTAGACGCCACGCTGGAGCTTATGCTGGGGGCCAGTGGGTGAACCACTGAGAACACAGCAAGGTGGTTCTGTTTAAAAACACAAACAATATGAGCAGGTACTGTTGGGAAAACAACAGCAGCAGAGACATGGAGACGGATGGGCTGCCAATTTCTCCAGTGTAGTGCATAAGGACATCCAAAATTTTGGGGCGTCGCAGAGGAATAGGAACTATTCACTAGCATGCACTCACCACAACAGGCTGTCCTGCTGTCACTCAGGCAAACAGATGTGGAAAGTGTCTGTCTGTTGATAAAACCTACCCAGCAGGCACAAAAACCTTTGACAGGCCAGGGGCTGGCGGCCTGCCAACCCTTCTCCCCAGCCTCCTAGGGGTCAATGTGCCCCTCCCAAGTTCTCACCCACCCAGAGACCAGAAAAATGAAAAATGAGGAAACTGGTCTAATCTCATTCTGATAGTTAATAGATGAAAATAAGTCATATTAAACCAAATAGGTGCCCCAGGCTAGATTCACGGAACACAGCAACAGAGCTGGGGGCCTCAGTATGTCTCAGTGCAATGGACACTTACATCAAAATCAAACCTTTGTGCTGAACCTGGGATTCTCACATTGAGAAAAAACAGCCATGATTCCCAGGCCTCACCATACCTCCCTGAGTCATCACCAGGGCACTCACATTCCTCATGAGTCCCACAACAGTACCTAGTGACTCCAAACTCAAGCGTGACAGAGGTGCCTGGGCCAAAGAGAAGACAGGTGTTCTCTATCAAAAGTCACAGCCACTGGCCATGGGCTGAAAGAAATGTTACCAGCATGAGGTGAACCAGCTCTCAGTAAGTGACTAGACTGCACATAACGGCTGGAAACCAACAGCTTTACTGGTATCCGCATCATGCAGGTGCCAGATGCTCTTGGTACCTGTGCTGTCTCTCAGCCACCTCCTTCACCAGTGGGCCCAGTCCAGAGATGCGCTGGTCCCAGTCAATCAGGCTCAAGTCTATCCCGGGACAACTGAGAGGGCGGCATTTGGGGTCATAATCATTCCTGGCCCCTCCACCTGTCCACCTTAAACTTCAGACTTCACCTAGGTCCAATACCACTAGGAACACCTATACCTCTTCGAAAATAAGGGGGAGCTTGTCAACTCCACAGGGTCATGGTTTAGCAGAAGAGGGACGTCAGGCTTGCTGCCTTAAATTCCAGAAAGAATCTGTGCTCTGTCACTCTGGGACTTCAGTATTTCAGCAGTTTGGCTGCTCTTCCAAAGGACCCAGGTTTGGTTTCCAGCACCTACGTGGCAGCTCACAACCATCTGTAATTCCAGTTCCCAAGGATGCAACATGGTGGCCTCTGCAGGCACCAGACATGCATACAGTGCACAGGCATGCACGCAGACAAAAAGCATCCACATCATTAGATACAGTAAAACAACAACAACGGAAACACCTTCCTGGACTTTACACCAGAGACCAAGAATGCAGAGAACCTGCAACCTGACACAATATTATCACTAAGCCATCAACACAGCTGGTCTGAGCTGGTAGCTCAAGCAGGTAACCTCATGCCCCATACTGTGAGTACAGCAGCAGTATTAACTGAGCTGTGGCCACTAGGGCCCCACCTAGAAACTGACACATAGCCTGTGGCACTGGGACCTGCCTACGGCACCAAGGCGCTGTCCTCTTCCTTCCCAGGTTTGTTTTAGGGGAACAGTCACACCTGGCTTCCCTCATTAGTGCATGTGGTACCATGGCCTCAGACTGGCAGGCACTATGACCACAGCCCTCCATCATATCAGTAGAGGGTGCAGCCCTCTTCCCCAGGTAGAGATACCAGGAGACTGCTTGACCCTGAAAATTAGTAACATTGTCATGTCCTTTCCACTCAAGGACACAATGGTCACAAATGTACAACCACAGTGGGTCAACCTAAGGGTCTCCAGTGAGAGTCACACAGCTGGCTAGGGCCAGGGAGAGCCTACCAAGGGGATGCCATGCCTCCTCTAAAGCCAGCTTTATTGCCTGGCTTTTCTTTCTCCTTCCTTCTTCCCTTTCTTCTTTTGTTGTTAAAATATACACAGGATAAAATTAATCATTTTAACCATTCTGGTTTTCAATTTTATTTATTGAAAGAGAGAGAAAGAGAGAGAGAATGAGTATGCGTATGGATACCTATGTATGTAGGTCAGAGGACAACTCATGGGAGTCAGTTTTATCCTTTAACCTTGTGGGACTTGGGGACCAATCCCAGGTCATTTTGCATGGTGACAAGCTCTTCTATCTGCTGAACCATTTAGTTGGCCCTTAATCATTCTTTTTAATTTTTTGTATTTTGTTTTTGGGGGGTTCTTTTTTGTGTAGCCTTGGTTGTCCTGGACTTGCTTTGTAGACCAGGCTGCCTCTGCCTCCCTGAGTGCTGGGATTAAAGGCCTGTGCCACTATGCCTGGCTCCTTAATCATTCTTAAGTATACACTTCTTTGTGGTACTGAAGACTGAGCCTAGGGTCTCACACATACTAGGTGTGCTGGCTAGTTTTTTACCAACTAGACAAAAGCTAGAGTTATCTAACAGGAAAAACCTCAATTGAGAAAATGTCTCTGGCTGTAGGGCATTTTCTTTCTTTCTTAATGACTTATTTTTTTTTTTTTTTTAATATGCACTGGTGTTTTGCTTACATGTGTATCTGTCAGACCCCTTGGAACTGGAATGGCAAACAGTTGTGAGCTGCCATTTGCATGCTGGGAAGTGAAACCAGGTCCTCTGGAAGAACAGCCATTGTTTATAACCACTGAATCACCTCTCCAGCCCCCAGGTATTGCCTTTCTTTTCTTTTCTTTTAGTTTTTTTGAGACAGGGTTTTTCTGTAGCCCTGGCTGTCCTGGAACTCTCACTCTGTAGACCATGCTGGCCTCAAACTCACAACAGATCCACCTGTGTCTGCCTCCCAAGTGCTTCGATTAAAGGCGTGTGCCACCAACACCCCCAGGCATTTTTTTTATTTAGTGATTAATAGGAAAGGGCCCAGACCATTGCAGGGGGAGTCATTTCTGGGCTGGTGGTCTCCTAGGTTCTGTAAGAAAGCAGGCCAAGCAGGCCATGTGAGCAAGCCAGTAAACAACACCCTCCATGGCCTCTGCATCAGCTCCTGAGTTCCTGCCCTGTCTGGGTTCCTGTCCTGACTTCCTTCAATGATGAACAGTGATGTGGAAGTGTAAGATAAATACACCCCTTCCTCCCAAATTTGCTTTTGGTCATGGTGTTTCATCAAAGCAATAATAGACCTCACTAAGATACTAGGTAAGCACTCTTATCACTGAGCCACATCCCCAGCCTTTTATTTTCAACCTTTAAGACAGGCCTTTAATCTAATGCCCAGACTGGCCTTGAACTCAGTGATAGTCTTACCTCAAGCTCCCATGTAGCTGGGATTTTATGTGCTTGCATCACAAGACCTGGCTCCCAGTGTACACTTCTGTAGCATTAATTACAACCACTCTTGTTCAAACTCCATCACCACCAGTTTCCAGAACACTTCACCTTCCCCAACTAATATTCTGTCCTTGTAGTCCATGAATACCTCTCCCTCCTTCCTTTGCCCTGGCTTCAATGAGGACAGCAGAAAACACAGGGAGAATAAAAATTCTCCCACAGGAAGGGGAGCAAGTGACAATTCACCCACAGCAATTTTTGAGCCAATGCCGATTACTATTTTTATTTATTTAGTTAGCTTAGTTAGTTTTGAGGTAGGGTCCCACTATGTGGCCTAGACTGGCTTTGAATTCATGATCTTCCTGACTTGGCTAACCAAGTATTGGGATTTGGGGTTACAGGCATGGACCACTGAGCCCTGCACCACTCACTGTTTTTCCACAGTGAAGGGGAAACACAAATGATCTTGTCATTAGTGCAGTTGTGTCAAGACAAAATCCCTGTTTCCTAAAACAGGTAACTACTCTGAATCATCACAAGGAAGCAAAACTGGTTGGGGAAGAGGTCTTAGGGTTGGAGGAATGTGAAGCCCCCATCTCAAGACCTGGGCATGGCAAGGGAGCTTCAGTGAACACAGACAGGCTATACTCCCTTAAACGGGGGGCTCCTCAGAGCCACTGATACCCACTTTCAGAAACAAGCTAGACCCAGAAGAACGGAAGTGACACTAACAGTATTCCCTAAATCCGTATGTGGGAACCCTAACTAACAGGACATTTGGTTGCGATCTAATCTGGACCCAAGATTCTTTATAGACATAGCAGGTTATGATGAGGTCACTGACTGGGAGAATGGTGTCCTTGTAAGAGATGAGGACAAAGACATGTACCAAGAGATAACCCTGTGAGGCCCCAGTGAGCGCACGTGTGTGTGGGCCCTGGAGAGGCCCCAGGCCTGCCCCAGCTCAGGGACTTGGAAATAGAGTTCTGTTGCTTAAGCGTCTACTTGAGACACTTTGTTACAGTGGCTGTAGCTGCCTCATATATAGGCTCTGTGTTTTCCAGAGGAAAAAAAAGAGCTACAAGGCTTTGGTTTTGTTGTCTTCAAGGTAGGACACAATTTTAGGAAGGGGGGTTGAAGAAGGGTTTCTTTGTAGACTTGACTATCCTGGAACTAGCTCTGCAAATCAGGCTGGCCTTGAAGTCACAGAAATCCACCTGCCTCTGCCTCCTGAGTGCTGGGATTAAAGGAATGCGACACCACCGCCATGCTTAAATATTTTTTAACAATAAAACAAAGGACACATGAGTATGAGCAAAAGAAAAAGATAATTACAGAACAAACAGGTGCTGGGACTGGGGCTGGGGACTCAGCTCACTGGCAGAGCAAGACACACAGTGTACAGAAAGGCCTAACAAAAAGCCATGCTATCCAGCTGCCCAGACGAGTGGCCCAGAACTGTACCTGCTTGCCGTCCTCACTAGCTCTCTGGCTTCCTTCAGAGGGGGAGTCTTTCCGTTTGGCCTGCAACAGAGGGACCACTCAGGTTGGAGATGCAAGGAGGAGATGTCTTCTGAAACCTACATTTTGGTTAGAAGGGGATGCTCCGATTCCGATGTAAATTAATCAATTAATTAAAAAAAGAATTTAGAAAATGCTGGAGCTAGTCTGCTGGCCCAGACTTGTAATACCGATCCTAGTACAAAGGAGGCTGAAGTAATAGGATCATGAGGTTGAGGCCAACCTAGGCCATATAATAAGGCCTTATCTCAAAAAAAAAAAAAAAAAAAAAACAAAAACAAAAAACAGTAACAACCCCACAAAACAAAACATTGAGAAAGTACATGACCTTGAAGAATTGTGAAACAGAAAAGGTGGTACCCAAAGCCCTTCCCACACCACACTTGAATCACTTCAGACTGACAGTCTGTGGCATGTGTACCAAGCGCCAAGGAATTATTCAATAGAAAGGCCTGGATGTAGACGTGTGAATTCACCACATTAGAAAGGCCCTTGTACAAAGTAGTCAAACTTACGAGCATCATGCTGGGGACTAGAACCAGGATCCCTGGTGTCCTGTTTAATCCAATAGCATTATGGCTGACTTGGCACAGGAGTGTGGATATTGCCTAAGGGAGGCCCAGCTGTGCCTTTTTGAAGGAGGGAACTCTAGGCATTCAAAGTGGCCCTGTGAGGATGCTGTGACAATTCCAAGAGAGAAGTGGCCAGTTCTGGGTATACAGAGTGCCAGCAGGGTTCCAGGCCTCAAAGCAGGAATGAATGTAGAGATGATGCCTCCCTGGGCATCTTAGTCCAGGACCCCATTGTCTCTCATTCAGAGACAGGGACACCCAGGACACCTCACTGACGGCAGAGCGGCAGCAGCACCCAGAACACACTGAAGCACATTATCAGTCCAGCATTCCCTCGCTGCACTGCGGCCTCCCCCGAGTCTCCCACTGGGGCCTGCAGAGGATACCTGCTGCACCTCAGACAGATTCAGACCCTGCCCTGGCAGCCACAAGGACCATCCTCAGGCAGAAGGGGCAAAAGAACAAGAGTAACTAAACCCTAGACCATGAAGAGACACTTTCAGAGTCTTAGGGACCTGGCAACAGACTCAGCCACCCATATAAGCGGCCTTGGCAAGAAGTACAGTGACACCTTACAAGGGCACAATCTAAGCAGAGCAGCTCCACTCTACAAATTCAGGACGATCTCTTTTTCCTTTTTTTCTAGTTTGGTTTTGTTTTGTTTGAGACAGGGTTTTCTCTGTGTAGCCCTGGCTGTCCTGGAAATCACCCTGCAGACCAGGGTGGCCTCGAACTCAGAGATCTACCTTTCTCTGCCTCCTGAGTGCTGGGATTAAAGGTGTGTGCAACCACCGCCCAGAAATTCAGGGCTATTTCAATGTCACTCGAACAGTTTAGAACCAAACACTATTTTTAATCCACTTTTGAATATCCTGTCCCCATACTGGGATGGCTCCTCTACTAGCTGACTCTGGCACAGACAGGAAGTGACTTCTACAAGAAGTGATTTCTAAGCCCATTATACCCATCAGATACACAATGCCCTCATCCAAAACTTGGGAGTGTTGGGTAACATACAGTAGTAGAACGTTTTGCTGTCTTTAAAAACTCAGTTATGGGCAGGGTGGTGGTGGCGCATGCCTTTAATCCCAGCAGAGGCAGGCGGATCTCTGTGAGTTGGAGGCTAGTCTACAGAGTGAGTTCCAGGATAGTCATGGGTACACAAAAGAAACTGTCTTGAAAAACAAAACAAACAAACAAAAACTTAGTCATGTTATATAAATATGCTTTTGTTTTAATCCCAGGTATGAGATATGGGGCTGATTCAGACTGTCCATAGCAGCAGACTATTGGCCCTGTGCAGGCTCTGAGAGGGGTGAGATCTTTGCCAGCCTTGGATGGTTTAATTTTGAGGACTCTGGAGAGGGAACAAATGCCAGAGCCCAGACAGAGAAGAGGGCTCCAAGAACGAAGGAGGCTGCTGCTCCTGGCTGCTGCTGATGCAGTGTGAAGCCAAAGAGAGCCCTGAAACAAAGACTGGAGTTGCCCAAGGAACCCAACAACCCTAACTAGCAGGAAGTAGCGAAAGAGAACTACGACCCTTCTCCTCACTAACCTTCTTTCTCTCCTACCTGGTGTTGGGGTGTTGGAAGGGAGAAAGAGGTATAAGAAACCCCAATAAAATAAAAAAGAACTAAAATAGTGCCTACAGGAGTGCCACATTTGGTACCACTTGTTGATGCCCTCCAACTGCCTAGGACTGATAGCCATGGGATCTGAAGCGATGAGAAAGGCAAGGCACCAGACACCTGCTAAAGCCAGAGCCCACAGGCCAGCACACCAGGAGCACATCCTACTCCAGCCCCGGCAGTGATATTGCTAGGAGTTCGCTAGACTCTTCTAGAAGGAACCACAACTCCACATGTAGACTGCTTCCAACCAAACCACCAAGATGTCAGCTCATCTCTGTCCCCAACAGTGTGATTAAGCAATGTCCACTTACACTTCCAGGCTGGCTGCTGAAAGCTGAGCTGCTGCTGGAACTGAGATCACGGCAGCTCCAGTCGTTCACCACGCCCAGGCTCTCTGCCAAGAAGAAAAAGAGTACCTGGCACTGAGGGGCTGCCAGCTGGCCCATAGAATGGGTGAAGAGCACAGGTTGATGCTGTAACCACTTCCCTTCTTCTGGATTGCAGGCCAGCCCACAGTCAGTCATGTAATTTTTTTTTTTTTTAATTCTTTTCAGGAGCTGGAGAGGTGGCTCAATGGTTAGGAACATTTGTTGCTCTTGCAAGACGACCTGGGTTCCCAGAATTCACATGGTAGCTCATAACCATTTGTAACTCCAGTTCCAGGGAACGAAACACCTTTTGGCCTCTGCAGGCACCAGGCATGCATGTAGTGCATGAAAATACATGCAAACAAAACACTCATATACATAAAAAATCTGTTTAAACAAAGGTCTATTTTTAGTATGTGCATCTGAGTGCAGGTGCCTCAGGAGTCCTTAGGAGGGCATTAAATTCTGTAGTGTCATGGGCCTCCCGAGATGGGTGCTGGGAACTCTGGACTCTGTAAGAGCTCTGAACCACCGAGCCATCTCTTCAGCTCCCTAACAGTGCCGTTGGGATTCAGTCATTTTAACATGAAAATCAACATGTTAAGTGTGAACAGAAACAGCTGCCACCCCAACTGAAACAGAAAGTGAAGCTTGAATTTGCAACTAATTCATAACCAACGGAACCCAAACTCTAGAACTGGGGGACAGCTTTAGAGAATAAATTATGAGCCTATGTGACAATTAGTGACCACTAGGGTCTGAGGCCAGCTGGCCAACCCCAATTAAGGGATCTTGGTGCCTCCTCCAGGTACAGGAACAGTGATTCCAAAAAGCCACTGCCACTCAGTCCCACCAGGATAGTAAAGTAGCTCAGAGCAAAGTGTACATAAGCAGGTAAATGACAAGAGATCCGGACGCCCGTGAGGTGGGTGGGGCCCGCAGACCTTGGTGCAAGGGTCCTTTTAAGTTTTGCAGGTCTGGTCTGTCCCAGATATAAAGGGCAAGGCAGGTTCAGCCACTCGGCATGAGCTCTCCCCTCTCCCTGCCCCCCACTCCAGCCAGCTAAATGGGCATTTCTGGTCCAGATGTGACCAGTCCCCAGGTCACAGTGCTGAGCCATCCCTCAGGGAGCCTCTGTGGAGCTGCTGCCCAAGATTCGTGGCCACATGGTAGCTGAGGTGGCCCCAGGAGGCTGGAGCTTGTCTACTTACTCTCAACATGTGCAAAGGCACAGAAAGGGCCCCGAGGGCAGTAGCCAGTTTGGCGCATGTCGTTGCATTTTGTAGATTTGTAGATCTAGGAAATCAGACAAAATACGGAGGCTTAGTGATCTGGTTTCTGTGAAGAGCGCAGAAGCAATCAGAGACTGTGTGGGCACTTTCAGCTCCAGAACAGATATACAGTGTCTCCAAAGGTTCATGAAGGCCTGTTCTCACTATGGGAGGATGGTGGAATGTTGACAAGGCAGGAAAGGCCTGGTGGGGGCCCTAAAACTATGAAATATGTCTTGTAGGGGCAACGCAGTCCAGATCTATGGGGCCACATGATCGTGGATGGGAACCTCCAAACCTTCCAACGGCATAAAACAAACCTTTTCTGTCTAGTGATAGAAAGGTGGCCACCACACTGTTCGCTCCGAAATGCTCTCCTCCCTGTCAAATGTATTGGCCAGAGCCAAGCCTGTCTATCAGACCTCCAGACAAAGTCTACCTGACACTCTGGAAGAGGCATCTAACTGTCTGGTGTACAGCAGAAGCTCAAGCAATACCTATTCAATAAATACAAGGATCTACCTTATGACCAGACTGTCCACTATTTCACTTAGGGTACCACACTCACCATAGGGACCTGAGAAAGGACAGATGAGCCTTTGGCACCAGAATGGTACCCTAGGGGCCAACATCTACCCAGATACTAAAACCACAGCACCCACTAAAGAGGCTCAGGAACGGCATGACAAGAGCACCCCTGCACTAGCTGACTTACACCTACATACAGCCCATGTCCTTTAGTTCCTCCAGCCTAGCCCCACCTGTCCGTAGACTCAAGGCCCCGAGGACAGTTCATCTGCTTATTCATTTTAACTCAAATCTGAGTGTGTTCTGCTTGGTGACTGAGCAGCAAAGGTGAACTCAAGGACAGGGCCACACACCTATCTACAATATTCCACAGACAGCCCTCCCCATTCATTCAGGTAGTGCCCTTTTAACCCCTCAAACAGCCTCACTAGTGAGACTTTGTTGCTCAGGGACAGGCAGTTCATGCCACTTGGCACTCAAGGTGGAGCTGTGGGGCCACACGGGATCAGCTGGACCTTAGTAGGTACTGGAAAACAGGGCAACCAGTGTCAGGGGACTGGGCCAGGAGGAATCATCCAGTAAAGATTGTCCCTTCCTGGTGGTACTCCATGTTCTGGGAGAGGAAAGTTCTCTTCTCCCTTTATGGGGCTCCTTCCTGCCCCCTTCTCCCAACCCCCTTCCCCAACTCCTCCTAGGCTGATTTAATACCACTCACAGTATAATGCAACTGAGTCTCATAAGCCCTTCCAGTGAGGGCTTAGAAAACCCCTCTTGAGCTGCCAATAATCCGATCCATGCCCTGGCCAATGCCTACCTCAGGATGGAACTGCTGCTCTGTGCGGGAATGGCAGTACTGACAGCTGTCCCCACCATCACACCGTGACGGCTCGCCCCACTCATCGCCATGCTTCACACTAGGGCAGGGTGTAGACCTAGAATAGGAAGAGTGTATCCTCTGGGCTCAGGATCTGGCTCCCAACACAGAGGACAGAAGGCAAAGTGAACCTACAGTGACCATGTTCCCTCTCAAGGATGCAAAGGAAAACAGACCCTCCCCACCTGAGTCAGGCAGGGCTGCCTGTGTGAAGGGTGAGAAATAGCAAGCCCAGGGCTCTACCCTCTGCAGGAATCTGAGACTTGATGCTATTTTCAAGACAACGCAACACAGGGTTTCTCTGTGTAGTCTTGGCTGTCCTGGACTTGCTTTGTAGACCAGGCTGGCCTCGAACTCACAGAGATCTGCTTGCCTCTGCCTCCCTGGGCACTGGGATTACAGGCGTGTGCCACTGTGCCTGGCTGTTTTCAAGACTCTGAATCAGATGAAGTGATTCAGATTCAGATTCTGAATCAGAATCTGATTCAGAATCAGATTCCCCATTCTTCCTGTGCTTTCTGGCAGCTTCACGGTCATTCGTTTTAGGTTTCGTCAGAATTTCCACTTTGAAACTTACTTTTTTTTTTCTTTACCCAATTTTCCATTCTTTTTACAAGGATATCCACTGGTCCCCTGAAGGCCAGGCAGTGATGACAATACCACCTATTTATATTATTCCTAATTTTCTGCTCATGTTTCTTGACCTTAAAGCCATTCAAAGAGCAGTGAAGTCACAAATCCAACATCTTTGTCTATCAAAAAACAGTGTCCCTGGGCAGCCAAGGGGACAAGGGATTATTACAAAGAGGAGAGGGTAGCCCTCTGCAAAAAAAAAAAAAAAAAAAAAAAAAAGTACAGGCTCTAAGGAGGAAGCCTGTAGGGACTGAGGCCCTGGACCACTGTGGAGTGCAGACTGCAAGCCCAAAGAGAACAGCAATACATAGAAGGGCAGCTGGAGGCTGAGTGGAAGATACTTTAGAAGATGCGGTACCATCAGCCCGGTGGGACCCCAACCAGAAAGCAGATGAAAATCAGAAGGGTACGGAGTTCAGCACCCCCAGAGCTCCAGGACTCAGGGCCCTGCTATCAGCCTGGAGGGTGAACCGTATCTCACATTCCAGTGCAGCCAAATGTACAAACTGTCGGGAGAGGCCCAGGCCTGACATTACAGGGGCGGCACATCGTACAGGGTGGTAGAGTGCCAGAAACGACAGTAAAAACACACAAGGGTGCTAAGCAGGCTAGATGGGGGTGTGCCCAGCTATGTTCCCCGCTGCCTGATAGGGCTGCCAGTGGGAAGATCATGTGCCTGAGTGCAGAGAGACTTAGGCCCCAGCTTTGTCCTCACTTGTCCTTACAACAGATGTTCACACCTTCATTTTGTCTCTAACAAGCCCAGACCCTTGAGATCTTCCTTGCCTGTGGGCTGACAGCATTGCTGAGCAGGGAATCGTCAATGGAAGAACTCTAAAGAGTGGGCATCTCTATGACAACAGCACGGAAAATGTTCCCCCTCCCCAGCACTGGGTGCAAGGGCCCTAGGAAAGAAAAAAAAAAGCAGCCTCATGGCTCGGCATCTGTCAGGTGGGGGAGGGGGCCAGCAGGGGCTACAGAGGCGTTAGGCCAGCAGCTACAATCTATCTAGAGCCATAGTGGATTTCGGATGGGGAGCACCTCCTGTCTGTGGTCCATGAACCCACCTGTACTGGAACCTCCTGGGGTTCCGACGGCGGTCTCGGCTATTGTGGTAGTGTGGACAGGCATAGCCCTGGCGACACAGGCGAGGTGGCTTCGGGCACTGCTCGGTCTTATAGCTGCCCAGTACGAAGTTACTGTCTGTAAAACAGATGCAAGAAAACCTGGCCTTGAGTATTCACAGTGACATTAGATACAGCAGCCCAAAGCGCAGACAGCCACGCATCCATTACCACTGAGTAGATTTGCAAACACGGCTTACCCCTAAGGAAGGACCAGGGCTACTGTACTGTGGACTGCCCCAGAGACACTATACACAGTAGGAGATGGCAGGCACAGGGCTGTAAATATGACCCACATATGTAAGATGTACAGAGTAGAGAAATGCAGAGATGAAAGTGTGACAAAGATCACCAGAAGGCAGGGAAGCCCTGTTAACCGGGATAGGAGTCCTTTGGGAACTGGCTGGGAACATGGCTCAGCTGGTAGACAGTTTGCCTAGGTTTAGTTCCCATGGTGACATGAGAATGGTGGCACATGCCTGTAATCCCTGAACTTGAAAAGTATAGACAGAAGCACCAGAAACTCAAGTTTATTCTTGCTCACAGGGCAAATTCAAAGCCAGCCTAGGTGAAATGAAGCCTTGTCTCCAAAAAAAAAAAAAAATTAAACAATAGTGAAATAATGGACACATACATGTGATTATATTAAAAATCACTGACAGACTGAAGGTGTGGCTTAGTGGCTTTAAGCACTTGTTGTACAAGCATGGGGACCAGAGTTCAAACCCTCAGCATGCACCTCAATTCCAGACAAGCATGGCAGCCTTAAATTCTTCACTCAGAATGCAGATCCAGTGAGGTATGGTGGGTACAATTTGGAGACTTCGTATCAATGAGTAAAGAAGAGAGAGAGAGAGACAGAGGACAACACCTGAGGTCAGCCTCAGGCTTACAAACACACACACTCGCGTGTACTTGCCCACAGGCATGCACATCTCCAGCCCCCCACAAAAATAACAATGAAAACACAGAGCTTTTTTGAGAATATGCTTATTCCCAGCTCACTGACCCACTCCCATTCTCAGGAGTGTCTTCTCTTTCTTAAACTATTTCTATTACCTTAAAAAAAAAAAAAAAAAAAAAAAAAAACAAAGACCAACCTACTGAAATGTAACCCTGCTCTCCACAGGCCTGGGTGGTGCAGGCCAGTGCAGGTCTACCCAATGCACCAGATGTCTGCCTCTACTCCGGGTGCTGTCAGTAAGGCTGGGCTGCACAGGGAACACAGGGCTTGATTTTTCTCCTGTTTGCTGTGATCACAGAGCTACTCTAAAAATACTTTTAGGCCAGTGAGGTAGCTCAGCAGGTAAAAGCACTACCGCACAAACCTGACAGCCTGATTTCAATCTCCGGAACTCACAATGGAAGAAGAAAACTGAACCCCAAAAGCTGTCCTTTGCCCTCTACCCAAGTACTATAGCGCTTGCAGGCTCACTCCCACCTCTAACAGTGATGATGATGATGGAGGAGGTGAAGAAACTCCTTTTAAAAACATTAGCCAAGTGATGGTGGCACATACCTTTGATCCCAGCACTTGAGGAGGCAAAGGCAGGTGATACCTGAATTTAAAGTTAGCCTGGTCTACAGAGTGAATTTCAGGAGAGCCAGGACCACACAGAGAAATCCTGTTTTGAGGGAGAGGTAGAGTGCAAGGGAGAAGGAGAGAGAAAGGAGGAGAGGGAAGGGAGAGAGGGAGTGGGAGGAGAAGGAGAATGAGAGGGAGAGGGAGAGGGAGAGTGACTGGGAGAAATTAAAAACAGAAAAAGGTTACACATAATCCCTGGGTCCACCTCCCTATTGCTGGGGTTATAGGTGTGAGCCATCATGCTCTGCTCAGAATGTACTAGACATTAAACCATGGACCAGGCAAGTGAGCAGATACTGAGTTATACACCAAGCTCTGTTTTTTACTTTCTGTTTTGAGATAGGGTGCCATTAATTGCCCAGAATGACCTTAAACTTGCTCTGTAGTTCAAGCTGGCCTAGATTTTACAATCTTACTCAGACTCAGCCTCCCAAGTAATAAGATTACAGGTACGTACCAACCACATCTAGCTCAATACCTACGTTAACGCTACAAAACAGTCTTAGTATGTAGCCTAGGCTAGGTTTGAGTTCATAATCATCCTGCATCAGCCCCCTGAGTGCTGGAGTCACAAAGTATACATCAGCATTCCCAGCTTAAAGACAGCTAACTCTGCCAAAGGGCGGTGGCCCACACACCTTTAATTCCAGTGCTTGGGAGGCAAAGGCAGGCAGATCTCTGTGATTTCAAGGCCAGCCTGGCTACAAGTCGAGTCCAGAACCGCAAGGACTCTGTTATACAGAGAAACCCTGTCTTCAAAAAAGAAAACAAAATACAAACAAACAGCCCAAAGCCTAAAACTTAAAAAGGTGAACTTTGAGGCCACCCATGGCATACACCTTTACTTCCGGCACTGAAGAGGCAGAGGCAAGCCTATCTCTATGAGTTCAAGGTCAGTCTGGGCTATACAAAAAGACCCTATCTCAAAAAACCCACACAAACAAAACAAGGGTAAAGTCTCTAAAAACTACCTCCTTTCTATCCTTCCTGTTCAGCTAAATCCCAGTGAGTCAAATCTACCCTACAGACACATAGGGATTCTCACCTCCCACCTGTGGCACTGGATCAGATGCCCACTTGGAGAAGAACAGATCCTGCCAACAGGGAGGCTGCTGAATAGAGCAGAAGGGTGATAAAAACACACAAAGCCAGACATGAAGCTTCAGCCACACCCTCCTCTAGCTAGTATCCACCCTGCCCCTGACTTTGGGACAGGCTACTGCACGTGGTGTCCCCTCTCCTTTCCCAATACCTACAATGTCACAATAGGCCACAACTTGTCAGCACTGAGCCAGGTGCAATGAAGAGAATATAGTGTGTCCCAGTGCGGCCAGACAGCATGGTCGGGGACCACAGTAAGGGGTGGCCATGGAGTCAGTAAGAGCTCCAAAGTCATCCTGATAATTCATCCTGGCCTCTGGCCCTAGCTAGATTCATTTTATCCAATGAGGGAGGAAGACTGCAGAAGATAATCCAAACTGGACTGCCTGCAACCTGAAAGCACTGTTTATAAACTACAAAGCCCAGAAGCCAGGCAGTGGTGGCACACGCCTTTGATCCCAGGTAAAGGCAGTCGAATCTCTTTGAGTTCAAGGCCAGCCTGGTCTACAGAGTAAGTTCCAGGACAGCCAGGTTTACACAGAGAAGCGCTTATCTTGGAAAAACAAAAAACCAAAAAAACAAAGAAATGAAACGACACAAAAACTTCACAGACATTGTGATACACTAGGTAAAGGGATGGGTAACACACATGACTATCCTAGCCCTGAATACGGGATTTCCTTTCAGGGTGAAGATAATGTTCTAGAATCAGGTAGATCTGGTGAGTCGCACTGTACATACTCAATGTAACACAACTGCTCGCTTTAAAATGGTGAATAGTGTGTGTGGGTGCACACATCCTTGAGTGCACAGGTAGGGGCCAGAGGTTGGCATCACGTGTCTTCCTTCAGCACTCCTACCATAATATTTTTTACATTTATTTTTATTATTTTTTTATGTAGGAGAGTTTATGTATGTCTTTACACCATATGGGTGCTGGTGCCCATAGATGCCAGAACAAGGGCACCAGATGCCCTCGCATTGGAGTTACAGACTGTTGTGAGCTGCCATGTGGATGCTGGGAATCATATATTGGTCCTCGTAAGAGTAGCCAGTGCTTTCAACTGCTGAGTCATCTTTCCAGCCCCTCTCATCCTATTTTCAGGAAGCCAAACCAACTGGCTAAACTGGCTGGATCACACAAGCCTTCAGGGTCCTCCTGCCTCCATCTCCCTAGTGCTTGGATGACAGGCCTGTACTGCAACACCCAGGTTTTCTTGTGAATGCTGGGCATCCAGACTCAGACTTCCATGCCCACACAGCAAGTGCTGTGCCCACTGAGCCATCACCATGCCCTGAAGAGGTGACTCTTATGCGCATTTACTATGAAACAAGACTCTTCACAGCTCTCATTCACGGAGCCTGCAGGGGACATGTATTTCGAAGCTCCAAGGGACAAGTCCGAGGACAAACGTCTGATTTAAGCTCTAGACACATAGAAACTGAGGCTTAGGTAGGTGGGTCTGAATTTAATGGGGTAGGTGGCAGCAGACAACCAGTGATGTGCTGGTACAGCCTGACTGGAAGTTGCTGTCGGCCCTAAACACTTCCCTCAGCCCCACAGCCAACCAATACTATCCACAAAGACACCAGGTGGTATGATGGGGTCTATATAGTCTGGGGCCAAATGGCTAGTCTCAAATCCTACTTGGCCACCTGTTTCCTAAATGGCTGACAGTTAGCAGTGGACTGAGGAACCTTGATTGTTCTATCTGATCCTCCTGTGGGTTATGTTATGAACTCGTGAATGGAGCAGGTACCAAGTCAAAGGCCATGGCTCTCCCCTGCAAGTACTGCAGCAACCCCAGGCTTACCTTGCCAGCGAGGATCCTCCCCCAGGATCTTCTCGATCATAGCCTGACTGGCCAAGACCCCAGGCTGCAGATCAGGCACACCATCTCCACTGCTGAGCTGGCCGTTCTGCAAGGCTTCCTGAGCCTGAAGCTCCCTGAAACCAACAGTACAACACAGCAGTTATAGCCTGGAGGTGGGGCAGGCCAGCAGAATCCATGGCTTCAGAGTCCCTTGGCCTGCAACTTCACTAACACTAGGAGACCAGAGCATCAGGCCCAGCAGCCTTGCCTTCTGACAGCAGTTCTGTCTCAAACCTCAATTTTAGAAAGGATCTGCCCAACTCCCCAACCCTTTTCTCTGTAAACAGGGTTGATGTAGCACTTTTTGCTGTCCTGGAACTTGCTATGTAGACCAGGCTGTCCTGGAATTTAAGATCTGCCTGCCTATGCCTCTCAAGTGCTGAAACCAAAGGCATGCACCACCACACCTGGTTGGTTTTGTTGTTGTTGCTGTTTTTGGAGGGGGATGGGGGTTTACCTGCTATAGCCCAGAATATCCTAATGTTTACTAAGTCACTATATGTCACAGACCAGCCTTGAACTCATGGCAGCCTGAGCCTGACTTAGCCTCCCAAGTATTAGGATGTTACAGGTGTGCATGTAGGAAGGGTCTCCTTTCCACAGCAGCAGGGCATACATGGCATTCATCTGTTTAGACCAGAGGTCCTCAACCTGTGGATCGAGGCCCCTTTGGCAAACCTCTATCTCCAAGAACATTTACATTACAATTCATAACAGCAGCAAACTTACAGTCACGAAGGAGCAACAAAAATACGTTATGGTTGGGGGTCACCGCAACATGAAGAACTGTATTAAAAGGTCACAGCATTAGGAAGGTTGTAAACCACTGGTCTAGACAGAAAGCATTACACCTTTGTTCCTGTTTGCAGCTCACAATTCACAAGGAAACACTGAGAGTAGGCGGGGGAGGCCAGGGATGGAGTTCAGGGAGAGTGCTTGCACTGCATCATGAACCCTGGGTTTGACCCCTAGCCCACATGCACTGGGTGTGGTGGCAAACTCTGTAATCTTAGCACTCAAGAAAAAGTGACAAGAGGACAGCGAGTTTGATGCCAGTGTGGGATACACAGGAGACCTTTTCCCAAAAACAGTAACTCAAATAAAACTGGGGCTCAGAAAGAGATGTTTTGAAACAACAACGCCAGAAGCAGCAATGGGGTGAGCTGGACCCTCGGCAAGCACCAACTCACCTGATGTCACACACAGGTGGCCGGAGGTCCAGGGGGCCATGCGCGAAGGCACAGTGCAGCCCGTTCTTCACACAGTGGCCCCGTGCATCGGTCTCATGAATACACGTGCCTGTCTTGTAGTAGCGCAGGTGGTACTTGCGCTCCGTGTCCCCAGTTGTCCGGTGCAGGTAGGGGCATCTGGGAAGCAGAGGGATGAACACACAAACTTGTTCTTATGGACTTAGCTGACCCTGGGCTCCACCTGCCTCCCACTGGCACTTGAGGAGCGGCTGCTTCACACTCCTGCACACTAAGGTCTGCTCTGACCAGAAATGACACTGCTGAATGAGACCTGTCCCCGATTCCACAACCCTTCCCAAATCTGATACACACAGCAAAAAACCCCACCAATTTCCAAAAAGTCATCCTCCTTGGCTAATGTTTTGTTTGCCTTCATCTCAGAATAATTTGCTCGCTCAAATGGTACACTCTGGAGTGGACCACCTTCTCATAGTTTAAACTCTGCACTGCTACTAGTGCTGGTTGTTTTTTTGGCATCTTGACACAAGCCAGGGTCATCTGGAACAGGGAACCTCAACTGACAAGATGCCTCCATCAGACTGACCTGTAGACAAACCCATTGTTTTTATTTTTATTTTTTGGTTTTTCAAGACAGGGTTTCTCTGTGTAGCCGTGGCTGTCCTGGACTCACTTTGTAGACCAGGCTGGCCTTGAACTCACAGAGGTCTGCCTGCATCTGCCACCCAGAGTTCTGGGATCAGAGGCATGCTACACTTTATTTTATTTTATTTTTTAATTGACAATTGATATGGGAGGTGCCAATCCTGGGCAGGTGGTCTTGGATTGTATGAGAAAACAAACTGAGCCAGATGGTGGTGACTCATGCCTCTAATCCTAGCACTCAAAAGGCAGAGGCAGGTAGATCTCTGACAGAGGCCAGACTGGTCTACAGAGCATGTTCCAGGACAGCAAGGGCTACATAGAGAACAACAACAACAACCAAAAGAAAAAGAAAGCACAAACTGAACAAGCCACAGACAGCAATACTGTAAGTAGAGGTTTTTGGGGGGTGTCTGCTTCCATTTCTGCCTCAAGTTTCCTCAGTGATGGACTGTGATATGAAATGTGAACCGAGTAAACCCCTTCTCCCCCAAATTGCTTTGAGTCAGAATGTTTTATCACAGAAGAGAAGAGCAAACTAAGACATTATCCTCATTATCATTAATTGCTGTGCCAAAATTAATGACATCAGACAGACAGTGGCTTTTGACTGGTAATGAATTTACTCTCTTTTTCTCCCTCTCTTTCTGGTTTTTCAAGACACCCCTAGCTGTCTCCAAATTCCCTCTCTGTAGATCCAAGCTGGACTTGAACTCACAGAGATCCACCTGCCTCTGCCTCCTAGGTGCTGAGATTACAGGTGTGCGCCACCACTGCCTCGCTTCTTTACTGGTTTTTGTTTTATTTACTTTTTTTTTTTAAGATTTATTTATTATTTATACAACATTCTGCCTGAACACCAGATCTTACTATAGATGGTTATGAGCCACCATGTGGTTGCTGGGAATTGAACTCAGGACCTTTGGAAGAACAGCCAATGCTCTTAACCGCTGAGCCATCTCTCCAGCCCGTTTTATTTACTTTTTAGCGAACTGTAGAGGCAACTTTAGGTCAATGATTTACTCCCCCCTCCCCCGGCCACCCAGAAGTCCTGGGAATTGAACTGCACTCATGCTAGGAAAGTACCCTACCACTGAGCTACAGTCCTGCCCTCCTTTACTGATTTTAAGACAAAAAAATGTCTTCCCAAGAAAAGAAAGAATTTGATTAAAGGGCCATCATACAAAGAGTCAGAAAAAGATCTTGCTCTCTCTTGAAGCTATACTACAAAGGAGGCAAAGCAAATGCCAAGCTGTGCTCATTTTTTTCTCTCAAACTGGAAGGTGAAGTGTCCTGCCTAGTTTGTATTTGAGACAGGTTTATGTATCCCAGGCTAACTCAAACTTGCTATGCAAAGCTGGTCTTGAACTCCTAATTCTCTTATCTCTGCCTCTCAAGTGCCAATATTACAGATGTATGCCACTATGCCCGGCCTTTACCTATTTTTTTTTTAAGTAAAATTTTAAGTTTTTGCTTTCTAAAAAATATTATATTACATTGTTTATTTTTTGTATTTTATTTTTTGTCCAACAACCCCAGGAGTCTGTTCTTTCCAGGACTTAATTCATGATGTTGTTGTTGGTAGGTACCTATATTAAATAAAGCCATCACATCAGTCCTGAATTAAAAAAAAAAAAAAATTAGACAGGATCTTACTATGTAGCTCTGGCTAGCTTGGATCTTCTATATAGACCAGGCTGGCCTTGAACTCAGAGATCCTCCTTCCTCTGTCTCCTGAGTACTGAAATTAAAGGTCTGTGTCATCACTCTTAAATATGCATTCTTGTTATGCACACAGGCCATGTCAACTTTCTGACAAGTTATTATCAAAGAAAGTAGGGGTGGCCTCTAAGCCCACATCCTGGTGTTTTCAAGAACACCAGGAATGAAGGAAAGGAATCTTAGCAGATTAACAGGTCTATGGACCTGGTCAGGAAGAGCCAAGGCAGGACCCTCAAGGCAAAAAAGGGATAATGTCATGCCACAATCACATAACAAGCCCAAGACCATATATTCCTAGAAGCGTAACAAACCACCCAGAGAAGCAGGGAAAAGAGCAAAGAGGCCTTATACTGTGTTGGGGGTGGGGTGGGGGAAGAGACAGGATAATGATGACAACAATACTACAAACAATTCCTCAAACATAATGAAATGGGCCTCGCCTCCATTTACAGCCCACACCTACCTCTGCAGTAAGCAGGGTGCTCCCGTTCCACTAGGTTTTCATTCTAACTGCCACCCCATCAGAGAAGGTGGGACATAGGAAGACACCTCTCCTGAGAAATAGGGAAAGAGGTCCCCAAGCTACAGACACAACTTAACCACCCGTATCCATCCTCCCAATTTTACACTGAAATTTATGTCCATTCCCATGAGCTTTGCTCTGACTTGTGCTGAGGGGCACCTCGATTCTCTTAATACAGGACCATTGCCATGGCAACCGGAGCACTGTCTGAGATGTCTCCCCAGGGCAGTCTCACTCCCACTGCCTGGTACTCTTTTCTGCTTGGCTGGGCAGCCACTGCCCACTACTCCAGGACCTCAGAGTCTGAGCTTAAACCAAATACAAATAAAATGCCTTCATGATGGGCTGGTCTGAATCCCAGCACTTGGGAGGTAGAGATAGGGTGACTGAAAGTCCAAGGCCAACCTGATTTACATATTTAACTCAATGTAATTAATTAATTTAATTCAAAAGCTGGCTATGGCTGGCATTTGGTATGTAGAGGTCGTCTCCCAAAAGAGATCTTTAGGGATTACTGCACAGAGACATAGAGTCGTTACACAAACCCAACAGTCCTTCCAGAGACATCATCCAAGAGACTTCGGCTTGAACGAAACAAGCCGAAGTCTCGTTTAATCCCAGATGTCCCATGTGTCCTTCGGAGATGGGAGGGACTGCCCCATGAACCAAGTAGGAAAATGAGGCCTGCTACTCAGAAGCAAATCGAGCAGAGTGTGGCAGCTACCACCTGTATGTCTAACAACAGAGTGGTGGGGGGGGGGTGCTGTCAAATCAAGCTCACTTGTGTCCCAGAGTGATGTTGTCTTAACAACAAACAAACCCACAGAAAAGTTGCATCAAATCAATGAGTCCAATTTTTAGTATAAACAAGACAAATTGAAGCTTTTAGCCAGCTACACCAACAGGGACAGTGTCTAAGTCAGACAATAGTCACTTGGCACATGGGGGGAGGCTACTTGAATCTTCCCCATCCAAACAACAATAGGGACAGGCTCCTGGCTCCCTAGAAGGGTTTGTGCTGGCTATAGTTCAGAATGACATACTTAAAGCACCTGACTTTACCAAAGTGATGTCCACCTGATCCCATGGAGGAGTGACACCTGGCCTCACATAAGAATGGGAACTTCTGCCCTGTGTGCCCATCTCCTCCCAGAAACTACCTCAAAAAGAGGTACTGGGTGTGGTGGCTTTACCAAGACTTTAATCCAAGTACTTGGGAGGCAGAGATAGGCAGATTTCTCTGAGTCTGAAGTCAGCCAAAGCCACATAGTGTAAGACCCAGATTCATGAAAACAAAGAGAGAGAGAGAGAGAGATGGACAGAGACTTTGCTTGCAGCCCCAGGAGTACCTGTGCTGGATGTGCAGAGACATGCATTTAATTCCACAGCCTGTCCTAGATGCTTGGAAGACAGATCCACCACTAGCTGGTTATCTGGCCAACCTAAGCAGGTCGTGTGGAGCCTGAAGGCCAATTTCCATGGGGCCAAAGGCCCACCACACATGACTGAGAGCAACCAATTGAGGCCAATGCTGGAAAAAGGTCATGCCCACCAGAATAAATGGCAAGCTGTCAGCCAGGATGGGATGAAACAGAAAGTACCCTTTGGGGCCAGACCATTCAGTGAAGTAGTTGGTAGAGCTCCAGGAATTACCAAAGGACAGGATGATGGTGGGGAGTGGGGGAGTCATGGGCATGACCACTGTGGTAGTTTGAATGTAATCAGCCCTGAGAGGCACACAGGGAGTTGCACTATTAGGAGTGTGGCCTTGCTGGAGGAAGTGTGTCACTGTCAGGGCAGGCTTTAAGGTTTTCTATGCTCAAGCTATGCACACAGTCTTCCTCTGCTGCCTGTGGATCAAGATGTAGAACTCTCAGCTCCTTCTCCAGCACCACGTCTACCTGCATGCTGCCATGTTTCCTGCCATGATAATAATGGACTAAATCCCTGAAACTGTAAGCCAGCCCCAATTAAGTATGTTCCTTTACAAGAGTTGTGGTCATGTTATCTCTTCACACCAATAGAACCCTAACTAAGACAACCAGGAAAGAGGGAAGCAAGAATCTTGACGTAGGACTGCCTGACAGCAAGCTTTCCCAAGAAGTGTGTGCGTGTCCATAAGGAAGAAGCAGGAGGGCTCTATAAGGAGAGACGACGCCAGAGAATGGAGGAAGGTGCTCACTGAGGTCGGAAAACCAGAAGGAAAGGGTGGGCCGGAAGAGGGCTGCAGAGACACGCTGGCAGTGCAGCCCACCTGGAGATGCACACCTCCCGGAGCAGGCCAAAGCCCCAGGTTGGGCCCAGCCAGCAGCAAGACTAACTGGATGCTCGTTTTGCCACACACTGGCTAAAGGGCTCTGTGCTGAGAAATGGTGATGTCTGAAAATAACAGACTTATGAGGCACATGGCTAGAGGGAAAGCCTAGCTTTCCTGAGAACCTGGGTTCTATCTCCAGTATGATAATAAATAGTTTATTAATTGCTTGATAGTACTAAGCCAAAAATAAAGAATTTCAAGACCCTGAAATGAAGAGAAAGTTCCACTGTCATTGCTCTGGCAGGTACTATCTAGCTTACAGTTTCCAGGGCAACCCTGACTGAAGCAGAATATGCCATTCAATAAGAAAAACTAGAGCCAATCCACATGTGCAGCGATGGGGAAGTCCTTCTCAGCAATTACTAAGCAGAGACTCCCAGTGGGGGCAGCCTGTCGAATGTTTCCTGAAGGGCAAATCATCCTATGTGCTCTAGACAAGTCACAAACAAACAACAAAAAACTTTCCTAAAACACATCCGACTCTTATTAAGCACAAATGTGCACAAAACACAAGGCTCTGGATGAGCCCCATTCAAGTTTCCAAATGATAAACTCCAGGCTCCTAAGCCGGATGTTAGCCATGGTCTAACAGCTGCATATGGTTAGTTACCATTTGTGCACGCTAAAGAGAATCACCTGTAGGTTGGTGTTCACTGCAGCATACTTCATTCCAGGAAGAACAGACACTGGATGCCCAGCAGCGACATGCTCAAATTCCAGGACAACCAAGTTTCGGAACCACTAACTGTTTCAGAACTCCTAAGAGGTTTTTTGGATTAGTTTTACTCTGTGTCCTGCCTGCTTGTTCATCTGTGTAATGTGTGTGCGCGCCTGGCGCCTGCAGACTTCAGAAGAGCGTCAAGACTCTCTGGACCTCAAGTCCTAGGTGGTTGTGTGCTGCCGCGCGCACGCCGAGAGCTGCGCCCAGGTGGTCTGGGAGAGCGTCGACTGCTCTTAACCACTGAGGCAGCCCTGCAGCCCAAGACATGCATTCTTTTTACAAATTAAAAGTATTACTGGTGAATACTAGAAGTTATCCCCAGGCCATACTCTAGGACAATCCTAGCACTCAGAAGGCTGGTACCATTAGTCTCAGGTATTCCTGCTCCAAGCTCCGGTAGCAGCAGCCCCAAGGTGACCAAGAGAGATCACAGAATATTAGGAAACGAGCCCAAGTCTCAGGCAGTCACCTGTCTTCTAAGGACATGTTCAAAGCAGCAAGTTCAAGAGCATGTAAATAGCACAGCTTTGGTAGATTAAATACCACAGGTGGTTGTATGCCTTTAATCCTAACACTTAGGGGGCAGAGGAAGAGGGAGCTCTGTGAGTCCAAAGCCAGCCTGGTCTATATAGTGAGCGCAGGACAGCCAGGAGTACATAAAAGATTATGTCTATAAAAAAAATTATATGTATTTAGTGTGTGTGCAAGCATGTACATGTGCCAAAGCATATGAACGGAAGTCAGAGAATAATCTGTATGAGTCTTCTTCTATTATATGATTCCCAGGGATAAATGTTAAATCACCAAGCTTGGCAGCAAATGCTTTTACCCACTGAGCCATGTTGCTGGCTCTAGAACACTACTGTAACTGAAGCTCAGCAAGCTACACTATTTATCTATTTTGGCCTTCAAGCTACATTAACAGCAACTCTTATCTCCACTAAAAACCTTTCTGTGAGGGGCTAGAGAGATGGCTCAGCAATTAAGGGCACGTACTCCAAGTTGGGCTTCCAGAATTCCCATCAAGTAACTCACAGCCATCTGTAACTCGAACTCCAGGAGATTCTGACTTTGTGCGTACCCTGAACACTTATGTGCACATACCCATATCCACACATACACACAGATAGATAGATACAGACAGACAGATGCATGCACACACACACACACACACACACACACACACACAATTAAAAACTAATACTACAATCTTGAAAAAAAATCAGTGATCCCAATGGTGGTGGCATATGCTTTTAATCTCAGCACTTGGGAGGCAGAGGCAGGAAGATCTCTGTTCAAGACCAGCCTGGCCTACAGCCTGAAGGATAGCCAGGACTACACAGAGAAACCCTGTCTCTGGAAAAAAAAAAAAAAATCAGTGAGTGTTTAGCATTTGTAAGATGTTCACTGCCAGGCTGTGGTGGGCATGCCTTTAATCCTAGCACTCAGAAGGCAGAGGCAGGGGGATCTCTGTTGAGTTCAAGGCTAGCCTGATCTACAATGAGAGTTCCAGGACAGCCAAGGCTACACAGAGAAACCCAGCCTCGAAAATCTAAGTAAAAAAATATGTCCACCTAAGATTATTTGACTTTCTGGCCTCAATATTTTTGAAAAGCAAAAGGAAAAAGTCTTCAGAAGTTTCTCCATGTTTGACAGGTGGAATGTTTAACGGGTTTTCTTGGACCACCAGTTCCCAAATAATGAAACAGAGACCTTTAATTAATTATGAAGGCTTGGACTTAGCTGAGGCTTGTTCCCAACCAGCTCTTATAACTTAAGTTGACCTGCTTATACTAATCTATGTTCTGTCACATGGCGGTACCAGTTTTCTTTCTCTGTGCTTCTGAGTGGGGAATCTCTGCAATTCTTTCCCAGAGTTCATCTCTCTGCTCAGATGCCCTACCTATCCTCTCCTGCCTCAGCTATTGGCGTTCAGCTAAACCAATCAGAAGGTGTTGAAGGGAGTGTCTATAAAATATGATGAAGCCATAAGAGTAACATTACCAACATCTGGCCTGTAATCAGATCTCTGATTACAGAAATAAGCATTTGAATAATACAAAAACATCTTTAGTCAGCGAACAAAAAGATCACCCCAACAGGAAATCTTTATAAAGGGAAGGGCACAGGCCAGAGAGGTGGCTCATCAAGCAAGTTTGATTCCAAAAGCCACACTGTGGAAAAAGAGAATAAACTCCTCTACCTGTTCTTTAACCTCCACATGCACACCTATGCACAGACACACACACGCAAACATGTAAAAAAGAAAAGATGGGGCTGGAAAGATGGCTCAGTCGTTAAGAACACCATACCGTCTGCTCTTCCGAAGGACCCAGGTTCAATTCCCAACACCCACATGGCAGCTCACAACTGGAGTCTGTAGCTCCAGTTCCAGGGGTTCTGACACACTCACACAGATTTACATGCAGGCTAAACACCAATGCAAATAAAAGAAAAAAGAAAAAGAAAGGAAGGGCACAATGCCAAGTGTGACATGACCTATATAATTCCAGCCTTGGGAGGATGAGGCAGGAGGATCAGAGTTGAAGGTCAGCCTACACTACATAGAAAATTCCTATTTAAAAAGAAGAAGAGGAAGGAAGGAAGGAAGGAAGGAAGGAAGGAAGGAAGGAAGGAAGGAAGGAAGGAAGGAGGGAGGAAGAAAGAAGGAAAGATTGATTTACGCTTTTAATCCCAGCACTCAGGAGGCAGAGGCAGGCTAACCTCTGAGTTCAAGGCCACCCTGGTCTACAGATCGAGTTCCAGGACAGCCAGGGCTACACAGAGAAACCCTGTCTTGAAAAAAAACAAAACAAAATACAAACAATCAAACAAATAAAGCCTGGTATGACGGTGAATACCTTTAGGCAAGCAATCTCTGGGAGTTCAAGGCTAGCCTAGTCTACATAACAAGTTCCAGGCCATTCAGGGCTACATAGTCAGACTGTGAGAGAAGCTAGGGATATGTGTCAATGGAGGAGGGTTGGCCCTTTGGATATGAAAATATCCATATCCCACCCCCTGCCCCATTCTACCAAAAAAAATAAAATGACAAGCACCACAATTTTATATGACTATTATGACAATTTCACAGGCACCAGATCCCTCCAGAGTGTCAAGAGACCAGCCCTTCAAGACAGAGACTGCTGCCAGGCAGTGGTGGCGCATTCCTTTAGACCCAGCACTTGGGAGGGAGAAGCATAGATCTCTATGAATTTGAGGCCAGGCTAGTCTGTAGAGTGAATTCCAGGACAGCCAGGGCTACACAGAGAAACCCTGTCTTGAAAAAAACAAAACAAAATACAAACAAACAAACAAACAAACAAAGCCTGGTATGATGGTGAATACCTTTAGGCAAGCAATCTCTGGGAGTTCAAGGCTAGCCTAGTCTACATAACAAGTGGGGGGGGGGGATTACCTCACCTCTAGGTAGAAAGCAACTACCCACCACATCCCCAAATTGCCCAATGAAAAACTTTACACCTCCTGATACTGTTTCACCTACCCCTGAACACAAAGTCTGACTTGGACTTTCTATGTCTTCATATTTTAAAATGAAGACATTTGGGGCTGGAGAGATAGCTAAGCCAGCAAAAATACGTTGAGAACATAAAGACCTGAGTTTGATCCCTGAAACTCTCCTTTAATAAACAAACAAAACTGGCCACAATGGAACATACTTGTAATCACAGTGCTAAGAGGTAGAGTGAGGTGGTCCCTAGCACTTGCTGACAGAGCAGCCAACCTGGCCTACCTAACCAGCTCCAAGCCAGTGAGAGAGCCTATTTAAAACAGGAACAACACGTGAGGTTAACCTGGGAACTCTTGACGTACATGAATATGAGCACCCATTGGGGCTTGGTGGTGCATGCCTGTAATCCCAGCACTCGGAGGCAGAGGCAGGCGGATCTCTGTAAATTTAAGGCCAACCTGGTGTACAAACTGAATCCAGAACAGCCAAGACTACAAAGAGAAACCCTGTGTCTTTTAAAAAACAAAACAAAAAGTACCCAAACATACCCTGCACCTACACACGTAAGCACACACATGCACACAGAGACACAAATAAAGACATCTGTTCATAACACCATTAGGAAACTTGTAAAATAGAAACAAACCCCAACAAAACCTTGACTTATCAAGATGTGAAAGTGTTACATAAATGACAATGCGAAAATAAAACAACTTTCCTACCATTTCTTTTTTTAAATAAATGAGCTTGCAGTATGTCTTAGTGATAGAGGCCTTGCCTAGCATATGCAAGGCCAGGAGTTCTATTCCATATCCAGTACATTATTAATAATAATAGAAAGCAAAATCATCTCACAAATCCTTACCAAATAGCAGTTCTACTACCCTTCTTTAGAATATACAGATAAGCAGCAAGGAAACATTCCACACTTATGGCAACTACTAGACTGAAAAGCAACTGACCACACAAAACCCCTTTAAATTAGGCAGCTGAACCAGGGGTGGTGGCACACGCCTGTAGTCCCAGCACTCTGGGAAGCAGAGGCAAGCAGATCTCTGTGAGTTTGAGCCTGGCCTGGTCTACCAAGTGAGTCCAGGATAGCTAAGGCTACAAAGAGAAACCCTGTCTCATATAAGTATATATACACACACTAAAAAAATTAAAAAAAAAAAAAAAATGAGGTAGATGCAAACCATGGACCAATTTTTAAGTAGAGCATTGGGTGGAATAAGGATGGGAAATGAATCAAAATCACTTTTAATTACCAAAGATTTTTTTCAAAAAAATACACATACATAATCTTTCATGGAATTAGCCTACAAACAGGGAAACACACACACACACGCACACACACACACACACACAGCTGACCCCCGGAAATCCTGAGTAAAAATTAGGTTCCCCTCTACAGGTAGAAGGTGTTAAAAAGAATCAAGGGGACCAGCACTGGGGCATACACCTTTAATCCCAGCACTTTGAGGGGCCAAGACAGTTACCTCAGTGAGTTCGAGGCCAGCCTGGTCTACGCAGTGTTCCAGGACAACCAGGGCTACAGAGACACCCTGTCTTAAAACAAAAACCAGAAACCTCAAAAACGTGTTGACCAGAGAGTCAACGTCTGCCTTGAGAAGAGGCCAGCAACCACCCACCGGAGCCCCACTTACTCGTCGCCGTCGGGACACAGGCCGGTGGCCTCATCGTACTTGGAGCAGTATACATCCGGGCTGTAGTTGAAGGTGCCATCGCGCCGTCGGAGCGGTCTGCGCCGACGCTGATTTAGGAAATGCCAATGGAAACAGGTGAACGGCCTGTGCTGGCTGCACTTATGCTGCAAAAACAGGGAGCACTGCTCTGTCCTAAACTCCTTTAGATACCTAAAAAGACAAACAGCGTTGCGGACCGCAGCCGCCACCGGCTAGAGGCCCCCGGGACGCAGCGGGGCCGGGTCCCAGGCGCGCAGACCCCACACCAAGTTCTTCTGACTGCCAAGGCCCGGTACCCTCCCCTGGGTACTGTCAGTCCCCGGACCCCAGGAGCCATTCTCCAATTCAGAGACCAGGTAACTCCAGACAGCCAGACAGATTATTCGTTCCCTGACCCCAAACACCACTTCCCAGTCCCCAGAGAAGGGTCCCCAACATAAGGCGTAGACCTCCTCCTAGCGTTGCACCTCCAACTCCGAGCCCAGAGAACTCTACACAACTAGACTCCATTCTCCGCCCCCTTCTAGTCCCTGACCCCAGGCGCCATCTCTCAATCCTTAGTCCGGGTTTCCGACTCCCGCTCGACTCCCTTCGCCGCTTCCAGATGGACTGCAAGCGCCACCCGCCCACACCAGGCGCAACCCCTCTTCCGCGCCGCAGGAACGACCCCCAAATCCGGGCGTCCACCTGACTCTAGGTGCGGCACCGCCCCCAACCCAGAGGCCACCCCAGCCGCCGGGCGCCGCCTCTCAAGCTCAGGTGGCGATTGCCCGCGTCCGGATGGTCGCGTGTCCATCTCCAGCCCAGGCGCGGCCCTGAGCCCCAGACGCAGGCGCCGTTCCCCAGACTCCAGGCTGGCGCGCGGGGTCTCCGGAGACCAAGAGCGAGCCCAGGCCCCCGGCGAAGGATCACCGCAGACCCGGGGCGCCGCCGCTCCACCTTAGGCGGCGGCCCGCGCCCGGACGGCGTGACCCGCAAGGGCTGGCGGCGGGGGCGCGGGCGCGGGCGGGGCGCACCCTCCGCGGCGACACCCGGGCCCGGGGCGCGCGCGGGCCGCTCCACCGCGCCGCAGCGCCCAGAAGGCCGCGGACGGCAGCCCAGGCACTGACCTGTAGTGGGTTGGTTTCTCGGTCTGCGGGGGGGACCCGCTCAGCGCCGCCGCCGCCGCTTTCGAAACCGACGGCATTTTCAGTCAAAACAATGCAGCGCGCATGCGCCGCGCCGGCGCCCCCGGATCTCCCCCCGCACCCAGCCCCCTGCGCCCCCCGCCGCGCCGGCCACACCCCCGGGCACGCCGCGCCGGCCACGCCCCCGGCGACCCCTCGCCCACGCGCGCCGTGCGGCGGGGGCGACACGCAGAATCTGCGGGTTGCCCACGGCGGCAAGTTACAGGCGCAAATCGGGACACGCCCGTTGGTGGAGAGTCCCCGAGCGGCTATCCGGGTCCAGGGCTGCGGGCGGGTCTTGGGACCCGAGGGCTGCTGTTGGGGACAGGTTTCTTTTAGCTGGAAAAAATCTATAATTAGGCTGTGGCGGCGGTCGCCCCTATATTCAATTGGTGAGTTTAAGGATGGACCGAGTGTGAATTCCCTGTTGAGCTGTTTGGTTTTTTTTTTTTTAAACACAAAGTAAGAGGCTGCCAGATGAGCCCACAGGATAAAGGGCGTACAAGGTGGTCAGAAATCAGGGTGAGCTGGGATCCACAGGCTGCTTGGGTGCACGTGGGGGGCGGGGCCCCGAGATGCTAGGATGAATTGGGGAGAACCCTGGGACTCGCACTCACTAGTAACTATGTGGCATGAGACATCGTAAATGCGAAGAAAAGTGGCCACAGCTCCTCAGCTGGGTTCTCGAGGGATAAAGTTTGATCAGTTGTAAAGCCACAGGTATTCTGAAAGACTGGAAAGCGATTGTTCTGCTCAAAGTAAATAATGTCTTATTTCCAGGAACACGGACTAAAATATGAGCGAAGACAATATGGTCCACGTATGTAAGCTGTATTTTAAAATTACCACTTGCTGGTAGGATGATTTTTTCATATGACATTTGTGGACAATTTGTTTGAAACTTCTGGGGTTTGGGAGTTTGGGTTTGGGTGCATGCTAGCCAAACACTCTACCCCTGAGCATTATCCGTAGCTTACAGACTCCTTTCTTAAAGGAAGGTGATGTGGTCGCACAAGCATGTGGACAATGAGTTCTAAGCCAGCCTTGCCTACTCGAGACACTGTCTTCAATAAATAAATAAATAGGCCAGGAACATTGTCTTTGCAAAGTGGATCACACATAAGAATGAAGCAGGTAAGGTCAGGAGAATCTACAGAGGAATAAACACATCGAAAAGACTGCTGAGGAGCAGGAAATGAAAACTAGGTAAATCGCCAAACTCCAGCTTGTGGAGACACAAAACAGAAGGCAGAAGGCAGAGCTGGCTTGTAAGGTGCTATGGAGAGCTAGCAGGAAAGCTAGCTCAGAACGGTGGAACTGGAGGACCTTCAGTGTGGACATAATCAAAGGCATTCCAAGTTCCTAATCACCCTTCAAAACATGTGCTTGTTCCTACACCCTAAGGCTAGATGGGTCCTTTTTATTGAAGCTGTCACTTAAGGGCTAGGACTAAAGAAAAAACAAAAACAGCTTTTTCTCTGTGTGTAACAGCTAACTTTTTTTGAGGGGGAAGGGCTGCCCAACACTACTGAACTCCCCATTTTTAACAAAAAGTGGCTGATAGGGCTAGAGAGATAGCTCACAGTACTTAAGAGTAATGGCCGTTCTTCCAGAAGACCCAACGTCAGGCCCTAGCACCCACATGGTGGCTCACAGCCATTCATGACTCCAGTCCTGGGGGATCTGATGCCCTCTTCTGACCTGCATAGTGGGCACTAGGCACGCATGCGAGGCACATACATACATGGATCATACACATAAAATAACTTTATTATTTTTAAGTGTCTGTTAGGTTAATGCCTTCTCCCTTCAAAGAACATGTTTTATTTTTATTTATTTATTTATTTATTTATTTTTCTTCCTGCCCAACAATTTTATCTATCATCTTGTACATGCAGCAGTCACCTGTGCTGTCTCATATTTGCAGGTCCTCTCCCAACACCCGAAGTCAGCAGGCTGAGTGCCATAGGAAAAACACAGGCTAGAGTCCATTTGGGAAAAAGACAAACATGGCACAAAAATAAGCATGAAAGTAACTTCAGCCAGCAACCTGCTCTACTGTCACCCCATGAAAACCAATCGAACAAACAGATGTCAGGCTTGGGCCTGGTGGCACACACCTTCAATCCCAGGGGCAGGAGGCAGGTGGATCTCTGAGCTTGAGGCCAGCCTGGTCTACAGCCAGAGGTACAGGACAGCCAGGGCTACACAGAGAATCAATCTTGAAAAATTAAAAGAAAACAGATGTGTAGTAAGTGTTCCCACTGTCCCAAATTGCCAACGTTCTCCTTTTGCTCATGACTTCAATACCCACATCACTGGAGAGAAGTTATCAGCCTGACAGCACTGAGGACATGATGCATGGATGGAGACATTTTTTTCAAAACAATTCTATGTGAGCTGGGAATAGAGCTCATTGGTAGGCTAGCATGTTAGATTCCTGGGTTCAACCCCCAACACTGTAAAAAAAGACAGAGACAAAAACAAAACAAACAAACAAAAAAGGACACTTTTTTTTGTCTCTTTGAAAAATAATTTTTCGTTTGCTTTTTGGAAAGACTCTCCCTCTGTAGCTCAGATAGACCAACAGACCTCAAACTTAGGATTCTCCTGCCTCAGTCTCCTAAGTGATGGGATTACAGGCATGTATTATAATTTTTGGGTTTTGTTCTAAGTTCTCAAGTGGGAATGAAGAGCAGGAGAAAAAAAAAAAAGGTTGACTGATTGGCCTAGCAAATTACTCCCTTCACAAACAAGATGCCAGCCATGCGTGGTTGGTCTCTGTGAGTTAGAGGCCAGCCCTGTCTACAAAGAGAAACCAGGACCGCCAAGGCTATACAGAGAAACCCTGTCTCAAAAAACCAAAAAAATAATAGAAACAAAAGAGGATGCCAGAGGGTGTCTGGTGTACACCTCTAGTCCCATCACTGGGGAAGTGAAGCAGAGGCTGGCAGATCTCCGAGTCTGAGGCAAGGCTGGTCTACATAGCCGGTTCCAGGACAGCCAGAGGCATATATAGGGAGACTATGGCTCGAACACAAAAACAAAAAACCTTGATGCAAGGGGAGAATTGTGTTCATTAGGCTTCACCAAATGTACTTTCCATTTGTTAATATTTAAAATTAGCTTCAACTTATGTTGCACACAACGTGGCTCTTTACACTTTTGCAGTTATTCTGTCTCAGAAGGCAAATGAAGTGCAGGGAACACCTCCGCCCGAACTGCTTTAAAAACATGATTAGGCTGTACAAGCACATCACAAATCCAACAGCACACGGTGCACCCACAACCTGTTCTATGAACCTCAAAAGTTCTTTGGTCGTAACCACTGGGCATTGGTGTCTGGCAAGGATCAGATATCAAGCCTCCAATTTTGTGCTGTGTTCTCGCGTCTCCGCGCCAAGAGCGCCAGCAGAACCAGGTCAGAAATCGCCAGAGTCGACAACGAAATCGAAGGACGGCTGCTTATTTCCTTCCTCAGCAGGCACCCTGTCACGTTCTAGCCCCGTGGAGAACCGGAGCTTCTTCAGGTTCCTCCGGGCGACCATCTGACTCCTCCTCGTCCTCCTCTCCCAAGACCTGTCCCAGCCACTGGTCCTTGTTACTCTCCTGCCTCAGATAGCACCACATGATCAGAACCATGAGGGCGAGGGTAAACGGCAGCACTTTCCACCAAGGCTGCTGATACTGCTTCCCCCGGGAATGATCCACCGTCCAGCGGACTGGGGCAGCCTTGCTAGAGGAGAACTGGACTGGAAGGTTGAGGTCTTCCTCCTCTTCCCTGTCTGCAGGCTGGGCTGGAGACCGGCCACGGGTCGGCGAGTGCAGGCTCCGCGAAGCCCAGCCCGCGAGCCGCAGAGCTCGGACCGCTCTGGAAGAGAGACAGCAGTAAGCGCCTCGCCGCCACGACCGCCTCTCGCCCTCGCCCACCCGCACCTCGCAGCTCTCACCCCGCAGCCCGGGAACACAGGACACTGGTCATAGCGACCTCGGCTCGCACGCTAAGGCGCGCCGCGCGTTCGTCACTTCCGTCGCTCAAACCCGGAAGCCGAGCTTCACGTCCAACTTCACGACTACAAAACGTGTGTCCAGCCGCGCAACGGAAATGATGCATTTCCTCCCGCGAGCTCTTCCGCCTCGGGTTCCGCCCCGATGGTCTGGCGCCTTATGGGTTTGTGTAGTTCTCAGGCCCTGTGTAGAGAGACCTGAGCCGGCGTGACGAGTTGGAAGCGAGCCCGACTCGGCTCTCGGAAGAGCTTAGCCCGGGGCTGCTCAGTCTGATGCCCGCGATATCCACGGACTTGAAAACCCTTGGCATCTGTTGTTCTCTTCCCAGGACCATCGTCTGGGAGGTTCTTGGTCCCTGTTGTCCAGGAGCGCGTCTTCCATCCTTAGCGCTCCATCCCGGCTCTCAGTCTCCTGCTTGGCCAGTGTCTCAACCGCAGCCGCGTGCATCTCAGCTATGCCCTCAGCCCCGGAGGTGGGAATCTCTAATGCCGTAGACGCCTTCCGGCCGTCAACCCCTCGAAAAGACATATAGGAACATCACCTTCACCTAGACTACTCCAGGTCCCCAGAATCTGTTCGTCTTCAGGGAGAATGAAAATGGTTCTGTGTAGACCACAGGCTGTCCAGACCTACAGGCGATTCTGAAGTTACACCCTCGTACCTCCTGTGTGTGCCTGGAGTTTTAAGCTGGAAGCTGATTGAGGTTCAGTGCATCTTCAGAATCAGCCCTAGCCTAGGCAAGCTTGTAATCCCAACACTGGAGGCAGAGACAGAGGCCAGCTTAGACTACACAGGTAGACGCCAACCCAATTTAAAACACAAAATAAAAATTAAAAAACAGGATCAGTCCTAACAGTGTCTTCTTAGTACCTGTGCTGCATAGAAACTGCAGTGAGTTATACCACACCTGACCTTACCCAGGGCCCACTAATGATTGTCACTCTGGATTTATTCTTTATCTGTGAACCAGTCAAAAAATATAAACACCTCTCCATCTCCTGGGCCCCAGACAGCTGTGAGTCCCAGAAGCCTAGGATCCTTTCAGAGCAAGCAGAGTTCCCCATGCTTTTTATTTTGCTCTGAGGGCACTAGACCATGGAATGGGGAAGTTAGTCCCTGACTGGCAGTGATGTAGACATTTCTTCTAGAGAAAAGCCCAGTCTTACATAGCACTCCAAGGAGGTGGAGGGTGTCTTCACTAGGCAGCAAAGAGGGAGAGACACAGCCCCTCTCAGTGCAGCAACCTGCTCCTGAAGACATGAAGGTGCACTACAAAAACTCAGGTCCACTGTCTTGTCTTCACTTGGAATTCCTCTGCTTGAGGGCTGGACTTGAACTCCTCCCCACTCAGGGAAATAGGGACCTGAAATAAACTAGATCAAGAAGCTTGGAGGGAAATTTGCATCTGTTCCAGCTGCAGGATTAGTGGGCATCCTGCAAACTCCCTTGCCTTTTCCCACCAACTGAGGAAGGCTGGGACCTTGTGACCTGATTTTGCCCGTTCTTTGCTCAAGGTCTTCAGTCTGTCATCCTGAAGGTGACTGCAGCTTTTGGCTGCTTACTGCATTGTGGGCAAAAGAGGGTCCTGGGAAATCCCCTTACTGTGAGCTATAATCAACCCCAGGATGGAACACAATCAGGAGCCTCCTTGTAACCTGGACCATGCTGTTCTCCTGCACCTCACACTCAGTGTCCTTGCCCAAGGCACTCACTGGGTTAGAGATGTTGGAGACTAACAACACCTGTGAGTCCTCCCCATACTGAGAGGCCAAACCCGGGACCCTGGCTAAGAGCTGCTGTGTCAACAGAGGCACCTGTCTACCCTGGGCCCTACCCCACCTGTTCCATCACAGAACCCCCACACTGCTACACCACTCTCCTGACGAGGACCTCAAAATACCCAGGGCCTTAACTATAGGTAGTGTGCAAACCAGGGGGAACTTGCAGAAGGAGGTGGAGCTCCAGAGGCCCTAAGATGAAGGGAGCTAGGCTTCCTGGATGGAACACTAGAGAGAAGCCAGGCACAAGCTGCCCAGAACAAGGAGGTGGTGCAAGAGTTAAGAGTTTCACCCTAGGGTGGGCTAGCCTCTGACAATGATCAGTGGACCCATCTCAATCTCAATGACTGTCTCAGATCAGAGACAGAAAGAGACATCTTAGGGCTGAGGAAACAGATGGCTCAATCTATAAAGTGTTCACCATGCAAGCATGAAGACCTGAGGCCACATAAGGACCACACCAGCCACATAAAAAGCTCTATGTAGTGGCACATGTTTGTAATGCCGGCTCTGAGGAGGCGGAGACGGGGGATCTGTGGAGCTCTCTAGTCACCCAGTGTGGCTTAATTGGCAAGTGCCAGGTCCCTGTAAGAGACTGTCTCAAAAACAAGCTGAGTGGCTCCTAAGACCTCTAGTCTCCATACACCTCCATACACACATGGGACCCACAACCCCACCCCACCCCCAAAGAAATGAGACACCAGCAGGGACAGTTTAGTCCCTTGAACCTCAGCTTGCCTGGCTGTGAACATGAGAATTGTATATCTTCCTGGGGCTGGCATTGCTGTACTGGAATGAACAGTGTTTCCATCCCTGAAAACAACACTAGCACCTTGTTTGGTCTTTGCAAATGAGATGGGTTACAGTGATGTTATACTGGTCAGAATAGGCTGTAAATCCAATGACAGGAAAGACTTTTCAGAAGAGAAGGTATGCAGAAGTAGGAGAGTCACATTGAGAAGCAGCAGCCAAGGACACACACACATACACAGCTACAGAAGCAGGGAGAGAGACCAGGAATAAGCCCCCGAAACTGTAGTAAGGAGCATTTGAAATGTCAGGCCTCCAGACCATTAGGAAGACATCCTCTTTTTTTTTTTTTTAAATATCAAGCTGGGCAGTGGTGGTGCATACCTTTAGTTCCAGCCCTCTGGAAGCAGAGACCAACCTGGTCTAAAGGGTGAGTTCCAGGACAGCCAGAGCCACACAGAAAAACCCTGTCTCAAAAAAAATTATGTTTATTTTATATGTATGTGTTTTGCAATAAATTATGTGTAAATATACTGTGTGTGTGTGTGTGGTGCCCATGGAACCAGAAGAGGGCACTGGATCCCCTGAAAGTGGAGGTAGGGACAGTTGTAAGACACCATGTGGATGCTGGGACAGAACCAGGTCATTTGTAAGAGCAGCAGGCGTCTTAATGCTGAGCTATCTTTTCAGCCCTACTTGTATGTTCTATGTCACCAAGTTTATGGTGCTCAATCACAAGATCCAGCAACTGGTACAGACATTACCTTCATGTCATCTGGCTCCTGGGCAAAGCCCTGTGTCCTTGGACCCTATTCCTCAGCCACCTGCTCCTTAACAAACTTCTTTAGAGGAACCACTCTTCCTGGCAGGTTCTGCTACAGGAACCTGGCCAGGGAGCTGGAGAAAGAGCAGCTCTACATTAGAAGCTCCAAGATGTGATGGGCCACAGTAGTGGACGTACTGCCCTGCCCCTCAGGGACATAACCAACACCTCAGCCCTCATTATTGCAAAGCACACAGAAATTTCACAGGAAGCCTAATGTCTCACTAATGGGAGGCAGAGGCAGCAGCCATCAGTGTGCTTAATGGCAGGGTAATTTATTGTAGCTCCACTTAAGAGCTGACATATTGGAGCTATTGATTTTCCCAGGAAGATAGATACCAGGTGCCTAGGGGCACCTGTAAGGGCAGAGTCCCGCTCTCCCAGGGTCTGAGGCCTGACAGTGAGTGCAGGAGAGTGGGGGCAGGGGATAGTGGGCAGAGAGCTTTGCTGGGCCCAACCCAAAACATAGCCCAGTTAGGAGCAGATGCTAGGACATATGCTTCAGCCCAAGCCTCCTCCAGGGTCCCCAAATGGCTGATGATTAGGCTAGGGTGACAGGGGCTCTGCCTGGCCTTGTCCACCCACTAACTGCCAACTATACATACGAGGCCAACCATTCTAGGAATATGTGTCTCTTCACTGACACACACACAGAGTCTCCTGACCAAGCCTCCTTACCAGAAACAAAAGCTAGAGTTCAACCTCTACCTGCAGCACAGGTTGTCTGCCCTGAACACAGCTCATAACTCAGCAGGGGTGAAAAAGGGGGGGGTGACTCCCTAACCACACCCTTTAAGTCTCCAGGTCTTCCCAGAGAGAGCCCTCCCATTTTCTTGGACTTATGCAGCAGCACCTTCTCTGGCTTCCTCCCTCAGGCCTCTCATCCCCATGCCAGCCCCATCTCTTCCCAAACAACTGTTCTCATTTCTGAATCTTCCAGCCCAGCTGGTGGTTTTCTCCATCATCTCTTGTCAGGCAGTAAAGAGCATCAGAATTACTCCAGGGTAAAGACAAGGCCCTTCAAGACAAGACTGTCAGTGTACAGCTTCCTCTCAGCCAGCACTAGTGAGCATTTCTGCTCTTGGTCAGTTCATGGCCTAAAGCTGTCCAAGTCCTAGTCCCACTACCCAGATTCCTGAGTTAGACAAGGGGGAAAGCAGGTATGTGGGGAGATGTTATAGTAAAAACCCAAGCACTGGGAGGGGGCAGCCCTGGGGAGTGACCTCCTATGCCCTCCTGCAGAGGGTCTCTCTACACATGAAAAACAGCTAAGGCTCTAGTGTTCTTTGGTTTCCTTGCATGTGTGCTTGTATGTGTATATGTATGATTATGCGTTAGGATGCATGTGCGTGGGTAGTGGGGTGTACATGTATGTGGGGAAGAGTGCTTGTCAATGTGTGCACACATGAATGTGGGAGCCAGAAGACAACTTTAAGTATGGCTTTTCAGATGCTGTCTACCATCTATCCATCTATCTATCCATCTATCTATCTATTGATCTATTTTGAGACATGGTCTCCCTATGTAGCCATGAACTCAGAGATCTGCTTGGCTTTGCCCCCAAGTGCTGGGATTAAAGGCATGCACCACCACACCCAGTCTTACCCTTTTCTGACATTGCCTCACTAGATTGAAACTCAAGAAGGCTAGGTTAGTTGGACTCCAGGATCCTTCTGTCTCTGCCTCCTGAGAGCTAAGATTATAATCATGCATCACCACACCTAGCTTTTGGCTCTGGAGTTCTTGACCTCACCTAAACATGATCTCACCTAGGACATTGGTACAAAGGCTCCCCATGCTGGGAGACTGTGTGTTTCACAGCCAGCTACAGAGTCCTCCAAACCCACCCAGCCCCTTCTGGAGCCCCTCTCACTATGGCTTTCCTGTTGAGCTGTGTGCCTCAGGTTGAAGTCCAGGGGAATTTTCACTGGCCCTGAAGTGGAGGTGTCAGATAACATTCCAGAGACTGCAAAGAAAACTGGATCCTTTGTGTTTCCCAGCTTCTGAAAGTTCCAGATTTCCTCACTCAAGGTCCTTTCTTCCTTCTTCAAAGCCAACAACAGAGCATCTTTTGGTCCCTGTCTGTCTCTGATCTCCCACTTCTGCCTCATGACTCGGTAGTGACCTCCGGGATTCTAGTTCCTTGGCAGTGGCTGAGTCTTTTCAGACTCTCTCCTCTGCTGGAACACACTTCCTGCCTCAGCTGGCCCATCTAAATTCCCTGCTTCAGACCCAGCTCTTACAAAGCCCATTATTTTGTCAAACATAGGTGGGACCATCTTCAGGGCAGATCTATGCCTCATTTCCTCCTCCTGAAGCACCTGGCCTGAGGTCCAGAAAGCCCAAGACTTGACCAAGAGAGCTGGTGGCGGTCTGCACCCACAGCCTCAGTGCGTGCTCCCGTCTCAAGTGCTGGTCAGGGTGGCATGCAAATCACAACCCACATGCCCTGTTGGGTACTCTACCCAGATCCCTGAGGCCCTGGCTACCCCTGCCCTGCCTGCCCACAGCAGGTACACAGCTGTAGACCCCATGCCCACAGACCAGTGTTAGGGCATCCACCTGCTTCCATCCCTTTCCTGGGCAAGCTTGTCCTTCTCACTTCCAGCAGTAGAGGGTGACGTGGCTTCAGCTTGGAGCAACTGCAAACCCCTCCACTCCCACCCCCCCCCACCTTCCGGTCCCCCTGAAGGTTTGAGCTTCAGTGGGTGAGAAGGGAGCTGACTGAGGCTGAAGCAGTGCCACTCACAGCCAAGACTGGTGTGTGGTTTTGGACGCTGGACTCTAACATCGTCAGACTCTAGAGTCAGAAGGAGATGGAATCCAGAGCAGAATGGGCACTCAGAACCGGGCCTAGCCAGGCACACTTCATTCCATGCCAGAAGTCTCATCTGGTATTCTGTGGGGACATGACCTGAATTTCCTGCCTGAGAAAAGGCAGAAAAGGTTAGAATTGGCAGCAGCTATGCCATTGCCCTCCAGTGTGTGCTGTTGGGCCTACAGGTGACCTGCCACCTGCTGCTCTTTTTCACAACCCACATGCTACAACCTAATCCTTAGATATACACAGTTTTCCAGACATTCACACCAGGGCATCAGCCTTGCCTCCAGGTTGTACTGTCATAAGTTCTCATGTAGCCTAGTGTGGCCTTGCTCTTGCTAAGGATGACCTTGAACTTCTGAATCTCCTGCCTCCACCTCTCGATGCTGGGATTATAGGCATGTACCACCATACCCATATATGGTGCTGGGGAACTAACCTTGAGCTTTGAGCATGCTAGGCAAGTGGTATGTCAATCTCAGTTCATCTCAATTCAGGTTAGTCCTTAGAGGTTCTTCTCCTTAGGGCCTAACTTGTCATTTCCCGGTGGCTTTCCTGTGCTGGGTGGGGGTCCAAACTGCAGTGACCAGGTGTGAAGTATCTTAAGGTTGCTTCCCTTAATCTCCTACCCTCCAGGAGCCACAAACTGTCTGAAGCCACCAAGTATAGGCTCAGGGGGCAGGAAAAGACTGAAGGCCAGAGTGTCAGGCGGCATGCCAACAGCCTGGAAGTCAGGGTCCCAAGAAGGTTTCACAGGCTTGAAATCAAGATGTTGCCCTTGCTTAAAGTGGGGATGGTGTCTGGAGCAAAGGACCCAAGGAAGGTAGGCGGTACCTGCATCCCTCTTGATCCCCTGGCCAGGTGAAGAGCTGGACTTAGAGAAAATCAGCAAACATTTTGGGGCCCCAGATAGTGAAAGCCAAGGTGGGAGGAGCCACTTTCCTCTCCTTAGAACTAGCCCCAGCAGCAGCAGGAGGAGAAGGAACCATAGCTGGATGGTATCTGAAGTCACTGTGGGTTACTTCAGGGCAAGCTGGGTGATCTGGGGGTCACGTTCTTCCTGTAGGCTCCTGGATCAGCCGGAATAGTGTCTTCCACTAAATGCGTGTCCACCCCAAACCACAGAATGTGAATTTGAAAAAAGTCTTTGCAGATGTGGCTAGTTAAACTAAGGATGTGCTGGATTCAGGTGGCCCTAAATCTAATGGTCAACATCCTTGTGAGCATTCCCGGGCAAGCATGGTGATACATGCCTGCAATCCCAGCACCCTGATAGCCACTAGGATATATAGCAAAACCCTGTCCCAAGGTTTAAAAAAAAAAAAAAAAAAAAGATGACAGCATTAATGGTAACGACAGACTTCAAGGCAAGGGACACTGAGTGGCTGACGCCCCAGGATCTCAACTGTCCAGAAGGAACAAGCCTTAGTGATATCTCAGTTTGGACTCTGGCCTCCAGGAGGACAGAAAATACATTCCTGTTGTTCTAAAAGCACCCAATTTGGGATCAGTGATTCAGTGATTAAGGAAGCCAGAAGAAGCCACACCACCAGAAAGGCAGAGAGGTCAGGAAGACTAGAGGTAAGCACTACAGCCCCAACTCCACTTTCCTGTAGGTATATACAGGTTTCCAACCAGGGAAGGGACGTGCCTTGTCCCCACCCTACAAAGGATGCTCAGGACAGCAGTGGATTCAGTCACGCTGACTACCAGGACAGCTGGCTGGTTGATGTGGTTGTGGTTAATCTCAGCCGCACAAAGGCCCGGAGGCTGGAGGGGCTCAGAAGGGGTTACAAGGGCTGCAAATATTAGCTCCCATCCTGGACCTGGTGAGTTGTTCACTGCCCCAGTCCCTTCCTCTTGCTCCAGGTCCTGCTGCTGCAGAGCATGGTTTATAGCATGCACCGCAGGCAGGATGTCCTCTGGAGAGGCGTACTCCAGAACTCAAAATAGCATGAAATTTAATTTTCCGCCTATTTGACAAGGCTTGGATGGGGCCCCAATCAGCAGCACAGATAAGGGTTCTCGGGTCCAGGGTGTGGGCCAGCTGGGCCAGAGGCAAACACTCCACGGTCCCCCAGCAGGCTGCGTGCAGGTGAGGCAGGCTGCGGGCACTCCCCCCTGAGCAGCTCTGGTTGCTGGGCGCTAAAACAAACGGGCTCTGTTTGCCCAGTCTGCGATGACAATGCCGTTGCCAAATATTTGCCAGCCTCAGGCAGTTGTGGAGCCCAACTATAAATGCTTGCGCCCCAGGTAGAGGTGGGCCTGCTGAGTGAGCACTGCCGTCCCAGTCAGGTAGGAACCTGGGTGAATGGGTTGGAGCCTTCTGGGGTGGTCACACCATTGGGGGATGGGGAGGGGATCCCTTCCGCTGGAAATACATGTATCCGAATTCAGCTCACCACTAACGATCATCCTCAAAGGCGAGTGTCAGGACCACTGGATACCTCCTGGGACAGAGGGGTCCAGCAATGTAGAACATTGAAGTGGCCAGCTGCTTCCCAAACTTAGGGTTTCAGGATAGATGGGAGAGGCTGTAAGTTTGACCCTCAGGAGATCTGACCAAGGGGCCACTCATACCCAAGCCTCTCAGAGAGAGATTGTCTCCTGATCCAGCTAGCTGGATATCTGTTCATCCCTTTCTCTGTGAAGGAGCCTGGTGGCTCTAGGATTCAGATCCATTGCAGGGTCACTAGCCAGGAGAGCCACATTACTCTCTCAACCACCTCCCCTTCCTCGGATCAGTAATTGTCCTTGGGCCCTTCACGACATGTACAGCAATCTTGGTGTCCACTCCTCTGTGGAATCTTTCATCTGTCTCTCCCACCCTTAGCCCCTTCTTAGCAGGAGGTCTGGGTGGGGGTCACTCAGGTATCCTCACATTGTGATCAGGTGTCAAATTAAAACCCAGGGCTAGCTAGGTGTGGTGGCCCGTGCCTGTTATCCCTGCATTAAGGAGGTTAAGGCAGGATCGATGCAGGTTCAAGGCCAGTCTAGGCTCCAAGGGAGACTCTCTCTTTTCTTTATTCCTTCCTTTCATTTGTCTAGACAGGTTTCTCCTTGTAGCCCTGGCTGCCTGGAACTCGCTCTGTAGATCATGCTGGCCTCAAACTCAGAGATCTGCCTGCCTCTCCTTCCTGAGTACGGAGATGAAAGGCATGCACAACCACACCTGGCTTGAGATTCTTAAAAAACAAGAATCCCTACCCAAGAGTGGTGGCACATGCCTTTAATCCCAGCACTCTAGAAGCAGGGGCAGGCAGACATCTGTGAGTTGGAGGCCAGTCCAGTTTACATAGCAAGTTCCAGGATAGCCAAAAGCCCAAAGCCAAACCCAAACAATTGCACCTCCTCAAAAAAACAGCCCCAGAGCTATAACTGTAGGTCGGTAGGAACCAGGTCAGGTTGGGTTCCTTGGCCATCTCAGCCCCTGAAGCTCCCCATAGCATCTGTCAGGCTTCTGGTTAGTACTGACCTCTAGGACATCTGCCCCTTACCCTACTCTGTAGCCTGAGTGATCACAACTGTGGCGGTTCTAGTGGCACCATCTGGTTCCCCTGTACCTTGATGGCTCTGCCCCTACAAGAGAGGATCCTGTACATCTCTCTGATAAGCCATGTTCTCCCTGAGTTCGGGAGGCCTGGGGATCGAGAGAGGAAAGAGCTGAGGCAGCCTTTTCGGGGCCAAACATTGAAGCTGTCCAGTGGGTACTGCCAGCCCTAACTTGCTAACCTGCGCTACTTCCCTCCTAGCTTATGTCTGTTGCTCCAGAGATCCCCAGAATCTTGGAGATCTCAACAAGATGGCTGCTGGTGTGATACGGTCTGTCTGTGACTTCCGACTGCCCCTACCATCACACCAGCCCTTCCTGCCCACAGACCTGGAGGTTCCAGAAACTTCTGAAGAAGAGGAGGAGGAGGAAGAGGAGGAGGAAGAGGAGGAAGAAGAGGAGGAAGAAGGAGACCAAGAGCTACAAGGCGAGGGGCCACAGGGCTGCGGCCCAAGCTCCCAGAGCTCAGGAGTGGCCCCCCAGAGTCCCAGCAGCCCCGAGACCCCAATGCAGCTGCTGCGATTCTCAGAGCTCATAAGTGGTGACATCCAGCGGTACTTTGGACGCAAGGACACAGGGGAAGGCCCAGATGTCCAAGACATCTACGCTGACAGCCAACCAGCCAGTTGCTCTGCCCAGGATCTATACTATGCTGACCTGGTATGCCTGGCTCAAGGTGGGTCCCCAGAGGATGAGGATGCTGCTGAGCTCAGGGTGCACTTGCCTGGGGGTCCTGAGGGCCAGGTGCACAGACTGGGCCACAGAGGGGACAGGGTACCACCACTGGGTCCCCTGGCTGAGCTCTTTGATTATGGGCTTCGGCAGTTCTCTAGGCCCAATGTGTCAGCTTGCCGAAGACTGAGGCTAGAGCGGAAGTATAGCCACATTACCCCCATGACACAAAGGAAATTGCCTCCATCCTTTTGGAAGGAGCCTGTGCCCAACCCACTAGGCCTACTGCATCCAGGCACACCAGACTTTAGTGATCTGCTAGCCAGCTGGTCTGCTGAGGGTGGCTCTGAGCTGCAGAGTGGAGGCACCCAGGCCCTGGAGGGGACACAGCTGGCTGAGGTCTAGTGAGTAGGTGGGTCAGGAGTGTGCCTCAGCAGCAGTGGCCCCTTCTAAGGCACCTAGCATCTTCCTCTTGTAGCCCAGGCCCCGCTCTAGGTGGTCTATCTAAGTAGCCATGCAGTTGCCTCTCCCTCATGAGAGCAGGCCTGAGAGAATCTGAGTTTATCCTGAGCCCGGAACTGCTGCCACCAGCACTGAGGGTAGGGAGAGCAGCCACTTATCCAGATCTGGCCACACCCAGCTACCAGCTCTTGTAGGATCCCACTATACACAGCAGGACTCAGAACTCTGCCCACAGGAAGTGGATGGAACTCAGGCAAGAACTGAGTCACTTGTACACTCTTGTCCCTCGGGGAAGACACATTCTTTACCAGGCCATCCCCAAGAGAGGCTAGAAGAGGGACACTGCCTGAGCACACAAAGAAACATAGATGTTTACTGTCCAGATTCATGCTCACAAGTGGCTTTCTTGGTGGCACTTCAGTGTTAGTGGGCAGCGGGCAGAGGTTGAGCTTCGAAACCTGGGTGCTCACGGGAAGCTAGGGTGTGTCCTGACAGGTGAAGCCTAGGTGCCTCTGCACAGGACCCCCAAGGAACGTGAAAGCCTGGCCTTGGACTAGGCAGGGCAGGAAGGGTCCTTCAGGATCAAATAACTTGGACCTTCTGAGTTTGGTCCCTCTCATTACCTGACACCCTTGCCAGGCCTATGAGCTGTGGAAAAACCATTCCACCAGATAACAAGAGAGTCCGGCTCCAATAGGTACAAAAAATGGCGTGTTTATTTCTGGGACAGAGCCAGAGACATGACTTCGGGTGCAAGCTTCTAGTGGGCCATTGCTGAGATCGCTCCTGGCCTTTGCTGGGGCACCAAGTTCAAGAGGACTGTCTTCCACTGAAGCCACCTGCCCGGAGACAAAGCTCATACACAACACACCTCCTGCAGCTAGGCTGCTACCCTTGGGAGACCCGGGCTCTCAGCTGCCCACCTCACAGCCTGGTACACTCCCCAGGAGTTCACCGGGACCAGCTCATCCAGGGCTACATCCTTGATGAAGAAGCGCTGCCTCACCAGGGACATGAATACCCGCTTGCTGCCCACTGTTAGCGGCCAGGGGCCCTCCTCGCTCCACAGGCGCAGCATGCTCTCTCGAAGGGTCGCAATCTCCTCTGTGCGCTGCAAGTGCGGAGGTACAGTGTAAAAGAAGAGGACCCACGGGGGAAGGAGACAACCGCAGAGAAATGAGAGTTGGATCGTTGTGGTGGGCAGCAGATACGTGTATCTGGGGATACCTTCTACGGAGGAAGCCCAGCAGGGGGCCCTAGCTCCAGGACACACTGTTCCATACTACCCAACTAGTGGACTGCCTGGGACCCCATGGAGGCAGGAGCAGAGGGACTTGGGGCCGGCTGGCGGAGGGTGAGGGGTCACTGGTTCTCTCAGCCTCCTCTCACCAGCTTGGTCTCGTTATTAAACTTCAGGTTCTGGATGGTTTTGTTGGCCTGGAGGTTGTTTTCCAACTTCATCATTTGCTTCTGAAACTAAACACAGCTCCAATCATGGTTAGACATGGACTACCGATGCCCAGATATATACACTACCGCCGAATTACTGTGAGCCCAGGGTTTAGGGAAGCAGACAGATACAGGTGGCTTCCTGGGGTCCAAGGGATACCGTGGCCAGCTGGCCCTGGATCTCCGCAATCTTCCGTCCGGGGTTCTCCTCCTTTAGAAGTTGCACGGATATCAGCAGGCTGGCTAGCTCCTGTCGCATGGCCTCCACCTCAGACTCCCTGTGGGTACCATGGGCTGGTTGTAGAGGGTCCCAGGGCCCAAGGTAAAAGGCTCAGTCCAGAGCTAGGATTCCTGAGGCTGTTATGGGGCTAAGCTTGAGGCTGCATGCAGGCTATACCAGAGGAGGTAGAGTCCAGGGCGGGATTAGCTGGGGACCAGGCAACCACAGGGCCAGAGGTGCAGGGCTTGGAATAATACTGTGGGGGCTAGTACCTTCCAGAGGCCTGGGTGGCTTCAAACCCTCACCTGGCCTTGCCCTCAGCAGAGATCTTCATGTCCACATCACTCTTGTGAAGAACACACTTGTTGGAGATACTTTCTATCTGAAATGTGGAATATGTAGGACCCTGAAGGTGACTCAGCACAGCCACACGGGAGACCCAGGACCATTTAAGCCCAGCTAAGGTCTGGAATAGCTATTCCCTCAGGAATAGCTGCACCCTGGCCTTCCTACCTGCTGGGGAAGGTTGTTCACTTTCTCCTGAACCTCCTGTAAGTGAGCTGAGACTTCTTTCAGCCACTGGGTCAGGTCCTGCAGGGACTTCCTCTCCACACCTTCCCATGCAGCCTGTGCCTACAATTCCAACATCCAGTGGGGATGGTAGACAAATGGGTAGAAAAGACTGAAACCAGGAGACAGAGTGCCTGACTCTAAGCATGTTTTTATTTAGACCTGCAGATGGCCCAAATAGCTTAGCCAGACGCTGCAGAGGATATAGACAACAGACTTTATGGCAGCTCTGGTGGTCTTCCCAGGCAGGGACATCTAGCTGAACTGAACAGGGGAAGGGGAAGGGGAAGGGGAAGGGCAGGGAGAGAGGGAGAGAGGGAGAGAGGAAGAGAGAGAGAGAGAGAGAGAGAGAGAGAGAGAGAGAGAGAGGACACCAGGGGCTGAGGGAGTGCAGGAGCCACTGCCTGAATCAGAGGATCAGGTCTCTACTCTCAGCTCCATCCTTCTTTATTGCCCTGCCTATGGGTCTGTTCACCTCACCTTGGATAGCTTCAGGCCTAGTGTTTGTTCCTGCAGATCTAACTTCCAGTTCAGAGCTACACAGTGGTCACTCAGGTCCTTCAGCTGCTGGTCCAGCCCTGCCACTGACCCCTCTAGGACCTGGCTCTTCTCTTGGAGCTGCAAGGGACAGCATGGAGTCAGGGAGGCTCTGGCTGGATGCCTATGTATACAGGAATCCCCGCTGACCACTGCCTCACTTGGCCCCTTACCAGATCCAGTGCACCCTGTGTTTCCTGCTGGGCTAGCTTGCCAGCCATCTGTACAGCCTCCAGATTCTCATGGACATATGAAGCCAGCTCCTCGGCCTGGGTCTCCCCCAGGCTCACCTTGGCCTCCCTGCACATTGATGCCCAAAATGCCCCTTAGCACTGGCCAGGGAGGGACCCTGCTTGCTAGTTCTGGGACCTTCTAGGTGATCCCATGGACCAAAGAGGAAGGGTGCCACCAAGAAGGGGCTATGGGGGTCAAGGTGGAGGAGGAACAGGAGCTGTAGCAGAGGGATGCTATTCTGTCATGACATTCCCAAATGGCCCAGTGCTTAACAGCTGCAGGGGTTGAGGGAGACAGGGCATTCCTCAGCCAGTGCTTAGCTGAGCTAGGGACTGAGTGGCCCGTTGTCCTGATTGACACCCACCGAGCCTTCTGCTCAGCCATGAGGACGCGATTCAGTGACACCTGGTTCTGCCGCACGAACTTGGTCAGATAGACTACAGCTTTGTCCAGGCCTCGGCACTGCTCCAGCAGGTGACCCTCCTCCTCCTGCTGCAGCAGACGCAGCCCTGAGCCTTGGTGACTACCCCATCTCCCCCCCCCCCCCCCCGGCCCCGGACACCCAGGCCCACCTCACGCTGTGCTCGCATGACCCGCAAGCGCTCCTCTGTCAGCTCATGTAGCTTCTGCCAGCGGCTCTCCAGTTCCTCTCGCAGGCTGCTTTCTGCCATTTGCCATGTACTCTCTGAGGATTTCATTCTCTGTGGAAACAGTAGGAGCTGTTAAGAATTTGTAGCCCACTTCCACAAGCCATGAGGACACTGGGCCCCACCTAGTCCCTCACCTGCTCCAAGGCCAGGAAACTCTTCTGCAGAAAACCGCATAGTTTGGCCTCTCTCTTTAGGAAGCGAAGGCTCATCTCCTCACTGAGTTTAGTCATCTGAGCCTGTGAGGGGCCACAAAGTCACCTGAAGCTTTCCTGCTGGATACCCTACCCTGCCTGGTGTATCCATTTCTCACCCAGGTCACATTCCCGATCCCTGCACAGCCAGGCTGCATGCACTGGGCAGGAGTGATGGTAGGGCAGATAGGACCATTGTCCCCCAAAACACTGTCGCATGAGCCAGGAAGGAACCTAACGGTCAAGGTCATGGGGGTCTAGACAATTCAGCACATATCCAGAGGCCCAGCTGTATCCAGGGAAGGTTGTTCAATGGGCACTGAATTCCATGTTGAGCTGGAGACTCAGTAACAGAAGCAGGTGTGAAAATGCCCCTAGTATGTGAGACATCCCCATAGGGAAACCCTATGCACACGCCTCCCTCATCAAGGGAGAAGGAAAGCCAGAGGTAACCCTTGGGTTCTGTCTCCTTCCTATACTGCTCTCATGCTGCTCTGAGGGTCTGAAGGCACAGGACAGCCTTCTATCCCTCCACCTCACACAGCTGTCTTCTTTAGAACTTGACACCAGTGCCATTGTGGAGTAGGGCAGCTGTGGTGACCTCTGGAGACCTCTTCTTGGTCTGCGGTCGTGGCAAGGAGAAACAGCTCTTAGCAGATAGCTCTGTCTATGGGAGCTAAGAGTCCCTCTCTGGGAGTGGGGAGGGAGAGTCACAAGACCTTTCCCTGCAATTACAACCACCACTCCCTCCTCCCCAATTACTCGAATACTAAAGTGTATAAGAGGTAAAATTTTGATGGTGAGGTCATGGCAGCCCTTTGGAGTTGCACCCACCTGTATTACCCATGCATCCTGTAAGGAGCCCCAATAAGCTCATTTATTCACCAAGCTGGGCTTGGAATCTTTCTTTAAGCCTGTTGACTTCTTCCCTATTTGGAGTGAATAAATGTTTCTCTTGTGTCTCCCCAGGAATGTCAGGATTTGACAAAGCTGGATGTTCTGGCACATGCCTGTAATTACAGCACTCAGGAGGTTGAAGTTCACGGCAGGGTTGCTTTAAGTTTGAGGTGGCACAGTGAGACTGTCCCACCTTCCTATACATACCAAGGAAGAGTCATAAAAAAAACCTACCTTCCAGCAGCCATTTACCTATATCATATATCACCTTTTCTGTGGCCACAGGGCTCTGTTGCTAACAGGTCCAGCTCTCAGACCCTGACCAAGGGCTAGGCTTGGGCCATAATCTGTGAAAAAATGGCTTTCAAGGAAGTTTTCACTTCATCTGAGCCACTGCTGGCCTCCCTCTCCTACCAAAGGGGAGCCTAAAACAGGGTTGGCCACTTTTTATTTTTCTTTTAAGATAGGGCCTCCTATATCTCAGACTGGCTTCACCTCACATCTATTATGCAGGTGATAGAATTACAAATGTGTCATACAGTCAGTTTTATGGGTGCTGGAGACTGAACCCAGAACTTTGTGCAGGCTAGGCTAGCGTTCCAGAAACTGAGTCACTTTTTCTGAAGAGCCAGACAGCAAACATTTTAAGCTTACAGGGTCTCCCTTGAAGCCTCCCAACTCTTGTCCAGAGCAGCCACTGTCACTATGTTAAACAAAATGTTCATGTCTCTGTGCCAATAAAACTTTATTATAAGAACAGGCAGTCGTGGGTGAAGTCCTGCTAAAGAGCCCTCAAAGGTCCTGAACCTGGCAAGAATAGCTTCCTCCATGCCCCCAGCATGTGAGAAATCCTCAGCCCAGAGCTTCTGTGCTCTGGATAATGCCAATGCGCTAGCTTCCCAGCAGCCATGTGGGGGATGCCACTACTTCTGGGCAGCAGAATTATGTTGGAACAGCTGGAAGGGGCCAGTATGTCCTACCCACCCTATCCTATGAGGAGCCTGAACACACAGAACACACAGAACAGCAGCTATAGTCCCTACTCCCTATTTATAGCGCCAAGGAGCTGGGTAGCAGACATGTGAAACCACTCCTAAGGCTCATGTGGAAGCAGAACTCCCCCCTCTTTTTTTTTCTGAGACAGGGTCCCAAGTGGGAGGGAGAACACATTGCTCTGGGAATTTGTGACTCCTACTTGAGGGAAATGTAAAAACTGAAAATAGCTGCAGAAGAGGATGTTCCTTTTCTGCTCCTTCAACTGAGATGGTCAGTAAGAGGCACTGCCCTGGCCTGTGCCTTCTGTTCCCCAAACCTGGAGCAACAGGGCATGTGAAACATGGCTGAGACAGCAGAAGTGGGTTTTTAATGCCTAAGATTGCAGTTAATGCCAGTGAATGGGCAATGCGGCTGGGATGAGACAGGATAGAACCGGCGAGCCTACCCTCGTGCTACCATATACACTGAGACAACTGCAGGAAGAGAGAGACCCACTGATAGCAACGGGACACTGGAGGTCGTCCTCAAGAGTCCCATTGGTGACTCCTGCCTAGCCTAGGCCTGGCTTTCCAAGAAGTACCTGCATCTTGGCCAGCCCAAGGTCCACCTTTTGGCTGGTGTCCTCTTGGTTCTTCTGCAGGGTGCTGCAGGTTGCTTCCCGGCCCTGCTCCTCTTGCCTTAGCAAGCCAGTCAGCTTGGTCAGCCTAGAGGCAGTAGGTGTAGTAGCACCAGTTCAGCTAGGGGAGCCCCCCCAGAGGCTGGTGGGCTTTGGGGTCCTAAGTCCTTTTCAGGCTGGGGTACACAAACCACCCAGGTAACACATGAAAGTGGAAGTAGACCTTGGGGTGCCTAGTGAGGGCATGGCACCAAATGAAGAACAGGCAGGTGAGGGACCCCAGCAGTGAGCAGTGCAGCACTCATGGCAGAGGATGGCCCACTGGGGACATTGAGGGCACAGGGAAGGTAGACCTCAGCCTTGGTTGGGACTCAGACTCCCAGGATGTATATATATAAAACTGGTTTGGAGCAAGTTCAGGGAGTTGGCCCACCTGAGGTTTATCTCCTGCTCGGATTGTTTCCGCTCTGAGTCCTGTAGCGCCTGTGTCCTCCTGATTTGTGTCAAAGCTTCCCGAACCTCCACAAGCCTGGCGTAAGGAGTTGCCCTGCCAGCCCCAGAGCAGCTACGCAGCTTCTGTTGCTGCAGGTCTGGCCATGGGGGCCTGAAGCCAGCCTCCCACCTCCTGTACAGTCTGCCCCAGTGTGTGGAGAACCTAGTCCAAGCTGGACTATTATAAGTATTGTTTACTTAAACAAAAAGATTGGGGAAAAGAACGCCTGCATGGGTCCCAGTCCTTCCCACTGAAACTTAAATACTTGTCTTTCTCTATGTACCTTTTATCCAGGGCTTGCATCTGGTTCTGGTTCTGGGGTCCAGACAACTGTAAGAGGAAAGGCGGGCTAGGCAGGCCGAGTCTGCTGTCTACCAAGTCCCTCCAGCACAGGTGCAGGTGGGCAGGTAGAGCTTGAAACCACTGGGATCAGTAGGATCAGGGTCTGGGAAGCTGTCCAAGAGCCAGGAAGAGGGCGGCTTACTTGTGCTTGCTGCTCTGCCCAATGCCTCATCTCTAGCGCCTCCTTCTCTGGGCTCCGAACTGCCTGCTGCACTTCCTGCCTCAGCTGGCGTAGCTCTGAGGCCTGTAGCTGCATGCGGGCACGGACCTGCAGTAGCTCACGAAGCAGGCCCAGTGTGGCATGCTCACAGCGTTCCTTGTGTCCCCTCAGGCGAGCCACCTCAGCCTGCAGCTGAGCTATCCTGGTTAGGGCCAGAGCAGCTGGGTCAAGCTGTGCCTCTTCTAGAGGTTAACTCCCTCACAGTGTTATGCCCCTTACCCCACACCACGCTATTTTTCATACTCTCGTGAGGCTCACCACTGCTCCAACTGCTTCCACCGCTTAGAGGTGTCGGGTTCAGGGACCAACGAGCTGGACACCAGGCCACTGCATTCAAACCTTTCTGGGGTCTCCACACTCAAGGGCACAGGACTAGCTAGGCTTTCTGTTAAGAGAAGCTCCAGGTCTTCAAGCGCGACGGTGCTCAGTTGTGAAGGAGGTGAAAGCCCTAGTGAAGGGCTGCCCACAAGCTCTGGAAGGAGGCAACTTGGGAGCTCGTGCACAGGGACACTAGTAGTTCCTGTAATCTTGGCTCAGTCATCCTGAGCTCAGAGACTCAGCTTGCTGAGTCACATAGAACAGCCCTCCTGGAGGTTCAGGTAAGAGAAGTTGAAGGCCCCCGAGGGAGGTCACACAGCGCTGAGAAGCAGCATAGGAGTGTTTCCACCTAGCCAGCTCCACCAGCCCCTGTGAGGTCCTGAAGCAGGACTGTTCTGCATGATCCCTCCTATCCACTCACCTGACATGGCTTCACCAGCAGCCACCACTTGTAGCTCAGGTTATGATATCAGTGCCCCTGTGGCTATCCAGAGCTGGACACCAGGGCAGGGTGGCCGAGAGGTTGGCTGGAGGGAGGCAAGTAATCCAGGCCAGAAAGCTTCAGAGACTAGGGGTCAGTTGAAGGATAGAAGAGAAGGCTTTGGGCCACAGAGTAAGCAAGGATTTAGAAGAGGCTATGGGACATAGGGAGGTCAAGAGGGAAGGTCTGGATCTTGGGGCAGAGACAAGGGTTGGGATCGGAGACTGTGGACCTTTGGGAGAAGATGAAGCAGGAGAGGCTGTGGACCCGAGAACAGTTGAGGTATGAGGTAGTGGGCTCCTGCCCTTATACCTTGCCTCCTTAGTGAATCCTGAAGGAGGCAGGTACAGCTGAGTTATTCTGGAATCTTCTTTTTCTCATCAGAACCCTATGACTTCATGGCCAACTGCCAGTAGAACTTAAGACCTCATCTGTCCTGTCGTGCAGACTCCCTAATTTCTAGTTCCTGAAGGATGTGGGGGGACAATGAAACATCCTTCTTGCAAAAGAGCATCCTCTGAACCTGGGGCTTCTGGGTTATGGCCATGGAGAAGATGGTGTTCAGGAACCACCACAGGCACCTGAGTCACACAGATAGAGAAGGCAAGGGTCCTAGGCAAATGGGCTACAGCCAATCCTGTACCTGGGAACAGATACCCAAAGAGTAGGATAGCTGCCACAGATGAAGCCACTGGGATTTCAGCCTTTCCAAGAGCCAAAAAGAGAACATTGGGAGAGACAAATTTTGATTGTTTTATTTAACCTAATATATCCAAAAATATCATTTCAACATGTTGTCAACACATAACTGTGGATAGATTGCACATGCTTTTTTGGTACCAAGTCTTTGAGACCCTGTGCAGTGTTCCTCATCCCCTTGGTCCAACTTAGATGTGGCTCTTCCTAATCCAGAGCATCCCTGGCCTTGTCACTTACACCTACCCACCTGGGCCTAGCAGGCAAGGTGGGTCAGTTCTAACTTCTTGTCATGTAGAGCATGGTGTGCTCAGGCTTGAGAGGATGCCATCCAAGCAGGTGCCAGAAAACACATTCTGCAGTGAGCCCTGGAGCAAGGCTCTGAGATGAGGATGAGGAGGTCAGGGTCCCTGGATGACCCTCCCACTGGGCTCTGGCCTGGCTGCAATATTCAAGGGTTGGAACCACTGCCCACCACAGACAGCAGCTACTGTTTATAGAATGTGCCATCTGCATGCATTAGCTTATCATCATTCTGAGTGCCTGATTCCCCAGAACGCTGAGGCCTAGCCAGAGAACAGGGGTCTCTCATTTCTCATTCCAGATTCAACATACTTAGCCAATCTCCTCAGGGAAGGAAGAGCCACTCTTTCAAAGAGATGGCAACTGAAAGGCAGCTGCTGCCAGATTTACAAAGAATGACCTGTGTGGCCTTGTAACAAACATGTGCCATAGACACTGCAACTCTCTTTATAAAACGTCCCAGGGGATCAGACGCTGAAGGTGACTGAGGGATGTCAGATCCACTGGAGCCAGCTTTGACAATACAGGGTTTAGAGGTGAGGCTCACTGGCTCTGGTATTCACAGGTCCATCCATCCTAGGGTCACTCTGGGATGCCACGAACTGGGAAGCCACTGCCCAAGGTTGTACACAGTACAGTTATAAGCAAAGTCACTATGGACATCAGGGACCTAAGTGTTTCAGGAAGACCTGACTTCCGGCTGTGGTCCACAGTGCCATGACCACCAGCTCTGAAAGCCTGGGACAGATGCAGGTGAACTCAGATTCAGTCTTCATGTGATTTTCAGAGCTCAAGCCCCGAGCATAGAACCAGTCTCCCCTTCTTCTGGACAAAGACATGGGACAGTACATGTTCCCCGATAGAGCCTGCTCCAGGATGCACAGCTCCTCGTGCCCTTGTTGCCAAAGTTCTTGGCTGGTGTAGGCAGTACAGACACAGAGTAGGTGCTCAGAATCAGAGCACAAACAGCAATAAGTAGTAGCACACACCTGCCTGCCCGTCTGTCTCTCTCTTGCAAACACACACACACACACACACACACACACACACACACACACACACACA